>NC_136519.1:80646275-80666275 GCF_053919585.1 Euprymna scolopes
TTAAATCATAAATTAAAAATTCCAAGATAGATAGCTTTTTATCTCCATGCATTCATAAACGTCGGTTTAAATTTAACAAATATAAACCACCATAAGTCATTAAAAATGTTTCTTATTAATAATCTATCTTGGAATATATATATATATATATATATATATATATATATATATATATATATAACTAACTTTAATTCAAGTAGACCACTTCATCAGACCAAAAAAAGAACAATATTGAAAAGAGAGTCAAGATTACATTCGTTTTTATAAGATATTCGGGTGTGGCCTACACTTTGGAAGAAAATGTGTGTATATTTTGTGAATATGAGCAATAGAGGTTTTGGAGAGAGGAGTGATGAAGGAAGGCATGTGGTCAAGCAGACGCGGCGGGGGTAATGGTAATATTTTTACTTGGACGTTGTTTACTGGCCTAAGTTTTCGCTTTGATCTGAATAATATTATATCCTCATCGCTGTTAACTTCCCTATCTTTAATTTTTATGGTTGCTTTTTTTTCTGACGTCGACTACATTATCCATCTATTTTATTGTTAAGTTCTACTTATTTATTTTATTATTGTATTCCTCACCTTTTCATCCTATACTCTGTTTTAAATATTTTTTTTAAATGATAAAATAAGAATGTGTGACAGTGTCAAAGTTCTCGCGCTTTAAAAGTGAGCCTTAAAAGCCAACCTACCGCTGGGTCCCCTTAAGTGGTCTATGAATTAAAACAAAAATTTTTTTTATTACATTTTCACCCCAAACAAGGCACATTGCCACTCAGGTGTAGGGGGCTACTATCAGGGTCAGCAACTACTGGGGCACTATGTAGGGATTTGGGTAGCAAGATGTCGGTTAACGTTGCACTTGAACTTCTGCATGTCAGTACAGTTAGGGAAGCAGGATCCTGGAATGGAATTCCAGAGCCTAGCGGTTCTGCGGAAGAAACTACTGGAGTAGAAAGATCTTTTACATCTAGGGATCTCTACTGTGTGGGGGTGGGATTTAGCTGCCTGTCGGGTTTGTCGAGGGTGTCTGCGTCGTGGGGGCACAAGTGTCTGCAGTTCGTCAGAGCATTCACCATTCACGGACGTAACCACTCATAGTCAATCTCACTGAAAATTCTTTCAGCATCTGTCTGGAATCCGGTGGCTTCTATGTCGTCCTGTCCCTGTCTATATAAAGATGCTTCAAAGGGCAGGACTTGGGATCTTTCCCTCAAATTTATTCCATTGAATATACCTCCATCAATGCCACTACAATCTATAACACGAATGACCCTTGGGCGCCCACTACCAGCCAGATACCACTGTCCTAGCATGTTTAGTGTTACTTTGTAGACACGTTTACATATGGGACCCACACGTTGTATGCAGTGTGCATCGTGAAGATCAGAAGACAAGTAATAACTCAATTCACTTTTTCCTGTAACGACATACATTTTCTAATTCCTCTGCCACGCGTGACTTCTTCTTACAGCTTTGACGTCACCCACCTTTCTAACGTGATCATCTTCTCTAACAGAAGGAACAGAAGACAAGTAATAACTCAATTCACTTTTTCTTGTAACAACCATTATTTCCTCATTTCTCTGCCACGCGTGACTTCTCTTTTTTTTATAGCATTTCTTTTTTTCGCTGTGACGTCATTTTGCACACGTCTCCAAATTTACATACACGCATCCACACTTCGTTACAACGTTGTTTCATAATAATTAGGTCAAAATCTTATTTTTGAATCACCAAAATTGAATCGCTATTCGGAATATATACGTATACTGCGCAGTGAAAATACCCAATCGCACACCTTAAAAGTTCTTAATAATTACAGAGTCGGTGTGGTCAGTCTTTCAAGGATCCACCTCCCGGATATCGACCACACAGGAACGGAAACTCTTTATCATTTTTACCACAGTGGAGTCACTGATAATAATGGCCTCCATGAAGTCGCCATTACACTGGATCCATATGCACACGCAGTTTTTTTAGAAGTGAAGCTGATTTCGCATAGGTTAACAAAAAATTTGTCTTAAGAGCGCTGTTGTGAATGCTAGCATCGCCTCAGTATTCACGCCGATACTCAACTCAACTGAAGAGGAAAACAGATTATCATGGCCTTCACTCGTATCCTCGGGTTGCACCCAGACCTTCATAAGTGGTGACTCATTTGTATAAAAACGTGTTAGGTGTAGTAAACGGTCAGTTTACAACAGTGTGGTATAGTTTGCGATAGTGGAGGGCAGTTTACAGTTGGGGGTAGTTGATGACAGGTTGCGGCTTGGATCAGATCGAGAGAGCTTTAGGAGAGCGAAATGAAGTGACGTCAACCTGTAGCGTTGTCTGGCAACCAACACGTTGTAGTTTTCAGTCGCAAAACAGACAAAGAATGGAAAAGAACTTTAACTTGCTTTTTTTTTTCTTTTTTTTTTGTAACGACATTTATTTCCTCATTGTTACGGCCGTGGCGTCACTCACGTGATCTTGAACGTAATTTCGTTCAGTGCTCCACGTCTTTTCCGCGATCGTCCTCTTTGTCCTTTTTATAGTCATTTTTTTTTCTTTAACAGTGACTTAATGCCGCATGCATTTGAATACAGCCGTCCGCGCTTTGTTAGAAACCAGCTGCATAGAGTTCCCGATAGGAGACTACGATGTGGATGCTAGAGTTTAGGAGGTTGATTTTGTTATACGAACACACATACGCGCGCGCACACACACACACACGCACACACATACGCATAAACACATACACGCACACACGCATACACACACGCACAAACACACGAGCGATTGCACACACGCACTTCTCTACACACCATTATAAAACCAATTTCAACAAATTAGTAAACGCGAAACTTACCGATTCTTACAAGAATTCTATTAAAATCTATCTGGTTTGCTTTCTTTCTTCTTTCATTATTCGTTTCGTATACGCAAAAATGAATGAGATTTTTGCAATGGAGTTGATATAAACGAAGAATCAGTCATCGTTCCCGATGAAAAACGACCACCCACGCCAGTCGTAGTAGCGTCGATTTGTGTGCCATTTTAATTGTTATTCCAAACAGATGGTTGTACACACACACACACACACACACACACACACACACACACACACACACACACATCCGAACCACCAAATTCTTAAGATTCATTAAGTTAACCAATCCCTGACACTTATGGCTCAATCCAATCAGCTGCATTTAGTGTATTAAGTCAGTTAATCCGGCAATTAGCTAGCCACTCAGTTTAAGTCGGTTTCCGTTGTAAGCTTACACTCTATCCCGGTAACCAGTGTTCGTTAAAGGCAGTATAGGTTAAAGGTCCTGTTTGTTAAAGATCCTGTTTTTTTAGGCAGTATTCGTTAAAAGACTTGCTTGTTGAAAACGCTGTTTGTTAAAATTTCTCTTGTGTTCGTTAAACGTTAAATGTTAATGTTTGTTGAAGGCGGTGTTGGTGTTCGTTAAAAATCCTGCTCGTTAAAGTTATTGTTTGTCTAGGTCAATGTGTTACTGGAAGTGCTGGTTAAACGTCCTGTTTGTTGAAAGCAGTGTTCGTTCAAGGTCTTGTTCGTTGAAAGCAACGTTAACTGAAGGTGGTTTTCGTTGAAAGCACTATTTGCTTTCGTTCGTTAAACGTCTTCATCGAAGGTCCTGTTTATTGGAAGCCCTGTTCATTGAAAGTCCTGTTTATTGGAAGCACTGTTCATTGAAGGTCCTGTTTATTGGAAGCACTGTTCATTGAAGGTCCTGTTTATTGGAAGCACTGTTCATTGAAGGTCCTGTTTATTGGAAGCCCTGTTCATTGAAGGTCCTGTTTATTGGAAGCCCTGTTCATTGAAGGTCCTGTTTATTGAAAGCCCTGTTCATTGAAGGTCCTGTTTATTGGAAGCCCTGTTCATTGAAGGTCCTGTTTATTGGAAGCCCTGTTCATTGAAGGTCCTGTTTATTGGAAGCCCCGTTCATTGAAGGTCCTGTTTATTGGAAGCCCTGTTCATTGAAGGTCCTGTTTATTGGAAGCCCTGTTCATTGAAGGTTATGTTTATTGGAAGCCCTGTTCATTGAAGGTCCTGTTTATTGGAAGCCCTGTTCATTGAAGGTCCTGTTCCTATTATTTCATTTTTTCTTGTTTGTTTACGATTTATCGACTATTAACTATATTCACGTTGACGCACCGATTCCCGTCAGATAACCGAAGTTAAGCAACGTTGAACCTGGTCAATACTAAAATGGGTGACATTTGGGAATTTCAGGAGCTGTGTGTGGTTTCCGCTTATTTCGGCATTGTTTCCAGTCAGTCTCGGGGCTCTCTTTGCCACTGGACCCAAGCAGTGTCGATTCATGAGAGGTGTGGTTGGAGATTGCGTAATCCTTGCCTCACAATTACATGTGCACCTACCCTTACAGTTCATTATCTTTTAAGACTGAACGGAGGCATCAAACTATACTGAACTTTTACCCTTTTCTTGCGTGTGTCTGTTTTTCATGTTTTTTTTTTATTCCGATCCAAATGCCGAGAAGGCTGTTACTAATTCTGCAGTTTAAAAAAAAAGCGAAAAACTTTTATCTACAAAAGAACTACCTACCAAAAAAAAAAAAAAAAAAAGGAACCTCTAATCATTAACAACCAACCGCATGCCATTCTACATCTTTGTAACTTCCGTCTTTCAGGCCAAACAAAAAACACGCGCTTCCTGGCATTCCGGAATGCAACAGGTTGCCGAACGCAAACGTGTGCAGCAGGAAGAAATACCTTCCACAATATGAAATCAAATTGACAAACTTATATTTCTGAGTTTTTATCCAGATAAATAAGATGTACATCTAATAATAAGAAATATTAAAAACGCTTAAGGCTCTCTCATAACAGATAGCGTACGAAGAAAAATACGGTTAACCTCTTCTAGAGGTTGAAGGTTCAATCCTCCGTGCGGGCGATACTAAGAATATAGCTGCAAATTACTTTTACCCGGTCATGGCTGACGGGAGGAGAACATACTACCCCCGTGGATTAAATGAAGTGCTTGAAATTCTGTATAAATTCCCGAGTTCGACAGAAAGATTCCCGACCTGAAGATGAGAACAGTGGTCTGTATAATCGATATAATACGAAATTGACAAACGTTTCAGAAAATAAAGAAGCTTTAATCCATTTTTTTTTTTAATTAGAAAGAAAGCACGATTGAAATTCGACCTGGTTTCATTTGTTGGCGTCTTTTATACGACAGAGGCACGCAAAAAAAAAATCAATGTTTTTTTTTTTCTTTTCACGTAAAACAGTTGGATTACCGATTCTGGGAGAGTTCCATCATCAAAAAAAAAAAAAAAAAAAAAAAAAATTTCGTCCACAGGTGGGGCAGAAGTTTTGCTCATTACCAGAGATCGTTTTTCATTTTTTTTTTCTGCTTTGGCTGTATTTTTTATTTTTGCTATTTTTTTTTATTGTTTACATTTGTTTGTTGTTTGTTCTTCTGATTTTTGCTGTTTGTTCAATTTTTTTTTTTACATTTTTTTTTTTGCTTCTGATTTTTTCAGTTTTGTCTCTATTGCACTATACATTGCGGATTTTGTTCCGTTTTTCCGTTTGTTGGTATTTTTGCTGCCATTTTTGCTGCCATTTTTGCTATATTTTCTGTTTCTCATAAGATTTTTTTTCCGTTTTTTCTGTGTATTTTTTTTTTGTTTTTCTGTATTTTGCATTAAGGAATAC
Source organism: Euprymna scolopes (assembly GCF_053919585.1). Taxonomy (NCBI): domain Eukaryota; kingdom Metazoa; phylum Mollusca; class Cephalopoda; order Sepiida; family Sepiolidae; genus Euprymna; species Euprymna scolopes. The sequence goes on from NC_136519.1 coordinate 80,651,982, forward strand.
TTTTTCATTATTTGTTTTTGCTGGTTTTGCAAAGTATAATTACATTTTTATTGAAGTTTTGCTGCTTTTTTACTGATTTTTTCAATTAAAAAAAAATATTTTACAATTTATATTAACAACCTGATTTTTTGCTGATTTCTGCTGTATTTTATTGATTTTAATCCTTTTTCCACTAATTTTTGCTGAATTTTTTTTTTTTGGCTTCTTTTGTGTATTTTGTTGTCTTTTACATTTTTTTGCTGTTTTCGGTTATATTTTATTATTTTAAATGTTTTTTTCTGTTGATTTTTGCTGAAAAGTTTTTTTTATTCTTTTTTGTGTTTTGCTGTTTTTTCAAACACTTTTTTTTGCTGTTTTCTGCTATATTTTATTTTTTTTTAATGCTTTTTCTCCTGATTTTTGCTTCTTTAGTGTATTTTTCTGTCTTTTAAAATTTCTTGCTGTTTTTTTCTTTCTTTTTATTTCTAGTTTTTGTATTTTTGCTGGTTTTTAATATCTTTTACATTTTGTCTAATTAAAATTAATTTTCTTTTTATAATGTTTTATTTTTGCTCCTTTAACGAAATATCAGTGTTTTTGCGTTTATTAAATCCGACATAGTAGACGATTCATTTGCCTATTTTTAATGGCAAAGGTATTTGGAAAGGGCAGTGAAAGAAAAAGTTATTTATTCCCCTCTCCTCACAAATAATGAATTCCTCTGATTGAAATATCGGCACTTCTGTAAGAGAGGACCACGGAACGAGTTATTGGCCTCTGTTTTTTTTTTTTTAATAAGAAGCGACCTCTATCGGCTGTTGTGAACCGCAAATATAAACAAATGTCTCCGAAAACACAAGAAATATATAATAACGCAACAAGTAACACAAAAACATAATAATTAAAACATTTATTCTATGAAAAAAATGTGTCAAAATGTAATTTTAATGTTTTAATATTTCTTTTCAATGAGTGATTTATAATTGAAAATAAAATGATAAATATGCCCAAAACTTGAAACATTTATAGATTTTTTAAAAATTATTTGTATTTTTTTCACAGTAGGATTGTATAAAAATATATCAGAATGTAATTTTAGTTTGACAATGTAGCAAAATATAATTTTAAACTATAAAAATATATCGACATTTACTTTCAATTTATATATATATATATATATATATATATATATATATACATATATAAATGTATATATATACATACATATATATATATGTATATATATGTGTGTGTATATATATATGTATATATATATATATATATATATATATATATATATATAGTAAGTTATAAAATATATATGGCGATTAAGCTACACTGAATATTCCACGTTTCATCCACTCTAGGACTCTTCAGGCTTATGCACGAATTTTGTGGTTGTTTGTCGTTTTTATATACGCATCTTTTATTCAATAGAAGATGCGTATATAAAAACGACAAACAACCACAAAATTCGCGCATAACGCTGAAGAGTCCTAGAGTGCACGAAACGCGGAATATTCAGTGTAGCTTAATCGCCATATATATTTTATAACTTACTAACTAGCTCTACCTACCAAAACTTTTGAAGTAAATACTTAAAGTTTATGCATAAATTTATACTTTCGTATATTAATTTTATGTGAGTAAATTAAGTAGTTATATATATATATATATATATATATATATATATATATATATATATATATATATATATATATATATATATATAAGTGAATTCAGTTTACAAAAAAATGGCTACACATAAGCATACATGTTTCAGCGAAAACCCAGTACGGGAATCGCTTCGTCAGGCCAAGGACATCTCTTATATATATATATATATATGTACATGTATACTTATGTGTAGCCATTTGTTTGTAAACTGAATTAACTTATTTTGGCTCTGTCTAAACATTGAGCACTCTTTTGGTGGACACACTTAAAAATAATTACTACTAATACAATATATATATATATATATATATATATATTAAGTAATGTGATTTATAATTTAAAAGTTTTAAAATTTTTAAAATTTAAAAATCAAAATTTAATTAAATTAAAAATCAGTTTCATAAGAAGGAACAACAACAAAGTCAATTATCTGTACGATCGTTTCGGAAATCCGTGCTTTTTATTTGTGGTATACATGAAGTCACGTAGAATAATTATACATAGATTTTTGGTAAGCACGGTCTCCTCATCAGCAAATTTAGGAGGATTTCTATTGAATTGAAAAGACACCAAAAATAAACCTAGCATTAAAAGTAAGGCAGATGAATCTGAAAAATTGAAGTAAAAGGTTTGGATATAAAATTTATAAGAAAATTAATAAGGAAATTGGTATAGGTTAGAGATAGAAATGAGTAGAAAAAATATATATATTTTTGAATTTACATAATAAATTTGATTTAAAAATATATATATATATATATAATTACCTTTTGGTTTTCCTTTTTTTGAAATCAGGAACTGTATTTAAAGTAGTCATTTAGATGTTTGCTATAGCTTTTTATTTTATTGAATGATGAATTTTAAAAGGGCGACGCTCGTGCAGTAAATTGTTTCCGTTAGCGTATTTTGATTTAGAGACGCTACAGTTAATATCTATAGAGAGAGAGTTTTTTTTTTTTTTTTTTTTTTTTTTTTTTTTTGCAAGTTTTTAAGGGGAGATAATTGTCATGGCTTTATTTATTATTTGATTTACGAGTCTAAGGGCGGTAATTGGTTTAACTTAATTTATTAAAAAAAAAAAAAAAAAAAAAAATATTTTTACTAATGAGTAATTTTTAATGATTTAAGGTGGTTTATATTTATTAAATTTAAACCAACGTTTATGATTAATCACAATCAATCAAACCACCCTAAATCAATATTAAAATCAATAGTTCCCAATATCGCTCTAAGAATTTCTAGACTGTCTTCTACTAAATCAATATTTACCAAAAATGAAAAATACTATAATGAAGCCCTTAAAAACTCTGGATATAATTCACAAATTAAATTCATAAATGAAAATGATAGAAACATAAACTGCATTAAAAATAAACCTATTAAGAGCGTAATAACATATAATATGGCAATGTCTTCCCGTATACGAGTTAAGAAAAATAACCAGGAGACAAAAAAAGATAAAACCAAACTACAAATATTAGATAATAATATAAATAAACAACAAACTAAAACCCGCAAACGTAAGAATAGACACAAGGAGATCCTATGGTTCAACCCCCCGTATTCCAAAAACCTAGAAACAAACATAGCTAGAGAATTTTTTAAAATATTAGATAAGAACTTTAAAGCCCCCCATAGATATAATAAGATTTTCAATAAGAACACAATTAAAGTCTCTTACTCTACTATGCCTAACCTTCATCAGAAAATAATTAGCTCTAATAATAATAAAATTAATAAACTACAAAATGCAACTATACAAAATACATCGGACTGTAACTGTAGAAGAAAAAATAAATGTCCCCTACAAGGCTCATGTAAAATTAAAAATGTTATCTATAGCTGCACAGTATCAAAAACTCAAAATATACAAGAACCTATCAACAGCCATAACTCAACTACCGAATTAAATAATAACACCAACTTAAATCAATCTACCGATCAATTATTAACCAACCCACCACATTATAATCCAACAATAGACCTAACGGAAAATAATCATAATAATCAAGAGGTAATATATATTGGTTCCACATCTGGCCCAATAAAACATAGAATTTCAACGCACAAACATTCTTTTAAAAATAACTCTCTATCAAACCAAACTACTCTATCCAACTATATTTGGCAACTAAAAAATAGCAATATTTCTTTCAACTTAAAATGGCAAATAATTGAGACTTGCAAATCATATAAACCAGGAGATAAATTTTGTACATTATGTACAAAAGAAACCGTAAAAATTTTAAAATATGAAGATATAAAAAGCACAACCAAACTAGTAAATTCAAGACACGAGCTTCTATCGTGTAATCATAAACGTTGGTTTAAATTTAATAAATATAAACCACCTTAAATCATTAAAAATTACTCATTAGTAAAAATAGATTTTTTTTTTTTTTTTTTTTAATAAATTAAGTTAAACCAATTACCGCCCTTAGACTCGTAAATCAAATAATAAATAAAGCCATGACAATTATCTCCCCTTAAAAACTTGCAAAAAAAAAAAAAAAAAAAAAAAAAAAAAAAAAAAACTCTCTCTCTATAGATATTAACTGTAGCGTCTCTAAATCAAAATACGCTAACGGAAACAATTTACTGCACGAGCGTCGCCCTTTTAAAATTCATCATTCAATAAAATAAAAAGCTATAGCAAACATCTAAATGACTACTTTAAATACAGTTCCTGATTTCAAAAAAAGGAAAACCAAAAGGTAATTATATATATATATATATTTTTAAATCAAATTTATTATGTAAATTCAAAAATATATATATTTTTTCTACTCATTTCTATCTCTAACCTATACCAATTTCCTTATTAATTTTCTTATAAATTTTATATCCAAACCTTTTACTTCAATTTTTCAGATTCATCTGCCTTACTTTTAATGCTAGGTTTATTTTTGGTGTCTTTTCAATTCAATAGAAATCCTCCTAAATTTGCTGATGAGGAGACCGTGCTTACCAAAAAAACTATGTATAATTATTCTACGTGACTTCATGTATACCACAAATAAAAAGCACGGATTTCCGAAACGATCGTACAGATAATTGACTTTGTTGTTGTTCCTTCTTATGAAACTGATTTTTAATTTAATTAAATTTTGATTTTTAAATTTTAAAAATTTTAAAACTTTTAAATTATAAATCACATTACTTAATATTGAATTAGCTCTAGGACATTTAACTATCGAGCTTATTATATATCTAAATTACAACGAGCATTTCCTGTATTTTAATTAAACTAGTAATTTCACTATTACATTAAAATACACTTAGCTCTTTAGACTATTATTCTAATCTCCTTTAAATATATATATATATATATATATATATATATATATATATATATATATATATATATATATATATATCTTCAACGAGTGATTTTCATTGAAACCTTGTTGGAATATAGTGTTTATTACAGTGTTTCTATAGTGTTCGTATAGTGTTTATTACAGTTACCAGAAAAATATGAGTTATCGACCCTGTTCTTTGGTTGACAACGACCTCTGTCGGCCATTCTCGAAACTAAAATACACATATTCGCATCGTCATCCTCTCATACAGAAGTGACGAAATATCTACCAAAATCAGATAATTTACAAATTTTAATAAAATTTTCCGCTTGTGTTAATATAAAATATATACTTCCCTTTGATTGTGTCTGAAACGGACATCGTTTTTGACCTTTTCAAAAACAAAATTATAAATTACATTTATTCATGTCAGACGGAACGATAACAATCAACCCTTGTGAATTCAATAAAAGGTTTAGCTCAAAATTCCGTATAGGTTTCTATAGGTCAGGGGCCTCCAAACTACGGTCCGCGGGCCAGATCCGGCTAGTTAAAATCTTTAATTCAGCCCGTCAAGCGCTAATGGAAAAAATTAAAATATTAAGAAAAAGTTTTTAGAAATCTAAATGTGTAAAACTAGTGTGATGGTTTTTTTCTTTTTTGTTCCTAAAATGATTACAAGAATGAGGTTTTGGAGAACAAGTTTCACTGAAAAGCAAACGTAATGAGGCTAGCAGTATAAAATACGTCCAGGTCATATATATATATATATATATATATATATATATATATATATATATATATATGTGTGTGTGTGTGTATATGTATATATATATATGTATATATATGTGTATATATATATATACATATATATATATATATATTCTTCATTACAAGAAAATGAATTACAAAACATTTCGTGTTCGGGTAGTTATGCTTTTTTTTCTTAAAAAAAAAGGATGAAAAAGGGAAGGAACTGCTGCTAAAATTTTCCAAGAGATTTGTGAAATGTATGGTGACAATGTGGAATGTATGGTGACAATGTGAAATGTATGGTGACAATGTGAAATGTATGGTGACAATGTGAAATGTATGCTGAGAATGTGAAATGTATGGTGACAATGTGAAATGTATGCTGACAATGTGAAATGTATGCTGACAATGTGAAATGTATGGTGACAATGCTATAACAAAAACCAGCTGTTCGGATTTGGCTAGCAAAATTCAAAACGGAACACATCAGTCTTTAAACTGACACTCGTAGTGGGTGACACTAAAAAATTGATATTGATGTATTGGAGACATAAACTGAAGACATTGCAACTGTCACAACAATAGCATATGCCCAAGAGTTGAAAATTTACAAAAAAAAGTTAATAAAGCATGTTAAAAACACTTTGAAATGAGTTAAAAACATATTTAATCTGAAAAGGAATCACTAGATAAGTGGATAGTCCTTAATCCGCGGAGTTTCGAAGAAATACTTTCCTTCTCATCAGAGGGTAGGAATTAGCAAAATGCGGGATCGGATTTTGCATGCAAAGTGTGTGTGTGTGTGTGTGCATATATATATTTATATATGTGTGTGTGTGTATATGCATATGTGTGTATATATATATATTATATATATGTGTGTATATATATATTTATATATATTTGTATATATATATGTGTGTATATATATATGTATATATATATTTATATATATGTGCGTATATATATATAATGTGTGTATATATATATGTGTGTATATACATATACATATATATATATATATATATATATATATGATATATGTATATATATACACGTATATGTATTATATATATATGCATACATATATGTGTATATGAACGAAGGGAATAACACTACAAAAAATGTTGGTTGAAAAACAAAGAATACGAACGCTTACGTCCTTATTCCATGGAGTTTTTATATGTTGTATTCCTTGTTTTTGAACAATAAATTTGCGTAAATGCTAATCTGCATGACTAAATTCTCATATATTTACTATCTACCTCGAATGTTGAACATTTTTTACAAGATATCATTAAATATAAATATTGATTTAAATATTACTATTATCACTTTGAACGCACACATATAATTTTTAACAACACAAAGTTCCCTTAAGAGCTCAATAGTTCAGAATTGGAACTATAAGTACTTATATATTTAAAAATATATGTACTTATAGACATATATTATTATAATTATTCTTTATACCAACAGACATTAATGTTTCATCATCGGGGTGGGGATGAAAATTCCTGAAATTCGAACCTAGTCACGTAACCACTTTTTCCTTATTTGCTAAGTTCTACCCCAGGGACACCAAACAATTACAACGCGAATCAAGGGAATTGCGAACTATTAAACGCCAAATTTGAGCGAATACTTTTGGCAGTCTGGAGTGTTTGCACAAGCGGAAGTCGTAATATATATATATATATATATATATATATATATATATATATATATATACATGCATGCATATATTTACATACATATATATGCGCACATATATTTACATATATACGTACATACATACATACATACATACATACATATACATACATATATATATGCATACATACATGCATACATACATATATGTATATATATACATGTATATCTGCGTACATATATATATAAATATATATATATATACATACATATATATATATGCATACATATATATGCATATATATATACACATGTATATTTACATATAAATATTTTAACAACATAAAATTCACACACACGTATATATATATATATATATGTATATATATAAAATGAATGTTCATGTGCAGTTGAAGTCATATCAATTGGTTTACAAGTACTTTCATGTATTATACTCCGACGAACTCGTAGTACATTAATAATTCCAACTTACTTGAACAGCAACAAAATCCCACCCCTTTCATTTTAGAGATTCCCAGATGTTGGAAAACATTTTACTCTAATAGTTTATTCCCTCCGACTGATTTTGGAATTATCTTCCTGGTTCCTGTTTCTTTGGCTGTATTAACACACAGAAATTTGTATGTAATTTGAACAGACATCACGCCTATCAACCTCCTCCTTAGTGTGTCCCTGTAGGCATGGTCCATAATTAACGGTAGACCCTTATGTACTAGTGGCAATGCGTCCGTTTTTTTTTTTTCATTTTCAGTGAATATGAGTAAAAATCTATCTATCTGTCTTTCTATCTATCTATCTATCTGTCTTTCTATCTATCTATCTATCTATCTATCTATCGGTCTTTCTATCTATCTATCTATCTATCTATCTATCTATCTATCTATCTGTCTTTCTATCTATCTATCTATCTATCTATCTATCTGTCTTTCTATCTATCTATCTATCTATCTATCTATCTGTCTTTCTATCTATCTATCTATCTATCTATCTATCTGTCTTTCTATCTATCTATCTATCTATCTATCTATCTATCTATCTATCTATCTATCTGTCTTTCTATCTATCTATCTGTCTTTCTATCTATCTATCTATCTATCTATCTATCTATCTATCTATCTATCTGTCTGTCTTTCTATCTATCTATCTGTCTTTCTATCTATCTATCTATCCGTCTTTCTATCTATCTATCTATCTATCTATCTATCTATCTATCTATCTATCTATCTATCTATCTATCTATCTATCTATCTATCTATTGGTCAATTGTTAAGAAATTTTGAACGAATGTATTTTATGTGCCTGGCAGTGTTCTTAGATAAATATTGTATCGAAATGTCTTCGTTAACTATCGATAATCGATAATCGATAATCGATAATCGAAATAATCCGATGAAAGACAGAACAGACGATTTTGGCCAAAGTTAACATCTTACACTATGCATTACAAGTGCATTTGAAAAGTTTTATTACCAAAGAAGCCGAAAGGCCCGATATATAAAAAATCAAACTCAGCTCTAGGTTCTTTGATATGACAGGGGCACGTTCGAAATAAACGTTTCTGCTTAGAGCACAACTGAGCCATTTCAAACTTTAATTCAGGTCGTTATATATAAAATTTAATTTGATAAAATCAACAATATGTTCTCTACAGTGCAATGTAAACTACAATGCGTGGTGGACTAAGTCACTCCAGGGAAGCACGTGAAACTACCTTCCGATGTACCGTGAAGGGTCCCCGACTAGAGTAGATAATCAATCGATTTGATTGTAAAAAATGAGCGATTTCACCGATTTCGATGACAATAAATATATGGGGTGTGATCATCATTCAATCCCGGGCAACGTTGGGTCTCTCTGCTAGTAAATTACTAAATAAATAAATAAATAAATAAATAATGTGTTTATGTATACACTTGATAAAAATGTCGGCATGTATATACATTGACATTGACAGCTGACGTAAATATAAGGACATGTTGGCGTAATGTTATGGTTATTTATATAAACACACAATCACACATCTTTGACGTATGACGTATGTACGTACCGTGTACGGTACACCCAATCATCCGCGCATGAACGTTTGGCGTAAACTCGCGAACACGCGCATGCACATACGCGCACGCACACACGCACACACACATATACACGAACGCAAATGTACACGTACGGATTTGACGCAGAGTTGTGTGTGAATGTATATTTAACGTAAAGTTGACGTTACCTTGTAACTTGAGGAAGAAAAGGGAAGGACAAACGGACCACCGGTTGCAGCGCTATTTCTTCTGTTGTTGGTCGTACTGTTCCCGTTGCTACCCGGCGTCGGAGAGGAGGGTGGCCGGCGTGATATAGGGGGGTTGTGTAGCTGTGATGGAGGTGAGAGTAGAGCGGGCCTTTCTTCCTATTCTTTATTGTCTCTGTCTTCAAGTTATGTAATCGACTTGTTGGTACGCCGAGAGGAAATAAAAAACGCAAAAAAAAAGAAGAGAGAAAAAAATAAAATAAAAACTCGAATCGTCAGCGGTAATAATCGACGAACGCGGAAACTTCGTCCAGGGTAGGTATTCGCATTTAGCAGAAACGAATACAGAAAACAGTGCAGTAGTGGAGATGGGCAGGGGAATGCTATGTTTAAATTAACTTTTTAAGCTAGAGAATAAATAAATAAAGAAAAAGTAAGTCGGAACTGGAGACGTAAGGTGCGAGATTGATTTCGTTGAGGAAGATGAGATTGACTGGACACTTGTTTACTCTCTATTTTTACAGCGAAGAGTTGCTTAGAAGTTGTTGCTGGTAGGCTAAACTTAGAAGCTATTGGTTCTGTTTAGTAAACCATATCTATCTATCTATCTATCTATCTATCTATTTATCTATCTCTATATCTATCTATCTATCTATATATATATATATATATATAGATATATATATCTCTCTCTATATATATAGATAGATAGATAGATATATATATGACTACTTCATTTACACACATAAAATTAATATACGAAAGTATAGATTTATGCGTAAACTTTAAGTATTTACTTCAAAAGTGCTCAATACGTAGGTAGAGCTAGTTAGTAAGTTATAAAATATATATGGCGATTAAGCTACACTGAATATTCCTCGTTTCATCCACGCTAGGATTCATCAGGCTTATACACACACACACACACACACACACACACACACACACACACACACACACACACACACACACACACACATATATATATATATGAGCTAAGCTTACCACCTAATATGTAGAGCTTTTTATTAACTTGATAAGTCTCCATAATCCTTCAATATTTATTTCCTTGATCCCATTACACACACACACACACACACACACACACACACACACACACACACACACACACACACACACACACACACACACACACACATACACACATATATATATACACATATATATATAGGTGTATACATTCACACATATATATATACACACACACACATATATATATATGTACACATATATATATCGACATATATGTGCACACACAGACACATATATATACACACATATATATACATATATACATACACACACATATATATATATACACACATATATATATATATATGTACACATATATATACATATATGTGCACACACAAACATATATATATATATGTATATATATATACATATGGAAGAGTTATATACACATTATTGCTACATATATGCATACATATTTCTGTAGCGACCTTTATTGATAGATTCCATATCGTCAGGCTACAGAGGAGAAATATATACAGTGATGATCATATTTATTGGCACGGTAAAATAAAAGTTAAATTTTGTCTAATAAATTCTAAAAAAGGGATTAAATAAAAGAAAATAACAAAGTATATTATGTATTTTTAACTGGCCTTTCCGATGCAGCAATCGGATTTTAGAAAAAATAAATAACAAAGGAACAACAAACATAATTGCAAAAAACCCTTGTTCAAAATTATTGGCACGATTTATTTAACAATCAATTGTATAGCTTTTGGCCTTGATTACCTTCCTCAGTCGCTTTTCATAGTTTACAACCAAGTTGTTGCACTCTTCAGTAGTAATTTTAGCCCACTCTTCCTGACAATAATCCTCCAATTGAATAAGATTCTTAGGCTTCCTTTGCATTACCCTCAATTTTAATGTTCTCCATAAATTTTCAATTGGATTAAGGTCTGGGCTTTGTGATGGCCACTCCAAAACATTAATATGATTGTCCTCAAGCCATTTCTTAGTCAGTTTAGCCGAATGCTTTGGGTCATTATCTTGCATGAACCACCAACGACGACCAAGTGAGAGCTCTTTAGCAGAGTCTTTCAGGTTTTCATCCAATATCTTAACATAATCTTCCTTTTTTATGCTACCTGTGACCTTAACAAGTCGCCCTGGTCCAGAGGCAGCAAAGGATCCCCAAAACATCAAACTGCCTCCACCGTGCTTCACTGTGGGTATGGTGTTCTTAGGCAGGAAAGCTTCGCCAGATTTTCTGTAAATATAAGACACTTTATTATGGCCAAATAACTCTATTTTCGTTTCGTCAGTCCATAGAACACGTTTCCAGAATGCAACATCTTTATCAATATGACGTTTTGCAAAGGCTAGCCTTGCTTTCAGGTGCATAGGCTTCAATAAGGGAGTCTTTCTCGGACGACATGCTTTTAAACCAGCTCTCTTCAAAACTCTACCAACTGTATGTCGAGATACATTAACTCCAGAGGTGCTCTGTTCATCAACAATCTCCCCAACAGAGATCCTTGGGTTTTGTTTTACTTGTCGAACAATTTTCCGTTCATCTCTTGGGGAAATAATCCTTTTTCTCCCTCTACCCTCTAAACTCATAACGTGGCCTTGCGATTTGAACTTGTTTATTATGGCTCTAACAGTGGATTTGGGAAGGTTTAGCTTCTTTGAAATCTTATCATAGCCCTCCCCATTGGTATGGCATGCTACAACAAGCTTCCTGACGCCTTCGCTGTGTTCCTTAGTTTTAACCATGGCGATTGAAAATTATAATTTAGTCACTTATAATAGTTTAAATAAATCGCTATCTAAAAATTATCTGAAAAAAATTATTCACTGAATTAGCGTTAAACAAGCATAATATGGCTATAAAAAAGTTCAGAAAGCACGTAAACCGGAAATTGATTGATATTATACTGATACTAAAAGAAAAACAAAGCCGTGCCAATAATTTTGAACAAGGGTTTTTTGCAATTATGTTTGTTGTTCCTTTGTTATTTATTTTTTCTAAAATCCGATTGCTGCATCGGAAAGGCCAGTTAAAAATACATAATATACTTTGTTATTTTCTTTAATTTAATCCCTTTTTTAGAATTTATTAGACAAAATTTAACTTTTATTTTACCGTGCCAATAAATATGATCATCACTGTATATATATATATATATATATATATATATATATATATATATATATATATATATATATATGAAAAAAGTTTTTTTATTTTTTTCATAATATTATTATTTTGTATTCCTGCACGTCACCAATTAAAAACGAATAAAGAAAAGTTATAAGCTTTTATACTTTTCGCATTCTTTTTCATTCATATATATATATATATATATATATATATATATATATATATATATATATATAGCGTGTCCTAAAAGAGTTGAAAATCTTTGTCATTTTACCATTAATCATGATTATTTCCTTTATTTTAGATATTTTACGAATAACATTTAAAAATTAAATATGCATAAGTTTCGTACTGAATAACGTATGAAAGTTGTGATGTTGTTTTACCAAAATCAGAGGTCAATTTTTCTGACTCCAAGAGCTCATCGACGGCATCTTCATGTAAGAGATAGGCCAAGTCACACCACTGTTCGAAACATCGTGTGCCAAGTATGAACCACAAACCCTGCAAGAATTGGAGGAAAACACCAGGAACGAAATAACGAAGTTAAATCGCAACCCAGAGATTCTGCAATCTGTGATGAAATAATATTTTGGAAAGAGCACAAATATGCGAAGTTGAAAAATGGGCAACATTTAAAAGAAATTATTCTTCATCAAAAAAGAATTTTTAACTTTTGTATTTTTCGTTTTAAAATTTCCCAATGTCTTAGTCAGACTGTGTTAAAATTACGAAAATATATCATCAAAAATAAAGAATCGATTTAAGTTCAAAACACTTTAGTAATTTTTGGACAACCCATACATTTTTTTTTTACATGGAGTTCACCACTTATCAAGGCCCAAAGGCCACTCGGGAATAAGGGTTATTGTGTGTACAGTAATCAATGGGATAGTGTAGTAATAGCATTGGAGAATTGATAAAGTGTCATTACTTAAGGAGGTGGTTAATCAGGAATTTGTTTGTGTTGGACTTGAAGACATCCAGGTTGAAGTCGGGAGGGAAACACGCAAGCGGAACAGAGTTCCACAGGCGTGCAGTTCTAAGAAAGAAGCTTTGTTCATGGAATCTACGTTTTGATTTAGGCACAGATAAGGAGTGGGGGAAATTATTGACGGTGGTTTCAGCTAGTCGAGTGTTTTTTGAAAAAGATTGGCATATATATATATATATATACATATATATATATATATATATATATATATATATATATATATATGTGTGTGTGTGTGTGTGTTAATCCAATGAAATGCTGGTGTTTACGAAATAGTGCTCAATAATGATAGAGCTCCATTATTGTGTAATGTTCTTTATTTGATACCACTTGAGACTAGTGGTCTGATGGCACCGGATTTTAAAATAAATCACGGCTGAAACATGTATGCACATATGTAGCCAAAAACATTTTTGTATGAATAAAGAAAAAAATATATATACAATTATTTTATGTATGAATTTCAGTCTATCATTTGGCATGCTGTTATATTTTGTCTTCAATATAATGGAG
>NC_136519.1:80671275-80686275 GCF_053919585.1 Euprymna scolopes
AATTCTCAGTGCTCTTTAGAAAGTTGCAAATAACAGTTTTACTGCGATTTACCTCGTTGTGACAAACCTTGCTTATAGAATCCTGCTTCGGTTAGTTTTCTTGCTTTAGGCATGGTAACACCTTTACACAGTAATTGCTAATTTCTAACTGAACTAAACAGATTAGAAGTACCATAAAATCTATATTTATATATTCTTGGTCTTTAATAAGGTATGATAAGTACTAATAATAGTAAGGTATGATAAGTACTAATAATAATAGGGTATGATAAGTACTACTAATAGTAGGGTATGATAAGTACTACTAATTGTAAGGTATGATAAGTACTACTAATAGTTTGGTATGATCAGTACTACTAATAGTTCGGTATGATAAGTACTAATAATAGTAAGGTATGATAAGTACTAATAATGGTAGGGTATAGATAAGTACAAATAATAGTAAGGTATGATAAGTACTACTAATAGTTCGGTATGATAAGTACTAATAATAGTAAGGTATGATAATTACTAATAATAGTAAGGTATGAAAAGTACTAATACTAGTAAGGTATGATAAGTACTAATAATAGTAAGGTATGATAAGTACTACTAATAGTTCGGTATGATAAGTACTAATACTAGTAAGGTATGATAAGTACTAATAATAGTAAGGTATGATAATTACTAATAATAGTAAGGTATGATAAGTACTGCTAATAGTAAGGTATAAAAAGTACTGCTAATAGTAAGGTATGATAAGTACTAAGAATATTAAGGTATGAAAAGTACTAAAAATAGTAAGGTATGATAAGTACTGCTAATAGTAAGGTATGATAAGTACTGCTAATAGTAAGGTATGATAAGTACTAATAATATTAAGGTATGAAAAGTACTGCTAATAGTAGGGTATGATAAGTACAAATAATAGTAAGGTATGATAAGTACTACTAATACTTCGGTATGATAAGTACTAATCATAGTAAGGTATGATAATTACTAATAATAGTAAGGTATGATAAGTGCTTATAATAGTAAGGTATGATAAGTACTAATAATAGTAGGGTATGAAAAGTACTAATAATAGTAGGGTATGAAAAGTACTAATAATAGTAGGGTATTAGAAGTACTAATAATAGTAAGGTATGATAAGTACTAATAATAGTAAGGTATGATAAGTGCTAATAATAGTAGGGTATGAAAAGTACTAATAATAGTAAGGTATGAAAAGTACTAATAATAGTAGTGTATTATAAGTACAAATAATAGTAAGGTATGATAAGTACTACTAATAGTTCGGTATGATAAGTACTAATAATAGTAAGGTATGATAATTACTAATAATTCTAAGGTAAGAAAAGTACTAATAATAGTAAGGTATGATAAGTACTAATAATAGTAGGGTATGATAAGTACTAATAATAGTAAGGTATGATAAGTACAAATAATAGTAAGGTATGATAAGTACTACTAATAGTTCGGTATGATAAGTACTAATAATAGTAAGGTATGATAATTACTAATAATTTTAAGGTAAGAAAAGTACTACTAATAGTAAGGTATGAAAAGTACTAATAATAGTCGGGTATTATAAGTACTAATAATAGTAGGGTATGATAAGTACAAATAATAGTAAGGTATGATAAGTACTACTAATAGTTCGGTATGATAAGTTCTAATAATAGTAAGGTATTATAATTACTAATTATAGTAGGGTATGATAAGTACAAATTATAGTAAGGTAAGATAAGTACTAATAATAGTAGGGTATGATAAGTAGTAATAATAGTAAGGTATGATAAGTACTGATAATAGTAAGGTATGATAAGTACTAATAATTGTAAGGTATGATAAGTACTAATAATAGTAGGGTATGATAAGTACTAATAATAGTAAGGTATGAAAATTACTAATAATAGTAAGGTATGATAAGTACAAATAATAGTAAGGTATGATAATTACTAAAAATAGTAAGGTATGATAAGTACTAATAATAGTAAGGTATGATAATTACTAATAATAGTAGGGTATGATAATTACTAATAATAGTAAGGTATGATAATTACTAATAATAGTAGGGTATGATAAGTACTAATAATAGTAGGGTATGATAATTACTAATAATAGTAAGGTATGATAATTACTAATAATAGTAAGGTATGATAAGTACAAATAATAGTAAGGTATGATAATTACTAATAATAGTAAGGTATGATAATTACTAATAATAGTAGGGTATGATAATTACTAATAATAGTAAGGTATGATAATTACTAATAATAGTAAGGTATGATAAGTACAAATAATAGTAAGGTATGATAATTACTAATAATAGTAAGGTATGATAAGTACTAATAATAGTAAGGTATGATAAGTACTAATAATAGTAGGGTATGATAATTACTAATAATAGTAAGGTATGATAATTACTAATAATAGTAGGGTATGATAAGTACTAATAATAGTAGGGTATGATAATTACTAATAATAGTAAGGTATGATAATTACTAATAATAGTAAGGTATGATAATTACTAATAATAGTAGGGTATGATAAGTACTAATAATAGTAAGGAATGATAATTACTAATAATAGTAAGGTATGATAATTACTAATAATAGTAAGGTATGATAAGTACTAATAATAGTAAGGTATGATAAGTACTAATAATAGTAAGGTATGATAATTACTAATAATAGTAAGGTATGATAATTACTAATAATAGTAAGGAATGATAATTACTAATAATAGTAAGGTATGATAATTACTAATAATAGTAAGGTATGATAATTACTAATAATAGTAAGGTATGATAAGTACTAATAATAGTAGGGTATGATAAGTACTAATAATAGTAAGGTATGATAATTACTAATAATAGTAAGGTATGATAAGTACTAATAATAGTAGGGTATGATAAGTACTAATAATAGTAAGGTATGATAATTACTAATAATAGTAAGGTATGATAATTACTAATAATAGTAAGGTATGATAAGTACTAATAATAGTAGGGTATGATAAGTACTAATAATAGTAAGGAATGATAATTACTAATAATAGTAAGGTATGATAATTACTAATAATAGTAAGGTATGATAATTACTAATAATAGTAAGGTATGATAATTACTAATAATAGTAAGGTATGATAAGTACTAATAATAGTAGGGTATGATAAGTACTAATAATAGTAAGGAATGATAATTACAAATAATAGTAAGGTATGATAATTACTAATAATAGTAAGGTATGATAATTACTTATAATAGTAAGGTATGATAATTACTAATAATAGTAAGGTATGATAAGTACTAATAATAGTAGGGTATGATAAGTACTAATAATAGTAAAGTATGATAATTACTAATAATAGTAAGGTATGATAAGTACTAATAATAGTAGGGTATGATAAGTACATATAATAGTAAGGTATGATAATTACTAATAATAGTAAGGTATGATAATTACTAATAATAGTAAGGTATGATTAGTACTAATAATAGTAAGGTATGATAATTACTAATAATAGTAGGGTATGATAAGTACTAATAATAGTAAGGTATGATAATTACTAATAATAGTAAGGTATGATAATTACTAATAATAGAAGGGTATGATAATTACTAATAATAGTAAGGTATGATAAGTACTAATAATAGTAGGGTATGATAAGTACTAATAATAGTAAGGTATGATAAGTACTAATAATAGTAAGGTATGAAAATTACTAATAATAGTAAGGTATGATAAGTACAAATAATAGTAAGGTATGATAATTACTAATAATAGTAAGGTATGATAAGTACTAATAATAGTAAGGTATGATAAGTACTAATAATAGTAGGGTATGATAATTACTAATAATAGTAAGGTATGATAATTACTAATAATAGTAGGGTATGATAAGTACTAATAATAGTAGGGTATGATAATTACTAATAATAGTAAGGTATGATAATTACTAATAATAGTAAGGTATGATAAGTACAAATAATAGTAAGGTATGATAATTACTAATAATAGTAAGGTATGATAATTACTAATAATAGAAGGGTATGATAATTACTAATAATAGTAAGGTATGATAATTACTAATAATAGTAAGGTATGATAAGTACAAATAATAGTAAGGTATGATAATTACTAATAATAGTAAGGTATGATAAGTACTAATAATAGTAAGGTATGATAAGTACTAATAATAGTAGGGTATGATAATTACTAATAATAGTAAGGTATGATAATTACTAATAATAGTAGGG
Organism: Euprymna scolopes; assembly: GCF_053919585.1. Classification (NCBI taxonomy): domain Eukaryota; kingdom Metazoa; phylum Mollusca; class Cephalopoda; order Sepiida; family Sepiolidae; genus Euprymna; species Euprymna scolopes. The sequence continues at coordinate 80,675,519 of NC_136519.1, forward strand.
TATGATAAGTACTAATAATAGTAGGGTATGATAATTACTAATAATAGTAAGGTATGATAATTACTAATAATAGTAAGGTATGATAATTACTAATAATAGTAGGGTATGATAAGTACTAATAATAGTAAGGAATGATAATTACTAATAATAGTAAGGTATGATAATTACTAATAATAGTAAGGTATGATAAGTACTAATAATAGTAAGGTATGATAAGTACTAATAATAGTAAGGTATGATAATTACTAATAATAGTAAGGTATGATAATTACTAATAATAGTAAGGAAAGATAATTACTAATAATAGTAAGGTATGATAATTACTAATAATAGTAAGGTATGATAATTACTAATAATAGTAAGGTATGATAAGTACTAATAATAGTAGGGTATGATAAGTACTAATAATAGTAAGGTATGATAATTACTAATAATAGTAAGGTATGATAAGTACTAATAATAGTAGGGTATGATAAGTACTAATAATAGTAAGGTATGATAATTACTAATAATAGTAAGGTATGATAATTACTAATAATAGTAAGGTATGATAAGTACTAATAATAGTAGGGTATGATAAGTACTAATAATAGTAAGGAATGATAATTACTAATAATAGTAAGGTATGATAATTACTAATAATAGTAAGGTATGATAATTACTAATAATAGTAAGGTATGATAATTACTAATAATAGTAAGGTATGATAAGTACTAATAATAGTAGGGTATGATAAGTACTAATAATAGTAAGGTATGATAATTACAAATAATAGTAAGGTATGATAATTACTAATAATAGTAAGGTATGATAATTACTTATAATAGTAAGGTATGATAATTACTAATAATAGTAAGGTATGATAAGTACTAATAATAGTAGGGTATGATAAGTACTAATAATAGTAAGGTATGATAATTACTAATAATAGTAAGGTATGATAAGTACTAATAATAGTAGGGTATGATAAGTACATATAATAGTAAGGTATGATAATTACTAATAATAGTAAGGTATGATAATTACTAATAATAGTAAGGTATGATTAGTACTAATAATAGTAAGGTATGATAATTACTAATAATAGTAGGGTATGATAAGTACTAATAATAGTAAGGTATGATAATTACTAATAATAGTAAGGTATGATAATTACTAATAATAGAAGGGTATGATAATTACTAATAATAGTAAGGTATGATAAGTACTAATAATAGTAGGGTATGATAAGTACTAATAATAGTAAGGTATGATAAGTACTAATAATAGTAAGGTATGATAAGTACTAATAATAGTAGGGTATGATAAGTACTAATAATAGTAAGGTATGATAATTACTAATAATAGTAAGGTATGATAATTACTAATAATAGTAAGGTATGATAAGTACTAATAATAGTAGGGTATGATAAGTACTAATAATAGTAAGGAATGATTATTACTAATAATAGTAAGGTATGATAATTACTAATAATAGTAAGGTATGATAATTACTAATAATAGTAAGGTATGATAAGTACTAATAATAGTAAGGTATGATAAGTACTAATAATAGTAGGGTATGATAAGTACTAATAATAGTAAGGTATGATAATTACTAATAATAGTAAGGTATGATAAGTACTAATAATAGTAGGGTATGATAAGTACTAATAATAGTAAGGTATGATAATTACTAATAATAGTAAGGTATGATAATTACTAATAATAGTAAGGTATGATAAGTACTAATAATAGTAGGGTATGATAAGTACTAATAATAGTAAGGAATGATAATTACTAATAATAGTAAGGTATGATAATTACTAATAATAGTAAGGTATGATAATTACTAATAATTGTAAGGTATGATAAGTACTAATAATAGTAAGGTATGATAAGTACTAATAATAGTAAGGTATGATAATTACTAATAATAGTAAGGTATGATAATTACTAATAATAGTAAGGTATGATAATTACTAATAATAGTTCGGTATGATAAGTACTAATAATAGTAAGGTATGATAATTACTAATAATAGTAAGGTATGATAATTACTAATAATAGTAAGGTATGATAATTACTAATAATAGTAAGGTATGATAAGTACTAATAATAGTAGGGTATGATAAGTACTAATAATAGTAAGGTATGATAATTACTAATAATAGTAAGGTATGATAAGTACTAATAATAGTAGGGTATGATAAGTACTAATAATAGTAAGGTATGATAATTACTAATAATAGTAAGGTATGATAATTACTAATAATAGTAAGGTATGATAAGTACTAATAATAGTAGGGTATGATAATTACTAATAATAGTAAGGAATGATAATTACTAATAATAGTAAGGTATGATAATTACTAATAATAGTAAGGTATGATAATTACTAATAATAGTAAGGTATGATAAGTACTAATAATAGTAAGGTATGATAAGTACTAATAATAGTAAGGTATGATAATTACTAATAATAGTAAGGTATGATAATTACTAATAATAGTAAGGTATGATAAGTACTAATAATAGTAGGGTATGATAAGTACTAATAATAGTAAGGTATGATAATTACTAATAATAGTAAGGTATGATAATTACTAATAATAGTAAGGTATGATAAGTACTAATAATAGTAGGGTATGATAAGTACTAATAATAGTAAGGAATGATAATTACCAATAATAGTAAGGTATGATAATTACTAGTAATAGTAAGGTATGATAATTACTAATAATAGTAAGGTATGATAATTACTAATAATAGTAAGGTATGATAAGTACTAATAATAGTAAGGTATGATAAGTACTAATAATAGTAGGGTATGATAAGTACTAATAATAGTAAGGTATGATAATTACTAATAATAGTAAGGTATGATAATTACTAATAATAGTAAGGTATGATAAGTACTAATAATAGTAAGGTATGATAATTACTAATAATAGTAAGGAATGATAATTACTAATAATAGTAAGGTATGATAATTACTAATAATAGTAAGGTATGATAAGTACTAATAATAGTAAGGTATGATAAGTACTAATAATAGTAGGGTATGATAAGTACTAATAATAGTAAGGTATGATAATTACTAATAATAGTAAGGTATGATAATTACTAATAATAGTAAGGTATGATAAGTACTAATAATAGTAAGGTATGATAATTACTAATAATAGTAAGGAATGATAATTACTAATAATAGTAAGGTATGATAATTACTAATAATAGTAAGGTATGATAATTACTAATAATAGTAAGGTATGATAATTACTAATAATAGTAAGGTATGATAAGTACTAATAATAGTAAGGTATGATAAGTACTAATAATAGTAGGGTATGATAAGTACTAATAATAGTAAGGTATGATAATTACTAATAATAGTAAGGTATGATAAGTACTAATAATAGTAGGGTATGATAAGTACTAATAATAGTAAGGTATGATAATTACTAATAATAGTAAGGTATGATAATTACTAATAATAGTAAGGTATGATAAGTACTAATAATAGTAGGGTATGATAAGTACTAATAATAGTAAGGAATGATAAGTACTAATAATAGTAAGGTATGATAATTACTAATAATAGTAAGGTATGATAATTACTAATAATAGTAAGGTATGATAAGTACTAATAATAGTAAGGTATGATAAGTACTAATAATAGTAGGGTATGATAATTACTAATAATAGTAAGGTATGATAATTACTAATAATAGTAAGGTATGATAAGTACTAATAATAGTAAGGTATGATAAGTACTAATAATAGTAAGGAATGATAAGTACTAATAATAGTAAGGTATGATAATTACTAATACTAGTAAGGTATGATAATTACTAATAATAGTAAGGTATGATAATTACTAATAATAGTAAGGTATGATAAGTACTAATAATAGTAAGGTATGATAAGTACTAATAATAGTAGGGTATGATAATTACTAATAATAGTAAGGTATGATAAGTACTAATAATAGTAAGGTATGATAAGTACTAATAATAGTAAGGAATGATAAGTACTAATAATAGTAAGGTATGATAATTACTAATAATAGTAAGGTATGATAATTACTAATAATAGTAAGGTATGATAATTACTAATAATAGTAAGGTATGATAATTACTAATAATAGTAAGGTATGATAAGTACTAATAATAGTAGGGTATGATAAGTACTAATAATAGTAAGGTATGATAATTACTAATAATAGTAAGGTATGATAATTACTAATAATAGTAAGGTATGATAATTACTAATAATAGTAAGGTATGATAATTACTAATAATAGTAAGGTATGATAAGTACTAATAATAGTAGGGTATGATAATTACTAATAATAGTAAGGTATGATAATTACTAATAATAGTAAGGTATGATAATTACTAATAATAGTAAGGTATGATAATTACTAATAATAGTAAGGTATGATAAGTACTAATAATAGTAAGGTATGATAAGTACTAATAATAGTAAGGTATGATAAGTACTAATAATAGTAAGGATTGATAAGTACTAATAATAGTAAGGTATGATAATTACTAATACTAGTAAGGTATGATAATTACTAATAATAGTAAGGTATGATAATTACTAATAATAGTAAGGTATGATAATTACTAATAATAGTAAGGTATGATAATTACTAATAATAGTAAGGTATGATAAGTACTAATAATAGTAAGGTATGATAAGTACTAATAATAGTAAGGTATGATAAGTACTAATAATAGTAAGGAATGATAAGTACTAATAATAGTAAGGTATGATAATTACTAATACTAGTAAGGTATGATAATTACTAATAATAGTAAGGTATGATAATTACTAATAATAGTAAGGTATGATAAGTACTAATAATAGTAAGGTATGATAAGTACTAATAATAGTAGGGTATGATAATTACTAATAATAGTAATATATGATAAGTACTAATAATAGTAAGGTATGATCATTACTAATAATAGTAAGGAATGATAATTACTAATAATAGTAAGGTATGATAATTACTAATAATAGTAGGGTATGATAAGTACTAATAATAGTAAGGTATGATAAGTACTAATAATAGTAAGGTATGATAAGTACTAATAATAGTAAGGAATGATAAGTACTAATAATAGTAAGGTATGATCATTACTAATAATAGTAAGGTATGATAATTACTAATAATAGTAAGGTATGATAATTACTAATAATAGTAAGGTATGATAATTACTAATAATAGTAAGGTATGATAATTACTAATAATAGTAAGGTATGATAAGTACTAATAATAGTAGGGTATGATAAGTACTAATAATAGTAAGGTATGATAATTACTAATAATAGTAAGGTATGATAATTACTAATAATAGTAAGGTATGATAATTACTAATAATAGTAAGGTATGATAATTACTAATAATAGTAAGGTATGATAAGTACTAATAATAGTAGGGTATGATAAGTACTAATAATAGTAAGGTATGATAATTACTAATAATAGTAAGGTATGATAAGTACTAATAATAGTAGGGTATGATAAGTACTAATAATAGTAAGGTATGATAATTACTAATAATAGTAAGGTATGATAATTACTAATAATAGTAAGGTATGGTAAGTACTAATAATAGTAGGGTATGATAAGTACAAATAATAGTAAGGTATGATAATTACTAATAATAGTAAGGTATGATAAGTACTAATTATAGTAGGGTATGATAAGTACTAATAATAGTAAGGTATGATAATTACTAATAATAGTAAGGTATGATAATTACTAATAATAGTAGGGTAAGATAAGTACTAATAATAGTAAGGTATGATAAGTACTAATAATAGTAGGGTATAATAAGTACAAATATTAGTAAGGTATGATAATTACTAATAATAGTAAGGTATGATAAGTACTAATAATAGTAGGGTATGATAAGTACAAATAATAGTAACGTATGATAATTACTAATAATAGTAAGGTATGATAAGTACTAATTATAGTAGGGTATGATAAGTACTAATAATAGTAAGGTATGATAATTACTAATAATAGTAAGGTATGATAATTACTAATAATGGTAGGGTATGATAAGTACAAATAATAGTAAGGTATGATAATTACTAATAATAGTAAGGTATGATAAGTACTAATAATAGTAAGGTATGATAAGTACTAATAATAGTAGGGTATGATAAGTACTAATAATAGTAAGGTATAATAAGTACTAATTATAGTAGGGTATGATAAGTACTAATAATAGTAAGGTATCATAAGTACTAATAATAGTAAGCTATGATAATTATTAATAATAGTAGGGTATGATAAGTACCAATAATAGTAAGGTATGATAAGTACTAATAATAGTAAGGTACGATAAGTACTAATAATAGTAGGGTATGATAAGTGCTACTAATAGTAAGGTATGATAAGTACTACTAATAGTAGGGTATGATAATTACTACTAATTGTAGGGTATGATAAGTACTAATAATATTAGGGTATGATAAGTACTAATAATAGTAAGGTATGATAAGTACTAATAATTATAAGTTATGATAACTACTAATAACAGTAGGGTATGATAAGTATTACTAATAGTAGGGTATGATAAGTACTAATAATAGGAGGGTATTATAAGTACTAATAATAGTAAGGTATGATAAGTACTAATAATAGTAAATTATGATAAGTACTAATAATAGTAGGTTATGATAAGTATTAATAATAGTACCGTATGACAAGTACTAATAATAGTCAGGTAGTAGAAGTACTACTAATAGTAGGGTATGATAAGTATTAATAATATTAGGGTATTATAAATACAACTAATAGTTCGGTATGATAAGTACTAATAATAGTAAGGGATGATAAGTACCAATAATAGTAAGGTGTTATATGTACTAATAATAGTAGGGTATAATAAGTTCAAATAATAGTAAGGTATGATATGTACTACTAATAGTTCGGTATGATAAGTACTAATAATATTAGGGTATGATAAGTACTAATAATAGTAATATATTAAAAGAACTAATAATAGTAAGGTATGATACGTACTAATAATAGTAGGGTAAGATAAGTACTAATAATAGTAGGGTATTATAAGTACAAATAATAGTTCGGTATGATAAGTACTACTAATAGTAAGGTATGACAAGTACTAATAATAGTAAGGTATGAAAAGTACTACTAATAGTAAGGTATGATAAGTACTAACAATAGTAGGGTATTAGAAGTACTAATAATAGTAAGGTATGATAAGTACTAATAATAGTAAGGTATGATAAGTACTAATAATAGTAGGGTATGATAAGTACAAATAATAGTAAGGTATGATAAGTACTACTAATACTTCGGTATGATAAGTACTAATCATAGTAAGGTATGATAATTACTAATAATAGTAAGGTATGATAAGTGCTTATAATAGTAAGGTATGATAAGTACTAATAATAGTAGGGTATGAAAAGTACTAATAATAGTAGGGTATGAAAAGTACTAATAATAGTAGGGTATTAGAAGTACTAATAATAGTAAGGTATGATAAGTACTAATAATAGTAAGGTATGATAAGTGCTAATAATAGTAGGGTATGAAAAGTACTAATAATAGTAAGGTATGAAAAGTACTAATAATAGTAGTGTATTATAAGTACAAATAATAGTAAGGTATGATAAGTACTACTAATAGTTCGGTATGATAAGTACTAATAATAGTAAGGTATGATAATTACTAATAATTCTAAGGTAAGAAAAGTACTAATAATAGTAAGGTATGATAAGTACTAATAATAGTAGGGTATGATAAGTACTAATAATAGTAAGGTATGATAAGTACAAATAATAGTAAGGTATGATAAGTACTACTAATAGTTCGGTATGATAAGTACTAATAATAGTAAGGTATGATAATTACTAATAATTTTAAGGTAAGAAAAGTACTACTAATAGTAAGGTATGAAAAGTACTAATAATAGTCGGGTATTATAAGTACTAATAATAGTAGGGTATTATAAGTACAAATAATAGTAAGGTATGATAAGTACTACTAATAGTTCGGTATGATAAGTTCTAATAATAGTAAGGTATTATAATTACTAATTATAGTAGGGTATGATAAGTACAAATTATAGTAAGGTAAGATAAGTACTAATAATAGTAGGGTATGATAAGTAGTAATAATAGTAAGGTATGATAAGTACTGATAATAGTAAGGTATGATAAGTACTAATAATTGTAAGGTATGATAAGTACTAATAATAGTAGGGTATGATAAGTAGTAATAATAGTAAGGTATGAAAAGTTCAAATAATAGTAGGGTATGATAAGTACTAATAATAGTAAGGTATGATAAGTACTAATAATAGTAAGGTATGATAAGTACTAATAATAGTAGGGTATGATAAGTACTAATTATGGTAAGGTACGATAAGTACTAATAATAGTAATGTATGATAATTACTAATAATAGTAGGGTATGATAAGTACTAATAATAGTAAGGTATGATAAGTACTAATAATAGTAAGGTATGATAAGTACTAATAATAGTAGGGTATGATAAGTACTAATAATAGTAAGGTATTATAATTACTAATAATAGTAAGGTATGATAAGTACAAATTATAGTAAGGTAAGATAAGTACTAATAATAGTAGGGTATGATAAGTAGTAATAATAGTAAGGTATGATAAGTACTAATAATAGTAAGGTATGATAAGTACTAATAATTGTAAGGTATGATAAGTACTAATAATAGTAGGGTATGATAAGTAGTAATAATAGTAAGGTATGAAAAGTTCAAATAATAGTAGGGTATGATAAGTACTAATAATAGTAAGGTATGATAAGTACTAATAATAGTAAGGTATGATAAGTACTAATAATAGTAGGGTATGATAAGTACTAATTATGGTAAGGTACGATAAGTACTAATAATAGTAATGTATGATAATTACTAATAATAGTAGGGTATGATAAGTACTAATAATAGTAAGGTATGATAAGTACTAATAATAGTAAGGTATGATAAGTACTAATAATAGTAGGGTATGATAAGTACTAATAATAGTAAGGTATTATAAGTACTAATAATAGTAGGGTATGATAAGTACTAATAATAGTAAGGTATAAAAAGTACTAATAATAGTAGGGTATGATAAGTACTAATAATAGTAAGGTATGATAAGTACTAATAATAGTAAGTTATGATAATTACTAATAAAAGTAGGGTATGATAAGTACTAATAATAGTAAGGTATTATAAGTACTAATAATAGTAGGGTATGATAAGTACTAATAATAGTAAGGTATGATAAGTACTAATAATAGTAAGGTATGATAAGTACTAATAATAGTAGGGTATGATAAGTACTAATAATAGTAAGGTATTATAATTACTAATAATAGTAAGGTATGATAAGTACAAATTATAGTAAGGTAAGATAAGTACTAATAATAGTAGGGTATGATAAGTAGTAATAATAGTAAGGTATGATAAGTACTAATAATAGTAAGGTATGATAAGTACTAATAATTGTAAGGTATGATAAGTACTAATAATAGTAGGGTATTATAAGTAGTAATAATAGTAAGGTATGATAAGTACTAATAATAGTAAGGTATGATAAGTACTAATAATAGCAGGGTATGATAAGTACTAATAATAGAAAGGTATGATAAGTACTAATAATAGTAAGGTATGATAAGTACTAATAATAGTAAGGTATGATAAGTACTAATAATAGTAAGGTATGATAAGTACTAATAATAGTAAGGTATAATAAGTACTAATTATAGTAGGGTATGATAAGTACTAATAATAGTAAGGTATCATAAGTACTAATAATAGTAAGGTATGATAATTATTAATAATAGTAAGGTATGATAATTATTAATAATAGTAAAGTATGATAATTATTAATAATAGTAAGGTGTTATAAGTACTAATAATATTAGGGTATGATAAGTACTAATAATAGTAAGGTATGATAAGTACTAATAATAGTAGGGTATGATAAGTACTAATAATAGTAAGGTATTATAAGTACTAATTATAGTAGGGTATGATAAGTACTACTAAAAGTTCGGTATGATAAGTACTAACAATAGCAGGGTATGATAAGTACTAATAATAGTAAGGTATGATAATTATTAATAATAGTAAAGTATGATAATTATTAATAATAGTAAGGTATGAAAAGTAGTACTAATAGTAAGGTATGATAAGTACTAATAATAGTAAGGTATGATAAGTACTAACAATAGCAGGGTATGATAAGTACTAATAATAGTAAGGTATGATAAGTACTAACAATAGCAGGGTATGATAAGTACTAATAATAGTAAGGTATGATAAGTACTACTAATAGTAAGGTATGATAAGTACTAAGAATAGTAGGGTATGATAAGTACTACAAATAGTAGGGTATGATAAGTACTAATAATAGTAAGGTATGATAATTACTAATAATAGTAGGGTATGGTAAGTACTAATAAAAGTAGGGTATGATAAGTACTAATAATAGTAAGGTATGACAAGTACTAATAATAGTAAGGTATGATAAGTACTACTAATAGTTCGGTATGATAAGTACTAATAATAGTAAGGTATGATAATTACTAAAAATAGTAAGGTATGATAAGTACTAATAATAGTAAGGTATGATAAGTACTAATAATAGTAGGGTATGATAAGTACTAATTATGGTAAGGTACGATAAGTACTAATAATAGTAAGGTATGATAAGTACTAATAATAGTAAGGTATGATAAGTACTAATAAT
>NC_136519.1:80691275-80693775 GCF_053919585.1 Euprymna scolopes
TTTATTATTATGATTATTATTATTATTAATATTATTAATATTATTATTATTATAAAGATTAATAATAATAATAATAATAATAATAATAATAATAATAATAATAATAATAATAATTATAATAATAATAGCGGAATAAATAGTAAATAACTCTTATTATATATTAATTATTAATAGGATATGGATGAATAACTACTACTACTACTATTATTATTATTATTATTATTATTATTATTTTAAAATTCGAACTTGAAATTCATGGTTAAACAAGTAATTATCGTACACATGTTTGGATGTTTTATGTTTCTGTCTTTGTGTACATTTTTTCCGGCCAAAAGCAACATCAGCGGCGAAGGTTAAAAAATAGCAAGCAAAACAAATAAGTGTTTCTAACCGAAATTTTAATTTGAACTTGAAATTCATGGTTAAACAAGAAATTGTCTTACACATGTTCGGATGTTTTATGTTTCTGTTTTTGTGTACATTTTCCTGGCCAAAAGCAACATTGGCAGAGGAGTTAAAAAAAAACGAACAAAGTAAGCTTTTCTAACTGAAATTATTATTATTATTATTATTATTATTATTATTATTATTATTATTATTATTATTATTACTATTATTATTATTATTGTAATTGTTCTTCTTCTACTTATTATTATTATTTCTTTTATTTTTATTATTATCATTATCATTATTATTATCATTATTATCATTATCATTATTATTATTATTATTATTTAAAAAAAATTTACTTTATTGGTTATTACTATTATCACTAATATTATTACTACTAGTAGTGGTGGTGGTGGTAGTAGTAGTGGTGGTATGTTTTTATTATTCCTGTAGCTGTAATGGTAGGTGTTGTTTTTTGCTGTCATTGCTATTGTTTTTTTTGCTGTTAATATTATTGCTACCAATATTAGTGTTGCCATTAACATTGTACATTTTATTTCTATTGTTGTTGGTGGTGGTGATGGAGGAAAAAGGTCGGGAGGGGAACTTTGACCTTGGTGGGGAATCCTCTTAGAGATTATGTCTCGATAAATCTATCGGTGGTGGTGTAACTTTAAATTCACTAACCCCATTTATGGGGGAATGTCAAATCAAAATATTGAAAATAACGACGTGAATGAGGCTAGAACATCTTGTGATGGTCTCACGTCAGGTAGGTGTCCCACTGGTCAACAGGGTGGGTCCTGTCGTCATCATACAACTGTTCGAAATTCTGAGGATGTGGCTGGATATAGGGGGAGTGAGAATTACCAGAGAGGTTCCCAAGACAGGAAGGGATTTGGAACAGGAAATGAAAAAAAAAAAATGTGGACAGATGAGGAAAGAAGAGTACTGTGGGAATGTTTTGTAAGAAGTACCAAATCTGGTGGATATATCCGAAAAATGAAGGAAGAATGGGAATCGAGAGGAGGGGGACCTAGAAGTGTCGCGAGTTTGGTATCCCAGTTAAAACAAATTAAAAACAACAACATACTTTCAGTGATTGTAAGAGAAGAGATTGAATGGATGGTTAGAAATGAAATGAATAACGAAAGTAAAATTGATAAAAATAGCTCTGATGAAAGAACTGAGAGAGTGGAAGTGCAGGAGGGAAATGTAAGCGATGATGGGAGGCGGACAACTATGGTTAGGGGAGGTAATGGGAAAGAGTTTGAAGGATCTAAGGCAGATGAGATCATTGACTCTGAGACAATGGAGCCAGTGAAAGGAGCAGATATATGGAGAAGTGGTGATGAAGTTCGAACTTTGATTTCTGTAGAAAAAGAAGTACTTCAGAAGTTAAGAGAGGTTCTTCTTAGAGACGATATCATAGAGATTCCAAGTATGAAGAGTAGTAATAGGCGAAAGGTGAAAAACGAGGTAAAAATAATTCAAGGAGTAATTCACATCATAAGAAAGAACATATCGATTACAGAACTTAACAGGCTTCTATATGCAGCATCATACATTATTGCGAATCGTCTTAGCTTATTACAGAAGAAAAAAGGAGAATGAAGGATAGAAGGCCACACTGGCAGAGGCGGCTTGAAGAAAGTATTAAACAGTGGCGAAAAGACATTGGTAGAATCGAAGAAATAAGAAAAGGAGTTAAATAGTTTAAGGAAGAGCTTGAAAGGAGGTATAGATTGCTGGAAAAAGGGAACGATGAACGTTCTAACAATGTTGAAAGAGACAGTCCACACTGGTGGTATGAAAATTAGGAACTTTGTTGGAAAAAGTATTGCATTTCGGCTGAACAACCTTTTCTGGAACAGTGAGTCTCAGCTGTATAAAGAATTAAATGGTAGTAAACAGGCAGGAAATAACAACACTCCAAATGCAAAAGATGCCAGGAAGTTCTGGAGTAGGATTTGGTCCGTCGAAGGGCGATATAATGAGAAGGCTAGCTGGTTGGGAGAGGTCAGAGAAAGGCTTTCAGAAATGCAGCAGATGAAGAACGTTGAGATAACCATCGATGACGTTAAGGCTGGCATAAGAAGGATGACAAACT
>NC_136519.1:80701275-80726275 GCF_053919585.1 Euprymna scolopes
GGCACAGGTGGTAGGAGTTCATCAGAGCACATGGCATTAAAGTACTTGTAAAACAGGCACCGGGACTTGAAATTGCTGTGATGGGACAGAGGTTGGAGCTTGGTTGATAGTGCGGATTTATTAGGTTAAAGACTCGTTTTTGGACCCTGTCTAAGGAGAGACTAGTGATGAATGCACCAACCTAGATGTGACAACATTGATCCATGCGTAGGTGAATAGTGGCTTTGTAGAAATGTAGGATAATCTCAGGTGTGAGTAATTTTTTAACATGGGAGAGAGAGAGAGAGAGAGAGAGAGGGGGGGGGAGAACATTCTTTGCGGCAGCCTTCAATATATTTGCTTTGTAGAAATGTAGGATAATCTCAGGTGTGAGTAATTTTTTAGCATGGGAGAGAGAGAGAGATAGAGAGAGAGAGAGAGAGAGAGAGAGAGAGAGAGAGAGAGAGAGAGAGAGAGAGAGAGAGAGAGGGGAACATTCTTTGCGGCAGCCTTCAATATATTTGCTTTGTAGAAATGTCGGATAATCTCAGGTGTGAGTAATTTTTAAGCATGGGAGAGAGAGAGAGAGAGAGAGAGAGAGGGGGAGAGAGAGAGAGGGAGAGAGAGGGGAGAGAGAGAGAGAGAGAGAGAGAGGGAGGGAGAGAGAGAACATTCTTTGCTCTAATTCATGTTGCCTGTGAATGTTAAGGCGGAGAATTTGAACGATTTTCTGTCATGACAATCAATGGTTAAAAAGGTTTCTTGTAATTATTAAAAGAAAGGAGTTTAGTCTGAGTAACATGAAATGTTACCGTCAATTTTCTCTTTCCCACAGAGGATCGTTTTTATAGGCTCAGCAATTACCTTTGATATGTTTTCCATCATATCTGTTGTTAGCAAATATACCCATCGCTGACACTCTCCTCCTCCTCCCCCTTTTCTTCCTCCTTCTCATTATCATCATCACCCTACTACATTATCACTACAGAGCATATGTAAATAAATAACAAAAGTCTATATTCCAAATTCCAAGATATAGATAATCTTACCTTTTATATATATATTATTCCTTAATTGGAATTTTTTATTTTTGAGATGAGCATTATATGTTAATTTTATTTTATTTCGGACTATTAGTCTCATCTTTATTAGTTGTTGTTGTTGTTGTTGTTTTTTTTTATTTATTTTTTTTATTGGTTCACAACGTTTCGGCCAACTTCCTCTGGCCTTCGTCATACGTATACGAAGGCCAGAGGAAGTTGGCCGAAACGTTGTGAACCAATAAAAAAACAAAAAACAAAAAAAAACAACAACAACAACTAATAAAGATGAGACTAATAGTCCGAAATAAAATAAAATTAACATATAATGCTCATCTCAAAAATAAAAAATTCCAATTAAGGAATAATATATATATAAAAGGTAAGATTATCTATATCTTGGAATTTGGAATATAGACTTTTGTTATTTATTTACATACGTATCGTCATACGTATACGAAGGCCAGAGGAAGTTGGCCGAAACCAATAAAAAGATTAAAAAAAAACAAAAAAAACAACAACTAATAAAGATGAGACTAATAGTCCGAAATAAAATAAAATTAACATCTTACCTTTTATTTCTCTAAGTACGTTGGAATGCACAATTCTTGACAGCACCTGTTTCGTAGCGCAGAATCATTTATGTAATTATTATGTCAATTTTTAAATTTATTTCGCTCTTAATTAATTCAGAAGAAAAAGAAATTATCAACTTAAAAAAAAGGAATGCGGACGTAATTACAAAATCTAAAATCAAAAAAGAAGTTGCAATTATTTTTTCAATTTATGCCGTCGTGTTTGAATTTTAATGATTTTGAATTATATTAATATTATTATTTAGTCATACATATGCTACCCTGGCATGACCATGTTTCGATCTGTAGTTATTAATTACTAGGACCTCTTCAGGCGAAAAGAAAGTTTTTAATATTTAATATGAGCAGTTTATGAAAAAGACAAATTATTCACCTGAAAATATCTTTGTTATTAATACCTACAGTTCGAATCATTTTCATCCCAGTGTAGCAAAGCTTGTATATCTCTGTATGAATAAGTATTAATATAAATAGCTCTATTAATTATTGAGAACTATTATAAAAACACGATGGAAATTTTCTGAATTTTTATCCTACGAATATAATCTTAACATGGACTATATAAAAAATTATCAATATGATATGAAAAAAAATATTATATAAAGTGGCAACAAAAAGAAAGTCCGCACTTGTCATTTCTTTTCAAAAACCAAATTTAAGCTAAATTTAATGTAACTGTTTAAACAACCTATACCTCATTTGATTCGCCTTTTATTCCTCTATAATTTTACCTGTTAATATTTGACCTTTAATTGAAGTAACCTTGTGTTCACTGCAATTTGAAAAAATAACTTCGAATCGAGAAGGCAACAAGAAATTCCGCACAATGGAAAATTGTTATTTAAATGTAACTTTAGAACATTAATGCAACACAAATACAGCAGGAACACAATGAACAAGTTAATATTTAGTAGCATAGCCCTTCTGCAAATTGACAGCTTGCAATCTTTTGGACATTCCTTGAATTAGTCTGCGGCAATACTCTGGTGAAAGGGCAGCCCACTTCTCTTTAAATTTTGTCCAAAGTCCTTCTAGATTTGAAATTTTATCATTGTGCAGCTGTTGTTTGATATAATTCCATACGTTTTCGATAAGATTGAGGTCTGGAGATTGTGCAGGCCAATCCAAACACGGAATATTATGCTCTTCCAGGAACTTCTTGACATTGCCAGCTGTGTGAATGGAAACATTCTCCTGCATGAAGATGGGATTATCATCCAAATTCCGACCAAAGTAGGGTAGGAAATGCTCAGTCAACATGTTAATGTACTTGGTCGAACTATAGGCCCTAGACTATTGGCACTAATATCGCCCCACACCAAAATTGAACGTCCACCACCTTGCAGCGTTGAAACTGAGCACCTAGGATTAAATTCTTCGTCTTTCTTCCGACGGACATACTGCCTACCATCACTGGCTTGCCTATTGAACTTGCTTTCGTCACTAAAAACCACTTTCGACAAATATGAAGAGTCATGATCTTCATTGCATCTGACGAAGTTCAGACGGCTCTTACGGTTCTTTACAGAAATCATTGGCTTGCGCTTGCAACACAGCCTCGCAAAGTAAATTCCTTCAGTCTGTTTTTAACTGTAGAAAGAGAGCACTTTTTAACAAGATTACATTGTTGCTAGATTTGGTGAGCTAGATTTGTTTCTGAGGCTGCAGATATTAATAGTATTCTCCTCCCTGTAAGAAGTAACTCTAGGACGACCAGATTTATGGGGCTTTACAAACACTGCCGGTGATTTGGTGCTTTTGCACAGTTATTTTTACCGTTTTCTCATCACATTTCATTCTGCGACCAATTAAAAGTCAAATATAGCAGGTAAAATTATAGAGGAATAAAAGGCGAATCAAATGAGGTATATGTTGTTTAAACAGTTACATTCAATTTCGCTTAAATTTGCGGTTTTTGAAGAAATGACAAGTGCGGAGTTTCTTTTTGCGGCACTCTGTGTGTGTGTGTGTGTGTGTGTGTGTGTGTGTGTGTGTGTGTGTGTGTGTGTGTGTATACTTCATTTGATCATATAAATTAATATACGAAAATATAATCTTGCGCGTAAATTTTCAGTATTTACTTCAACAGTGCTCAATACATAGGTAGAGCTAAGTAGTAAGTTATAAAAATATATATGGCAATAAGGCTACACAGAATATTCCGCATAAGCCTGACGAACTCTCAGGAGAATGAAACGCGGAATATTCTGTGTAGCTTAATTGCCATAAATATTTTAATTACTATATATATATATATGTGAGTGTTGGGATGATTAATCGAAATTGGAAATCGGAAAATCGGAACTTTTGAGGGTATCAGAATCGGAAGAAAATGTACCGATTTTCCGATGCCAAAAAAAAACGATTCATTTTAATTATCTTTTTTTTTTTATTTAGTTTTGTGTAAAGCAAAATCTTGTAGTAATGAAAAAATAATAAATATTTATTGATTTTAAACAACCAATCAAACTAAAATCGGCACTTTTTACTGAGTGTGGACCCAAGCAGAAATTTTTTTTTTTTGCTTAAGTACGCATGCGCGCAATCGTAAGTCTGCGGCCAAAAAAAAAAGGCCAAAAAAAAAAGTCAAATACACATTGAACACATTGACCTCAACAGCGATTTTATCTCTCGGAACTCGCCAAATACTGCTAAAGCTATAAATTAAAAGCTTATTTTCTGTTGTGTCATTTAACATGAGGTAGGTGGGGATTAACTATACTTCATCTATCAATTTAATGAAGAAGAAACAGTTTAATATATTTTAAGTTTGTATTCCTCGTGGTGGCCAAACTGCACAAGTACCCATTGTAAGTCTGCGAAAAAAAAAAAAGGCCAAAAAAACCGGAAGTGCAGTCAAATACACATTGACCTCAACAGCGATTTTATCTCTCGGAACTTTTTTCAAGACTCCAAATTTGACTTTTAAAAATTTCATTTCACAATTCTTTCACTTAAAAAATATCATTTCACATTCCTTTCACTTTTGAAACTACATTTGACTTTTAAACTTATAAACATTTCATTTCACATTTCTATCACTTTTAAAAAGTTTATTTCACATTTTGAAAAATGCTCACACAACTCTTTGAGTGGACAAAAGATTTTGACTCCGCTTATACTTTCCTCAAAGAGAGGAAAATCCTTGCAGAAAAAATGGTATGCAGTGTTTGTCAACAGGAGATGTCTCTTATCAAAAATCGCGACACTAAAGTTTTCCGATGCAAAGCCCATAAGAACCAGAAGGCATCGATAAAAAAGGGTTCATTTTTGCAAGACTCCAAAATAACATTGCAAGAATTCATCCGAATTGCATATGTCTGGTCTAGACAGATAACTGGTGTTGTCGCCTCTGACATGTGCGATGTAAGCTGGAAGACCATTTGTTCATGGTACCAGTATTTACGCGACGCCACAAGCCATCATATGCTGATGAACCCATACCAAATAGGTGGACCTGGCCACGTGGTACAAATTGATGAGTCTTTGATCTGTAAACGGAAATATAACCGCGGTAGAGTACCAGAGCAAAGGTGGGGTTTCGGTGGGTGGGATACAGAGGATAAAATCGGATTTTTGGTTTTTGTCAGTGATCGCTCCTCCGACACCTTGATACCACTGATAAAAAAATACATAAAACCAGGAACTACCATACATTCCGTATCAGGCGTGCACACCAACAACGTGGAATGTTTTTGGAAGAACGCAAAAAGGAAATTCAAAACAATGATGGGGGTGCACTCCAGTACAGTGGAGTCCCATTTGGACGAATTTTTATGGAGGGAGGTTTACGGAAAAAGTGGCAAAGACGCTTTTGACAATGTGTTGCTGCATATATCGCAGTGGTATATTGTTTAAAATAAAATTTGACTTGTAAAAATTTCATTTCACATTTCTTTCACTTTTTGGATTAAAAAAAAATCTCAACTTGTTGGTACATATACAGAAAATTGCGCGCATGCGTACTTAAGCAAAAAAAAAATTTTTGCTTGGGTCCACACTCAGTAGAAAGTAGATTATGAGTGTTTTTTTTTTCTTTTACGGTTAAAGAAATATCTGCTCATTTTCCATATGTTTTTATGATAATCGGGTAAAATACCAGTTTACTATTTAGAGATTTGTAAAGAAACTGAATCGGTAATTATATCGGAATCGGGAAAAATTCTGGAATTGTCCATCACTATATATATATATATATATATATATATATATATATATATATATATATATATATATATATATATATATATAGCTGTGAAAGAGTGAAACAGTACTGTATGTGGATGACTATAATGCTCCTCACCTTGAGTTAAGCATATCGAGAAGTGATACACGAATTACCATTAACATACAGAAGCGACGCTCTTTGTGTAAACAAATCGAGCGGAGGTATCTCGGACGATGTCAAAACATCGTTAAATTCACTACTTGTTCAGCAGCCGCCAATAGCGTAATGGTTAGGAGCCTTGACTGCCGTACAGGCGGTCGGGTTTCAATCCTTGCTTGAGATAGTTGCTTGTCCAGCCGCACTGGTGAGCTGTGAAACAGTACTGTAAGTGGATGACTATATATATATATATATATATATATAAAATGGGTTAAGAAATTCCAACGAAAGAAAGATGTATATTTAAATAAGGGAGTAGTCACCAACAATGTGTATTTTTTTTAACATTATTTTATTATTCCGTGTCTTGGTTTTTCATTGAGAATTATGCTTGGATCATTGTAATAATGTTTTTAAGTCATTGAAATCGTTTTCAATAATAAAATAATTTTAAAAAATACACATTGTTGGTGACTACTCCCTTATTTACATATATATATATATATATATATATATATATATATATATATATATAAAATACCATATAAAATGATAAATATATCTATATCTATCTATATAAAAGCCAAGTACGTCCAAGGATGGAGTACTGCTGCCACATCTGGGCAGGAGCTGCTAAAAACAACCTATCCTGCCTTGACAGAGTACAAAATAGACTTCATGGCTTGGTGGGGGTTGCCCTTTTCTCTTCCCTGCAACCTTTTTCCCACAGAAGAGACGTAGCGAGCCTATCTTTGTTCTATCTTATTTCCATGGCAAGTGTTCGTCTGAGCTTCATTCTCTTGTCCCCCCTCGCCAATCTTTTTCAAAAAACACCCGACTAGCTGAAACCACCGTCAATAATTTTCCCCACTCCTTATCTGTGCCCAAATGAAAACGTAGATTCCATGAACAAAGCTTCTTTCTTAGAACTGCACGCCTGTGGAACTCTGTTCCGCTTGCCTGTTTCCTTCCCGACTTCAACCTGGATGTCTTCAAGCCCAACACAAACAAATTCCTGATGAACCGCTCCCTTAAGTAATGACACTTTATCAGTTCTCCAATACTATTGCTACATTATCCCATTGATTACTGCACACACGATAACCCTTATCCCCCAGTGACCATTGGGCCTTGATAAGTGGTGAACTCCATGTAAATATATATATATATATGTTTGTGTGTATGTGTGTGTGTCTGTGTGTGTGTGTGTGTAATAGTGATGAATATATATATATATATTCCCGATTCTGATATAATTACAATATATATATATATATATATAGTCATTCACATACAGTACTGTTTCACTGTTTTACAACTCGTCCGTGTAGTGCGGCTAGACAAGCAACTACCTTAAGCCAGGATCGAAACCCGACCGCCCAAATGTCAATCGGCGCTTCTAACCGTTTCGTTATTCGGCTGCTGCTATGCGGGCAGTGAATTAACAATCTTTTGGCATTATCCAAATACCTAAGCTCAATTTGTTTACGCAAAGAGCATCACGAGAATGAAACGCTGACGAATTCTCACGAGAATGAAACGAGGAATACACTGTGTAGCTTAATTGCCATATATATTTTCATAAGTTACTACCTAGCTCTACGCATGTATTTAGCACTGTTGAAGTAAATACTGAAAATGCACGCATAAAATTATATCCTCGTATATTAATTTACGTGATTGAATGAAGTAATCGTATATATATATATATATATATATATATATATATATATATATATATATATATATATATATACTAGCATTTCAGCCCGGCGTTGCCCGGGTGTTAGGAGGTGTATGCTGAGCAAAAAAAAAAAAAAGAGTAAATTTTTTTTTTAATTTGACCCCTATTATGACCCCTTAAAATTTATAGTTTCGGGCTCAAATCACTTTATTAAGTTAGATCCAGGTTCAAGGAACCTATATCTAAAATTTCAAGTGTCTAGACCCAAAATTGTCGGAGGAGTTTGGTAGAGTTCTTAAAGGTCAAATCGTTGAAATTTGACCCCTTAACAGCAAAATTTCTGGCTGACACCCGTCATATCGATTTTCCCAAATCTCAGTACCCGGTATTTCAAATTTCGAGTCTATAGACTAAAAATTGACAGAGTTATTGCGTAGGGAAATGTACACAGACAGACAGACAGACACGTTCACTTTTATATATATATATATATATATATATATATATATATATATATATATATGCGTGTGTGTGTGTGTGTGTGTGTGTGTGTGTGTGTAACAAATCACGCAATAAGTCCCAGGCCTATTTTTTGGTAATTTGTATTATTTGGATTATTCGGGCTACTGTTCTCATCTTGAGTGTTATTTGCACGACGTTTCAGTCGATGTAACGTAATTCAGATTCCCGAGTTCGACTGAAGGATTCCCGTGTTCGACAAGATACACCTAAAGAAGGTCGGGGTTACATCGACAGAAACGTTGTTAAAATGACACTCTCGATTGAGAGCAATAGTCCGAAGAATCCAAATAATACGAATTTGTTTTAGTTACGAAATCAGGTTTTGATATAGTTTCTTTATTCGGACCAAATCTCTTTTCCTGGAGCATTCTTTTGAGGTCTGTAAACATCCAGTACTATGTGTATAAGTGGAGAGGCTTCAACCCGCTCCGACTGAACTCACCTACTGGTAAATATGTGTGTGTCTTAGTTCCACTGGCGCGTTTCACGTTTCAGATAAGGAAATGATGACATCATGTTTTGCTGTAACGTGAGATGTTCCCTTTCTTTCTTTTTCTTATAAAATATTGCTACCCCCCTCTCTCTCTCTCTCTCTCTCTCTACCTCCTTCCTTCTCTTCCTCCTTCCCTCTCTTCCATAATAACTCGTCCATTCGCTCGCAAGCAGGCACCACTTATTTTTATGGCGAAAAGAGCTTCACGCTGATGAAGATGCGCACACGAAAATGCGATGTTATGTAAGGCAATGCACTATTTTTAGATGGAAGGCAGGTGTTCGACTGCTTTCCACATACGCCAAGGTCAAACACAAAGCCCCTATTTATTTATCCCCCCCACAAGGGCAAAACATAGGTTGGTTTTTAATGTTCAGTTCAGGAGTGGAACAAAAAGAAATTACGTAGCTCAGAAAGATTTTCTACTTCACTGACCAAAGGAAGCAGGACAAACTACAGGGTGGAACGATAAATCCCCAAGTTTTTCTTTTAGGCTTCATGAGTGGTGACTCAGTTATAAAAAAGAGCTGGAAAATGGCACAAAACAAATAGTGGTCCTGGGGACGTAATTTGGAAGTTTTGTGGAGTGCGGCGTCACTTTCTCCCTACTAACCTTACATCCATTCTTAATCCATAAATTAACATCTATTATCTTCTATTATCTTTTATTTAGTTTTGTAATATAAATCTCAAACGTCTGTTAGAATAATAATTGTCTGTATTTTTTTGAGATTAGGTGTTTTCATTTATTGAGATTGTCGGACTGACTTCCTCATCTTGGTTGTTATAGTCACAACGTTTCGGCCGTTTTACCCTCCAACCTTCATCAGGTGTTTTGTATCGAACTGGGGAACCGTTTGTTAGGAGTCTCGAATCCAACCCTTTATTATTATTACGGGGGTACCGTGTTCGGACTCCAGCTAGGCTCTGGGACATAGTTGCTGATTCTCTGTTTCGAATGTTACTTTTCACTGCCTTCGTTCAGGATTGAACTCAGCACCTTTGGGTAACTGTAAATGTCACTAGGACATATGGCCGAGTGGTCCTAGACGTTGTATCAATGTTTACAGTTACCCAAAGGTGCTGAGTTCAATCCTGAACGAAGGCAGTGAAAAGTAACATTCAAAACAGAGAATCAGCAACTATGTCCCAGAGCCTAGCTGGAATCCGAACACGGTACCCCCGTAATAATAATAAAGGGTTGGGTTTGAGACTCCTAACAAACGGCTCCCCAGTTCGATACAAAACACCTGATGAACGCCGGAGGGCAAAACGGCCGAAACGTTGTGACTATAACAACTAAGATGAGTCAGTCTGTTAGAATGTATGTATGTTTATATGTTTCGCTACGACTTTCGACGCACGCGACCAACACTGACAAAATTCGTATCGTTTGAAAGTTCAATCTCACGGCCCAATAATATCCAAAAATTGATCTAAAACATTCATTCTTTCACCGTCAACTAGGCCGTTTTTTATGGGGAGGGTTCAGTTTTGTTTTCGTCGACATTTTTGCAAGTCATTTAAGCCTCACCTCGCGTGAACGACATCAGATAAAACACATTATTCCGAACGCATATGATGTCACAATCGCGGTGGGCGTATCGATAAGTCTGTTTGCTTTTTTTCACCTCCTTTTATTCTTGTGTATTACGGCTCGAGCCTGCCTACTACTCCTAATTTTTTTTTTTTTTGCTCTTGCACGGGTACTTGCTGCTATTTGAATTGTTTTAATTCATTTTCTTAGAGCTTTAGTTGCTCAACCAACCCCCTTACACACACCTCGACACACTCGGGCTATGCCGGGCACCCAGGCTAGTCTATTATATAAAAGAGAAAATATCTGTGTGTGTTTGTATGCCTGCCAAAAACTTTTAACAGAGGCAACGGACCGTGACAAAATTGGTATCATTAGAAAGATCGATCTCCCGGATCAAAAATATATAAAAATTAGCCAAAAAGATTAATTCTATGCTGGTCAACTGGGCCATTGTTTTGCAAGGAGGGGTTAGTTTTTACTCGACATTTTTGCAAGTCATGTGTCTACTAATCTGAACGTACGTTTATAAAACGTCATTTTGAAAGCATGTGACATCATATGTCGCCGTGGCCGAGACAGCTAGCACGTTTGCTTTTTTCATCTCTTTTTTCCCTCTTTCACGTTACAGGTTCGAGCCTGCCTGCCTACTGCTATTTTGATTGAAACATTTTTCTGAGGGTTACTCAGTATCTTCAATATCACCTCTCTCTACCGGGGCAACGCCGGTTTGCCATGCTAGTCTATTATATAAAAGAGAGATGACTGTGTTTGCGTGTGCGTTTGTATATCTGCTAAAAACTTTTGTCATCCGCATCGGACCGACACGAGACTTGTACCATCTTAAAGGGCAATGCCCTGAATGCATGATATATAAAAATTAGACAAAAAAGATTCATTCTCTGGGAGGCAACTGGACCACTTTTGGAAGGGGGGTCCATTTTTTCGCGTCTCTTTTCTTCGCAAGTCACGCACGCGTAGCAAACTAAAATTATGTTAAAAACGCTTATTTTGCAATGTTATGGCGTCAGAAGCTCTCGTGATCATGTGGGCAAAAGCGTTTGCCCGTAAGTTTTTGCTTCTTCCCCTCTTTCGCGTTTCACGTTCAAGCCCGACCACCGCGGCTCATTTTTTTTTTTGTCTCACGGGCACTCCCTGTTATTTTGATTGAAAGAAGGGGCTTAGGGCATTGGTTACTCAACCAACCCTCTTACACACACCTCGACACACTCGGGCAACGCCGGGCACCCAAGCTAGTCTATTATATAAAAGAGAATATGGGTGTGTGTCTGTATGTCTGCCAAAAACTTTGACAGACGCAACGGACCGTGACAAAATTGGTAGCATTAGAAAGATCGATCCCTCAGATGAAAAATATAAAAGTTGGCCAAAAAGATTAATTCTGGGCTGGTCAAGAAAAGTTACGTTGATTTATTTATTTGTGGAAGGGTAGTTTTTTTTTCCGGCGCACGGGAAACGCTGGACACTGACCCGCCCCTGTTGTCACAGCTTTTTGCGCCCCCCCTCACTCGCTATCACAATTTATCATATTTAAACGGCATTTACGATAGGACAGCCCACCCACACTGTCACAATTTTTTCTTTTACGACCGGGCAACGCCGGGCGTCTCCCCGCTAGTCACCATTAAATAGTTAAATGAATACCATGACGACATATTTAAATATATAAACAATCTGAACCAAGTTGACAAGACCTATAGTAAAATTTTTGATTTTTAAGCGATTATCATGGGTCATTATGTAGGGTTTATAATAGCCATGTTTTGTTTTTGTTCAAACTGAACAAAATGGACACGCGGTCTCTTTGGAATCGAAAATGCTTCAAAATAAGTTTAAAAAATCAACAAAACTTATCCAGGTAGGTAGAAAAGTAAAGTATCTTGCATTTGGTAACATTTATTTGTTATATAGTTTTTGTTCACTCCTTTTTTTTGGGGGGGGGGTTATTGTAAAAAAAATGGCCGAATTATATTTGGTCCGTTACGTTAAATATAAGATCACAGTGTAGTATCTGTTCTAATGCTGCACAAAAGTTAATTTGTCGTTAATCAATGTAGGGGAAACCCTTCTACACTAAGGCAGTTTTTATTTTTGTCTACTTCCGGTGTACCCTTTTTTTGATACTTCCGGTGTACCCTTCTTTTGAGGAGCTGGTTTCCCCGCCTATAAAAAACGACCTTGTGTTACATATTGCCTTCGTGGGAATCAAATAAAGTATATCCGTTGTTGTTACGTCATCCGTTTCTCTTCTGATAACGTCAGCAATTTTGGAATTCTTCCAAGATAATGTACACGGTGCGCCAGGGCGGGACGCGCTTTTTTTCTTTCCTTTTTTTTATCAACAAGGAAATTGGGTGAGGCGCCATTTTTTTTCTCTATAGATCGTTTACGTTTGGTTGATTTTATTTATTTGTGTTTCGCCTTATTCGCCTAATTATAACCACCATTGCGTTTGGATGAGAAAGATAATCCGGAGAAATGGTAATAAAAAACGCTTAGGTGTTTTGTACAAGGCGTAAAACAGAGAGAGAGAGAGAGAGAGAGAGAGAGAGAGAGAGAGAGAGAGAGAGAGAGAGAGAGAGAGAGAGAGCTAATAGCGACTCATTTATGACGAAAATGTAGGCGAGTAAGGTCTCAAAATAGCATTTTGATTTTACCTTCGTTTAGAAGCGAACAACTGCCGGTATAATTACTTTACCTTGCAACAAGATATAATACAAGTCCGGAGGATATTTAGTCTTCTCTCACTGCAAGAACTGTGACATCAGGGTCGGAGGGTGAAATTGAGAAATCAGTACCGGGAGGGGGTACTCTAACCTGCAAAAAGTGCCTGGGTGGCTGGGTACCCCCGTCGGCGCCTCATGCGCAAGGGGGGAGGGAGTTAGAGCAAACTAGCTTCTCCGAAGTAAAATAATAACCATCATCAAATCCGTCGGCATCCACTAGCAATGACACCTCAAGTGATGGACGATAGACTAACCTCCTTTAAAAGGAGGAGATAGCGCATGGGAATATGTACCCACTAGCCCCCAGTGCACTTCTGCATTTAGCTGTAGTTGGTTTCCATTTTTTAAAGAGTTTGATTCAATGCAAGGGGAGATAATCACGAAACTTGTGGAACTTTTGCGAAAGTTTTCAGAATATTCAAAACAAATACAGGACATTTTTTTTTTACTCCCAAAAAAGGCATTGTGTCACTTGGAACATAAAGAGCTACTATTTAGGGTTGTGTCTAACAGGGGATTATGAGGAGTTGATTTAAACTTTGGCAGATTAGTACAGTCAGGGAGGCCGGAAACGAGGAGGTAATTAAAAAATCTAGCGGTCTGATGGATGAAACTATTAGAGTAGAAGATTTTCCGGCAGCATTTTAGTGCTTGTCTGGTTAGTCAGGACTATGCACGTCGAGGGGGCACCAGTGCTGAGAGTTCATCAGAGCAGCACAAGGATGCAACATTGACTGAATTAAATGAATTTTGTAGAACAAACAATTTTTGAACAGTTTCGTAATTACAATTTCGAAATATTCTTTTGCTCAATATCATCTAAAACAAGGTATATTACCACTTGGACATAAGGGGCTACTATTTTGGATCATATCTATAGGGAGACTGTGTAGGGAGTTGGGCAGCGAGATGTCTTTTCACATCACATCCAAACTTCTGTATGTAAATACACTCAGAGAAGCAGGAAACTGGGAGGGAATTCCAAAGTCTAGCAGTTATAGGGGAGCAATAACTAAAGTAGAAATCTGGCATCTAGAAATCTTTACAGTGTAGGGGTGGAATTTTGCTGCTTGCCGTGTGAATCGAGGATATTTATGTCAAGGGAGGGCACAAGTGGTACGAGTTCGTTAGAGAACATTAGAATAATTATTAAAAATAGGCACAGGTATGCAACATTTCGGTGATGGGGCAGAGGCTTAAGTTTGGTTGACAGTGCGGGACCTATTAGGTTAGAGACCCTATTTTGGTTCCTGTCTAAGAAGGAGAGACTAGTGGTGGATGCAACTGTCCAGATATGGTAACAACACTTTATGCATGAGTGACTGGTGGTTTTGTAGAGATGCAGGATATGCTCAGGTGTGAGTAGTTTTCTAGCACGGTAGAGAGAGCCCACCTTCTTTGCAGCAGCCCTGGCATTATCTTCAATGTATTTGTTCCAATTCAGGTTGCCTTATGACCCCATTCTATTTCAGTGTCACTTGGACGTAAGGGGCTGCTATTTGAAACCAAAAGGGGGTTGAGCAGCAAGATGTCCATTCACATTACACTTGAACTTCTGTATGTCAGTAGAGTAAGGGAAACAGGAAACCGAGAGGGAATTCCAAAGTCTAACAGTTCGAAAGAGTTCTATTTGAGTAGAAACTTTCCGGCATCTAAGGATCTCTGCAGCGAAGAGGGGGGATTTTGCTGCTTGTTGGGTAGGTCAAAGTATTTATATCGAAGTGGGGAGCACTAGTGCTGCGAGTTTGTGATAGCACATTCCATTAGAATACCTAGAAAATAGACAGAGATATAAAATTTTGATGATGGGACAGGGGTTGGGGTTTGGTTGCCAGTGCGGAACCTGTTGGGTTGGAGACTCTTATTTGAACCCTGTCTAAGAGCGAGAGATTAGTGGTAGATGCACCAGCCCAGATGCGGCAACAACATTCCATGCATTGGTGAATGGTGGCTTTGTAGAGATATAGGATACTTTCATGTGCGAGTAATTTTCTATCTTTGCAGCAACCTTGGCAATGTCTTCACTGTATTTGTTCCAATTCATGTTACCTGTGAATGTTAAGCCAAGGAGTTTAAACAAATTGCTTGTATGTCCATCCATCCAGCGCGGTCGTAGCCGAGATTGAACTCATTGCACGAGTTTGCAGTGTAATTTAAATCTTGTCGGCAGCTGAATATTTGATGCTTCGCCAGGGCTATTAAGGGTATTTTTTATCGTGACGTCCTCACTAGATGGGGTGCCTACGTTTACCCTCGAGAGAAGGATAGACTGTGCCAGTTTCTCAACCTGGTATTTTACCTCGTGGTACATACAGCGCCTCGCCTTCCCAAATGGTCACCCATCTGGTACTGGCCAGGGTCAACGTTGCTTAACTTCAGTGATCTGGCAAGAACCAGTGTGTCAACGTGATTGTACTGTACAATATGCTTTTCATGTTATTAGTCATGACAATCAGTGGTTGAGAAGTTTTCTTGTATTTGTTAAAGAGAAGATTAAAGGTCGTTGTCTAAAGTTTCAGCTATTACCTTAAAACAACAAACAGTTTCCAGATGAATAAAGATTTATGAAAAATTTTAAAGAGCAATTAGTGAAAAGATGTGTGATTTTATTTTAAAAAAATCGAAATAAATTAAAACCACGAACATATATATATATATATATATATATATATATATATATATATATATATATAGTTAGTTAGTAATAAAATATATATGGCGATTACATTCAACAATAAAAAGCACCGTATGAAAACAACGCTAGCAAATAAATACTGGGAACTCAAGGAAAGCGGACGTTCGCCGGTAGTCGAATGGAAAATAAGACAAGCTACCACGTGTAGGGACGTAGACGACCCATGTAGATTATGCCTTCATGAAAAATTTGCTATCCTGTACTTTAAAGAACCCCAACATCTATTAAACTGTAGAAGAGAAATAGCGAACAATTGTGTTCACAGAATAAAATTTACTCTAGGATAGCGATACAAAATAATTTTAAAACTAACCTAACAATAGAAAATAAACAAATAAATAAATTTAATAAACATGAATATGCATAAACTATCACACATATATGTATATATATATATATATATATATATATATATATATATATATCTTTATGTGTACATATATATATATATAAACTGACATAAAAAAAACTAACCTAAATTTAAAGCTAGATATCCAGGCAAAATAGAGCATATACAAAGTAACAGGTCAACCAGAGGTCAAATAGGCCTTTGTCTGGTAAGCGCATGCCCATTGGCTGATAGGAAGGGCGCGGTGGATACTAGAAAGCTGATTGGCTAACTAAAATCTCAATAGAAGGTGCGTATATAAAAAGGACAGACAACCACAAAATTCGCGCATAAGCCTGAAGAATCCTAGAGTGAATGAAACGCGGAATATTCAGTGTAGCTTAATCGCCATATACATTTTATAACTAACTAACTAGCTCTACCTACGTATTGAGCACTTTTGAAGTAAATACTTAAAGTTTACGCATAAATTTATACTTTCGTATATTACTTTTATGTGAGTAAATGAAGTAGTTATATATATATATATATATATATATATATATATATATATATATATATATATATATATATATATATATACTTGCAAAGGATTGCGACCATTTCCAGAGAAATGTTCGCAGTTGTCTCCAGTCGTCCCAAAATTGAAAACCAAAAAATTTTAAAATACAGAAGTTTCATTCCAGACCTGTGTAATAGAGCCGCTGGCGCACATGCAACTACAGCGGCATAACACGTATTCAAATGACTAAGCTAGGGTGCGAGGTAACGTCACAGTGAAGGAAAAGGAAGGTAAACAAAGGCAGAGAGAGATTTGGAACCACGTGATCAGCGAGAGCAACTTGGAAACACATGTCAGTGCAAGAGGAACTTTTAAAACACGATGCAATGCGAACTTTAAAAAAATAGTCGGACGATCGTATGCCGTGGAATGAGCTGCAGACATAGCAGCTAGTTGTAGCTGTGGACTTGAGAACGGTTAATTGGCCGAAAAGTAACGCATGGATGCGTCCATATTGTCGCCCACTTTGAAAATTATGTGTCCGTGGTTTGTTGATGAAACGACCGTTAATAAACGCCGTTGGTTTCAATTGAAACAAAAATTCGAATCGAATTTTTGTTCTTTTTTTCCGGCTGTCTCTGAATACAAAACGTTACGGACACGGTACAGCTGGACCAAATTAAGTCTAATACTACCATAGTAGTCGCGAAGTTGTCGGATAAGGTTTTTCTTTCCTTCTCACGGCACCAAGATGTGATACAAGGTCGTAAAGGCTGAGGGAGAGCTAGAACTGCCGAAGGAAACATTTTGGCCATAAAAAGATGATCATAAATAGACTCATCGACGAGTAAAGCTTAAAACGATGAACCTGCTAGGTCTGAGCAAGATTCTGCCTCACAACGACAGAAGCCATTCTTCCAGATCAACCACAGATCACAGACGCTTGGTATGAAGGCTTAAAATAAGTTGCTTTGTTTAATATCATGTTAACACTTAACTCGTATATTACATTCGTAGGCGTGTCCCTTTCCTTCCTGACAATTTTCATTATTATTCTATGTAAGACAAAGAATACATTTGAATATTATAAATCCTTATCCTATATGATTTCGATGTCTACCATCTTTCATTAGCAAATAATTATAATGTTTTACATCTTAAGTCAGTGAGACATGGAAAATCACAATTAAAACTTGTTTTTTTAAGTATTAGAAAATCATAGAGTAAGGGAAGTTAATGAAAAGGATATAAAAATTCACATCCAAATCGCATGGTAAAATCCGAAGTGAATGTCTTTGATAGCAATGAGGTAAAGTGATCCAATCTTTATTTTGAGTAATCCACATCACAAGGTAACAGGCCGAAGTAGGCATTTTCCTGTATATATATATATATATATATATATATATATATATATAATATGTATGCATATATATATATGCATACATATTATATATATATATATATGTAATATACATATTTTATATATATATATATATATATATATATACAAAATATATATGCAAATATATGTATATATATATATATATAAAATATGTATATATGTAATATACATATTTTATATATATATATATATATATATATATACAAAATATATATGCAAATATATGTATATATATATATATATATAAAATATGTATATTATATATATGTATATATATAATATGTATGCATATATATATATGCATATATATACATATAAAATATGTATATTATATATATGTATATATATACATATAAATATGTATAGGTATATATATGTATATGTGTATATATATGTATATGAACATACATATATATATGTACATATACATATTATATATACACATATACATATTATATATATACATATACATATTTTATATGTATATATATGCATATATACATATATATATAGATATACATATTATATATATACCTATACATATTTTATATGTATATATATATATATACATGCATATATATACATACATATGCATACATACATATATATATATATATATATATATATCCATATACATATTATATATATACATCATGTATATATCTTGGGGAGTAATCGGCGCTGAAACGTCTGAAACTGAATATATATATATATATATATATATATATATATATATATATATATATATATATATATATATATATTAGATCCATTTCTCTTTCTGTTTTTCATGGAGCCGGTTCTCTCTATCACTCTAAAGACTTTCTCATACCAGAGTCTATTTTTCTGTCGCTACAATTCAACTATCAGAACATGTATCTCATAGATAATAAAGTCAGAACAAAAGGTGACAAACGTGGAGAGTGCTGCATCTATACTGTGAGGGGTTAGGAAAAAATGGGCGAGCAATCAAATTTGCAGGTACGTTTCAGCACATTATCAACGACCCTGAACTGAGATTCGCCAGCCTAATGATTACTAGAACGATGACGATCTTCCTAAGATTCCAGTTTCTTTTTATTGTCGTACATAAGACCTTGGTATTTCGCTATTCTTTGCCTTTTCAACTCACTCGGTTGAATATAAACATGACGTTTAAAAATAAGAAACATTAACACGGTGCTCAATAGACCGTTGTAAAAAACAGTGATGAATCACACGGCAGCAAAATGGTCGTAATCTGATCGCAAGATAAAAATAACTGTTTATCGTTAATACTGATTCATTTCTGTTTCTATTTTCCTACGCTGCTATTTTTATTCAAACCAGGATAATAAAAGCTGTTCTTAATCTGTATGATTATATATATATATATATATATATATATATATATATATATATATATATATATATATATATATATATATACATATATATATATATACATATATATATATGTATATACATATATACATATATACATATTATATATACATATATACATATATATATATATAATATGTATATATGTATATATATACATATATATATTATATATACATATATATATTATATATATACATATATATATAATATGTATATATGTATATATATGTATATATATGTATATATGTATATATGTATATATAATATGTATATATGTATATATGTATATATATACATATATATATATATGTATATATGCATATATATACATATATACATATTATATATACATATATATATTATATATATATATAATATGTATATATGTATATATTATATATATAATATATATATAGTATATATGTATATACATATGTATATATGTATATATATATATATATATATATATATATATATATATATATATATATATATATATATATATATATATATATATATATATATATATATATATATATATATATATATATATATATATATATATATATATATATATATATATATTATACGGCATAATTACGTTGACACACCGGTCCCCGTCAGATCACCGAAGTTAAGCAACGTCGAGCCTGGGCATTACTAAAATGGGTGACCAATTTGGGAAGTCCAGGTGTTGTATGTAGGAGGAAGTCGACACCTCCTTGCAAAATGTTGCAAAAACCTAACGTCGTCATCTCCCCTAACGGGGATATACATGCGACTGGGGACCGCTTGTGAATTTCATACTCCCATGAAACTTCCTCCTTCGGAGGAAGCCGGTTAAACCCTGAATATGTATATTACAATAATGTATATATAACAATATTTTTACACACATATTATATACTAGCAGGCCACCTGGCATTGCCGTTTCGCGAAATAAACTTTAATATAATATTTTAATTCATACAGATTTCATATATATTATTGTTGAATATAATATTGTACCCAATAGTACAGAGCCACATTGCGCACTATTCGTTTATCTTTATGAGACGTTTTCTGACTGCGACTCTTTTTTGACCTTAAATTACAAGTTGGCATAGAAGTTTATACAGAAAGCCTATAGGGAAACCTCTTACTCCAATCTCAGTATTTCGGAAGATTGCAATATAATCGTTGCTCTGGTATGTAACAGAGACGCTGATAGCAGCAGCCTGTATAAAGATATGCAAATAACCAAACCGACTATGCGAGGTGACGTCACAGTGGAGATAAACGTTTACATGTGTTCGGAGAAGTACTGTTCAAGAAAGCAGTGGTATCTAGAAAATCAGTGGTGTTCAAAAAAGCAGTGGTGTTCAGAAAAACAATGTTCAAAAAAGCAGTGTTCAAAAAAGCAGTGGTCTTCAGGAAATCAGTGGTGTTCAAAAAAGCAATGGTGTTCAGAAAAGCAGTAGTGTTCAAAAAACAGTGGTGTTCAAAAAACTGGTGTTCAAAAAACAGTGGTGTTCAGATAAGCAGTGTTCAAAAAACAGTAGTGTTCAAAAAGCTGTGGTGTTCAAAAAACAGTGGTGTTCAAAAACCAGTAGTGTTCAAAAAACAGTGGTGTTCAAAAACCAGTAGTGTTAAAAAAACAGTGGTGTTCAAAAAACAGTGGTGTTCAAAAACCAGTAGTGTTCAAAAAACAGTGGTGTTCAAAAAACAGTGGTTTTCAAAAAACAGTGGTGTTCAGAAAAGTAGTGTTCAAAAAAGCTGTGGTGCTAAAAAAAAAAAACAGCAGTGGTGTTCGAGACGTAACAAGAGAAGCACGTATTCGAGATACGTGGGTTGCGTCACAGCCAAGAGAAAAGCCACATGTGACTAGAAAAGGATAAATAAACTGTTTAAATATTTTTTAAAAATATGTTGTTGGAAATACCAGATATTAAAGTTTTTGTCAAAAACGAAAGTGAGTCGACTTTTTCTTTTCTTGTGTTTCATGCGACGTGTTAACATATTAATGACAACGCTACAATCAGCTCTCCCTTGAGACCTTGTTAATAGAAATGATCACTCTCGCAAACGACCTCGTGTTTGCTTAACCTGTAAAATGACAGCAGAAAATGTCGGAAAGGAGAAGAAAAACAAGCATAATTTTGTAGGTCGCTCATTGGTGAACGTATGCCATTAATTTGCATATGTGCACAATTGGTAACTGTTAAAAGGGACGAATTCTAAAGCATGAGGGCTGAGATTTGTTTTTTGTTAGAAATTTCTCCGATTTGCCTGTTTTTATTGTACTTATCGGCTTAGAACGAGAACGGTGGAAGATAATATCGAATATACGAGGATTTGTTGCAAGTTCAGGAAAGAAAGGAAAAAAAAAGGACTTTCGTGCGTTGTAACGACAAGAGAACGTTTTAACACTGTCATTTTGTTGGGGGGGGTGTTCCCTTTTCTTTTTTCAATCTTTGTATTTCTCTATCTTGTATCGATTTTTTTTTTTTACCCAGCTTTCATAAGGTATTGTCAATTCAACCAAGATGAATCTTGTGCCTTTGGCCAGTGTTGGAAAAGCATGTGTTCGAAACACGTGCATGACGTTACAGCAGAGATGAAAAGTCACACGTGACAGGAGAAGGAGAAATTATCTGTTTAAATATTTATTTTAAAAAAATGCGTTGTTGGAAATACCATATATAAAGGCTTTTGTAAAAAAAAGAAAGTGAGTTGAGTTTTCTTTTACCTTTCTCATGTTTCCTTGTGAAGTGTTAACATATTAATGACAACGCTACAATCCGTTCGCCTTTTAGATCTTCGTATTTATCTCTCTCTTGTATGGATATTTTTTTTACCCAGCTCTTATAGGGTACTGTCAGTTCAACCAAGATGAATCTTATGCTTTTTTTTTCTCTTATAACTTTTTTCTGATAACTTTGGAGCGATTATTGTGCAAACCAGACAGATCTGCGGCGACTATGCAATCGTTACCTGATCCAAGAATATTTTTACCCGATACTAATAACACTAGCAAAATAAATAAATAAATAATTGTCATAGTGCCTTAGGTGTTTCAACTGTTTTTGCCTAATTTGAGGGCGCTGATTTCAGTAATGCTGTAACTTTTATCTATCAGGTCTACTTTTTCTGCTGTGGTATACTCTCCTCTGTAGGAAGCCGATAAGTACAATAAAAACAGGCAAATCGGAGAAATGTAACTTTAAGACACATATTCATAAAAACACATCAAAATATTGACAATTTTTTTTAATTACATTTTCACCCAAAAAAAGGCACATTGCCACTTTGGTGTAGGGGGCTACTATCAGGGGCAATAACTACTGGGGTACTATGTAGGGATTTGGGCAGCAAGATGTTGGTTCACGTTGCACTTGAACTTCTGCACGTCAGTACAGTTGGGGAAACAGGGACCTGGAATGGAATTCCAAAGTCTAGCGGTTCTGGGGAAGAAACTACTGGAGTAGAAAGATCTTAAAGCTCAAGTTGTAAAAAATGCTAAACATAGATATCATCATCCATAAATTGACGTTTTACTGATTTTCTAGAATGGGGGGGGGGTCCGGCATCCGATAAACCAACAGTAGTCTGCAAGCATGGTGGCATCCCAACGACTTTGACAGCGAACTTCCATATAGTTGATGTCTTGCTTGTTTGCAGCCCCTTTGTTTGTCGCTCACATCACTTAGATTTTCTGGAAAACAACCAAGAAGTCTGTGCAAAAAAAAAAAAAAAAAAAAAAAAAAGCTTGATGCTCATATTTGCACCAAGACTTATGAGTAATGTACCAACAAGCTTTTTGTAGTTGGGCGCCTTTATTTTTCCCAAGAAGGATTTTACTACAATCGTAAATGCCGACCAGGCACTCAATTCTGCAGAATTGATAAAATTACAGAAATTTGTATCATTCATTAAATTTCGAATCTGGGGTCCATAAAAACTTTCCAGCTTGTAACTTCTCTATGGTTAGGCCTGGAAATTTTACGCAAATATATTTGAAACAGTCGCCATTTTTCTCAAGAGCCTTCACAAACTGTTTCATAATGCCAAGCTTTATGTGAAGAGGAGAAAACACAATTTTGGAACGCTCCACCAAAGGAGAAGCCAGAGCATTGAGAAAAGCCAGAAATCAGCTCACTGTGCATAGGCCAATCTTTTTATCCAATGCTTGGTTCTTGCCCTGTTATACCACAAGCACAAGAAGCAAGGAAGTTCTGTGTAGCCACATTATAGCCCGAGGTTGGTTGGTTGGTTGTTTTGTTTTACGGCATATCAACCCTTTTCAGGTAATTTAATGCCGAATCTGGTGATTTTGAAGAACGATTTTTTAATATAGTATATTTGTTTTTTAAGTCGTATTCTATGTAACCCATAGTTGGGACCCTAACAGGTGCTACCACTCTGGGTCAGAGTGGACCTGGGAGCAATGGCAATTAAAGGGTGGCTCCACACTCCCTAAGGCCTGCAAGCTGGGACCCTCACCATCGGATATAATTTAAGGTCATATCCAGGACCTATAGCCCGAGGAATAACCCAACCATTTTCAAATCGACACATATGATCCATTGCTGTTGTCTATGAAATCTTTTCCGTAACAAATTTGATTTCATCATATTTTTCTTTGGGGTTATTGAATGGCCTAGAAGAACTGATCCATATAAGTTTCCATTGTGAAGAAGGACACATTTTAAACTTTAAAAAGGCGTCAATCTTGAGAATAATAATGTTCGACATCAAGCTGCCGTTGCAGGCCGGCAACGTTGTTACAATATACTACGTCGTTTTTCTGAGTGAAATATGGCAAGAATCTAATATGGCGTTTTCTATGGAGTAGAAGGCTTTCTTAAACCTATGGATCTCTACTGTGAAGGGGTGGGATTTAGCTGCTTGTCGGGTTTGTCGAAGGTAAAAAAAAAAGTATAAAATAGCAAATATCTCAACAACTTGATCTGATGAGAAAAAAATAAAATAATTTTCGGAATCAGCATCCCAAAATTATTCTAAATTGGATAAGAAACATTGGGTAACAAAAATATGGAATCTCATTTATAGTCTCAGGCTTTCAACTGTCTTAGAAAGTGTTGTAATATTTTACCATCGTGTCCTTGGAATGGTTCAGCATTATCTAGAACTTGACTTTTCTGGCTTTGAATTTTAGTTTGGCTTTTTTTGCCATAGAGGAACTATGCCTGATAATCGTAGAAGTAAACTCAGCACTTTTCCGTTATATCTACCGATTTTTGCTTGTATTACGTCAGCTGTGCTCATAGTTACTTCATGGTTACGAGAAGATGCCGTAACAGAATTGGGATGAGCATGTAGTGAAGACACTAAACCTTGTATTTACCTTGAAATGAACAGCACCCGATCGTCTGTAGACCCTCATCAACGGTTTCGATTGTCACTTTAATCTGTTTGGAGTCTTTGAAAGTGTTATCGTACTGTCTGCCTAATCTTTTCATCGGTTCTTCTGAAACGATAGGAATTTTTGGGACCACCCACTGCAAAAAATATATCATGATGTGATTTTCTCATCCCTGAAAGAAAGTGCTATTGGACTTCTTAGATTTAAAGGTAATTCGAGACCAAATCATCAGTTCATTCATTTTACTGAGTAATTTGAACGTCTCAGCTGCTTTTGATGTGAGGATCTTTAGGTGTGTCAGAAACTTCATGAAAAATATTGAATAATTCGATCCCCCTGTCTTTCCAAGCTTATAACTACTCGAAAAATGAAA
>NC_136519.1:80733775-80901275 GCF_053919585.1 Euprymna scolopes
GGGCAACGCCGGGCTGAAATGCTAGTATATATATATATATATATATATATATATATATATATATATATATATATATATATATATATATATATATATTCATATATATATATATATATATATATATATATATAGACCTTCCAAAGGGCGAATGAACCCTTTTTCGGGGTCAACGGCCAACTAGCACCGTGTGTGTTTGTATGTATGTATGGATGGATGTATGTATGTATGTATGTATGTATGTGTGTGTTGGTAACGGAGCACAGAACAAAAGATGATGATGACATTCAAATAAAGATTACACACACAGTTCATATTTATAACACATAGAAGATGCGAATTCATTATTGAAGGAGGGGAATGTGTAATACGGTTCTTTTACATCAGAGGGGGAAAAGCATTACTGATGGCGAAGGAGGGGGCACATTACTTTGAAGAGAGTTATAGAAAGTTCGTTTACAAGATGATAGAAAAAACACATTTACCTTTCAGTCGCTCATGTATGGAATATTGACTGCTGCGAAGAAGGTAGATTCCCTCTACCGTGCTAGAAAGCTACTAACGCCCAAAAGTATCCTGTACCTCTATAAGGCAACCATTCACTCATGTATGGATTATTGTCGTCATATTTGGGCTGGTACATCTGCTACTAGTCCCTCGCTCCTAGACAAGGTTCAAAAAAGAGTCGCCAACCTGACAGGTCCTAAACTGTCACCTAAGCTTCAGCCTCTGTCCCATCGACGAAATGTTGCATCCCTCTGCCTGTTCTACAAGTACTTCAACGATGAATGGTCTGACGAACTGGAAGCACTTGTACCCCCTCGACGTAAATACCCCCGACAAACCCGACAAGCAGCTAAATCCCACCCCTTCACAGTAGATCCCTAGATGTAAGAGAGCTTTCTAGTCCAGTAGTGTCTTCCCCAGAACCGCTAGACTTTGGAATTCCCTTCCAGGTCCCTGCTTCCCCAACTGTACTGACATGCAGAAGCTCAAGTGTAACGTGAACCGACATCTTGCTGCCCAACTCCCTTATAGTACCCCTGTAGCTTATGTCCCTGATAGTAGTCCCGCTACATCAAAGTGGCAGCGTTCCTTTTTTGGGGTGAAAATACAATTAAAAAAAAAGGTGTAATGACGACGACGAGACAAGTTTACAAATGATACTTTTTTCATACCAGCCAGATGATTGATGATTGTCAGGGATTCAAGCCTATGGTCTATGCTCCTCTTCCCCCACACCTCGCTTCCAAGAGGGTATCAGCTCTCACTAAGTCGCTGTCCAACTTTCGCCTGCTAACTGTCTTAGACTGTGACTATCATCTTCTGGGCTCAATATATTGAGAATCTCCTTCTTTTGTGACGTCAGAGGTGTGGTCAACCAACGTGACTTTATCGCGTTTCAATTTACCAGTGCTCTTTGCACATGTATATACACACCTCTGATAAACAAAAGAAATCCGTAAATTAAATTGTATCATTTAACCTATTTGTTGCATAACATTTTCACCTTTGTATTGCCCATTCTTTTAACTGACATATTTAATATCCAGTTATTTCTAAAAGAATGGACAATCGCTCTATCTCTGACATAAATAATATTTAGTTATTTGCGAGAACAATGCGAATCGTTCTGCATTCCTAGGATTTCAATATCTGTTATCTTTTAACGCTTGCGTACTGGGTTCGATTCTAGCCTTTTCCTAATATCATTTTCAAACTTATCTAGTTTTGCTTTCTTATTTACTGGGGTTTGTCCCTTTCCATAACATGTATAGCACTAACATACTGATTTTTAAAGAGTCTACGACAATTTTAAATGCCTCTAAAAATAAGTCTGGAAACTTATCGAAGGCACATATGAAGCAGATAATGTTTGTATAAATGAATATACTACGCACACAAAACTCTGACGAAAGCGACAAGTGACACCAGTTACACCCACTGTAAAGGTGTGAAATTAGTTTTTGACTATTGCACAACGGGAGAGATAATGAGGGGGGGAGAAGGGAAGGAGGGAGGGAGGAAAGAGAGAGATATACAGACACACAGACATACTGAGACAGAGACAAAAAGAAAGAGAGAGAGAGAATAGGGGTAAGGTGAAGAGATAACTGGAGATAGATAGATAGATAGACAGAAAGACAGACAGACAGACAGAGTCAAAGAGAGAGAGAGAGAGAGAGAGAGTGTGTGTGTGTGTGTGTGTGTGTGTGTGTGTGTGTGTGTGTGTGTGTGTGTGTGTGTGTGTGTGAAAAGGAATCCCAATTGAGAGGGATATAACGAGATAAATAGGGAGAGAATGATGGGGAGAGCAGTGTTTTTTTCAGGTAGAATTCCTTATTCTGCCGGGTGAATATCTTATATAATGTGTAGTAACGTAATCGCTTCTCTGTCTGCGAAAATTGCTGCTTCCTGCCGTGACAGCTGCCTTCATCTCTGGCCTTCCTTCTCTTACAAGCTGCGAGATGCCAGCCTCCTTTCTAGTCGGCTCTGTTCTTTCCCCATTCATCGTGAGTTTTTGTACCGAGCTAGAGCGGCCACCCACGTACACACACACACGCGCGCACACACGTACACACACATAAACATACACGCACATAGACACACGCACACACATACGCACACACACACTCACATACACACGCACTCATACACGCACATCTGCACATACACACACTCACATGCACATACACACACACTCACATTCACACACTCACACTTACACACTTGAACACACACACGCACATACACGCTCACACACGCGCGCACACACACGCGCGCACACACACACGCACACATGTACACACACATGTACACACACACGTACATACACACATACATATACACGCACATAGACACACATGCACACATACGCATATACACACACTCACGTACATTCAAACATACACACACGCACACACACGTACACACACACGCACAAACACATATACACATATACGTAAATAGACACACATACACACATACAAAATTTTAAGTGTTTAGACAAAATTGGCAGAGGAGTTTCATAGAGTCTGCAAAGGTCCTTCAACTTTGACCTGTTGGTAGACAAATTTTCACCTCAAAACTGATTAAAACACTTGCTGCATGTCTGAATACCCTTTATGTAAATTTTCAAATATTTAGACCTACGTATGTATGTGGTCAGATGCCTTTCCGGGGATAAGGCAGGTTTCAACAATAATTCACAGGAGAACAGTTTATGTCAGAGACGAGACGTCGAAGTGTAGCGAGTTGTTAGACGAACTCGACTCTTCATATGAAGAGAGTATTTAAGGTAAACAAGGAGGTCACGTGATGTGACGCTAAAATTGGCTAAATAGTTTGCTAGACACCGCAAAGGTCAAATCTTTTTAACTTTGACCCCTTGACAGCCAAAATCTCAGCCAGAAACCGATTTAAAAGCTTGCTCTATGTCTGAATACACTTTATGCAAAATTTCAAATGTTTAGACCAAAAATTGGCTGAGTAATTTGGTAGAGACCATAGAGGTCCATTTTTTTTTAAATTTGACCCCAATTTTTACCCTTTAATATTTATTGTTTTGGGCTCAAATCAAATTAAAACGTTTGATCCATGTCCAAGTAACCTACATCTTAAATTTTAAGTGTTTAGACCCAAAATTGGCGGAGGAGTTTGGTAGAGTTTTCAAAGGTCAAATCGTTGAACTTTGAACTCTTGACAGACAAATTTCTGGCCGAAAACCGATTAAAAAGATTTTCCCACGTTTCAATACCCCTTATGTCAAATCTCGAGTCTGTAGACCGAAAATTGACAGAGTAGTTTAGTAGGGGAATCTACACACACACAGACACACACACAGACGTATATTTTCACTTTTATAGATATATAGATAGAAAATATGGTAGCGTAAAGCATATCGAATGAGAACGGAAAACAAATTGGTGGTCTTATAGATCCATAGTTCTGTCTCGATAATCGCTCAAAAATCTCGAATGAAACAAAATACTAACAAATATCACCAATCGTTAGAAAATGACAGTTCACTACATATCCATATGCAGTTCCTCCTGAACGGATTAAAATGTGTATTGGGTGTTAACGAGATAAGTACTTATTTTAATAGATTTATCACCAGGTACTCTGTAAAAACCGACCTTAGGTTAAATCCTACCTATGAAGTGCTTGGTTAATAGCAACGTGCTATAATATGACAGGATGCCTCATGGTCACCAGCTGTGAACATTGCTCTGCGCAGATTCCGTGCGTAATAATATCGGTGCATCTGAACTCGACGAAAATGCTTTTCTTCGAGCAGCAAAGAAAGAAAGGAAAGAAAACTTGGAAGATTGTTTTGTTTTGTTTTTTCAAAAAACAGAAAAGGAAATTCCATCCGTGCATTGTGGGTAATCTCGTCCTCCAGAGTGAAAAAGTAACAGAAACACTTTGTTACCATAGTTTAAAGATGCGTCCATTGAATCTGAGTGTAAAGAACTGAAGAGGCTATTTGAAAACTAAAGTGTGACAGACCAACAAAAGGCGGTTTCAAATTAAAGCAATGACAGACCAATCAAAATGCTGTTTCAAAAAGCGTGAGAGATAGACAGAAAATGATATTTAAAAGACAGATAAAAATGCTGTTTGAAAAAACGTGACAGACAAACAAAAAAGCTATTTCAAACAAGCGTGGCAGATATACATACGAAAATGCTATTTCAAAAATACGCGACAGCCAATCGAAAATTTTATTTAAATAATATGTGACAGTCAGACAAACGAAAATGATATTTAAAAAATATGTGACAGCTAATCGAAAATGCTATTTCAATAAGGGTGACAGAATAAAATGATATTTAAAAGAACGTGACAGGTAAACGAAAATGCTAAATGAAGGAAACGTGACTAATAAACGAAAATGCTATTAAAAAAGCGTGACAGATAAACCAAAATACTATTTAAAAATATGCGACCGACAAACTAAAATGCTATTTCCAAAAAATGTGACGGGCAACCGAAAATTCTATTAACAAAAAATGTAGAAGATAAACGAAAATGCTATTTTCCAAATATGCGATGAACAAACGAAAAAAATATTCTCAAATTATGTGACAGACAAGGAAAAATATTATTTCCAAAATATGTGACCGACAAACAAAAATATTATTCTTAAAATATTATTTTACAAATTTGTGACGGACAAACGAAAATTCTGTTTCTTAAATATGTGACGGACAAAACCAAAAATATTATTTCCAAAATATGTGACGGACAAACGAAAATTCTATTTCCAAAATTTGTGACGGACAAACAAAAATATTATTTTCAAAATATGTGACGGACAAAGGAAATACTATTTCCAAAATACGTGACAGACTAACAAAAATATTATTTTCAAAATATGTGACGGACAAACAAAAATATTATTTTCACAATTTCTGACGGACAAACGAAACTCCTCTTGTTAAAATGTTACGGACAAACGAAAATACGATTTCCAAAATATGTGACGGTCAAACAAAAACATTATTTTCAAAATTTGTGATGGACAAA
Organism: Euprymna scolopes; assembly: GCF_053919585.1. Taxonomy (NCBI): domain Eukaryota; kingdom Metazoa; phylum Mollusca; class Cephalopoda; order Sepiida; family Sepiolidae; genus Euprymna; species Euprymna scolopes. Next base: position 80,739,305 of record NC_136519.1, read on the forward strand.
CGAAAATTCTATTTTCAAAATATGTGACGGGCAAACAAAAATATCATTTTTAAAAATATGTGACGGACAAACGATAATTCTATTTCCAAAATTTGTGACAGACAAACAAAAATATTATTTTCAAAATATGTGACGGACAAAGGAAATACTATTTCCAAAATACGTGACAGACTAACAAAAATATTATTTTCACAATTTGTGGCGGACAAACGAAAATTCTCTTTTTAAAAATGTTACGGACAAACGAAAATACTATTTCCAAAATATGTGACGGTCAAACGAAAGCATTATTTTCCAAATTTGTGATGGACAAACGAAGATTGTATTTTCAAAATATGTGACGGACAAACGAAAATTCTATTTTCAAAATATGTGACGGGCAAATAAAAATATTATTTTAAAAAATATGTGACGGACAAACGATAATGCTATTTCCAAAATATGTGATGGACAAATGAAAATACTATTTTCAATATTTGTGACGACCAACCAAACATTCTATTTCCAAAGTATGTGACGGACAAACAAAAATATTATTTTCAAAATATGAACGGACAAACAAAAATGCTATTTCAGAAATATGTGACTGACAAACAAGAATGCCATTTTCAAAATACGTGACGGTCAAACAAAAATACTATTTCCAAAATATGCTTTTTTTGTTTTGTTTTTTTACATAGGCATCACCATTTATCAAGGCCAAGACGCCACTCGAGAGAAATTGGATAATATAGTAACCGTTAGTAATGGAGATTCGGTAAATTTGTTAACTTATATGGAACGGCTCATCAAAAACTTGTTTACGTTAGACTTGAAGACAACCATATCGTAGTCAGCTGGAAAGCAGGAAAACGAAAGACAATTCCATAGGCGTGCAGTCCTAAGAAAGAAGCTTTGCTCATGGAATCTACGTTTAGGTTTAGGCACAGATGAAGAGGGGGGGAAACTAGTGATAGTGTTTTCTGCTAGACGGGTGTTTCTTGTGAAAGTTTGGTGAGGGGTGACCATAGAATGGAGCTCAGCCGAGCACCTGCCATGAAAATAACGATAAAGCAGAGACAAACTCGCAACATCTCTTCTGTGAAAAAGAGGTTGCAGGGAAGAGAAAAGGACATCCCCTCACAAGGCTACGAAGTCTATTTTGAACTTTATCAAGGCAGGATAAGTCCTTTCTAGTAGCTCCTGCCCAGATGTGACAACAGTACTCCATCCTTGGACGTACCTGGCTCTTATATAGATAGAGAATTGCATCAGCAGTGATATATCTACTGGATCGATAGAAGGATCCCACCATTTTTCCAGCGGCCTTGGCAACGGATTTTATGTATATGTTCCATTTAAGATCAGGAGTAAAGGTCAAGCCCAGAAGTTTGTCAAAACATGAGGCCTCCTGAAGACGAGAGCCATTCATTTCAATTGATGCCAGATGGGGATCCGAGCATTGATGATGTAAAGATAAAAGCTTGGTTTTAGATGCATTAAAAGTAACAACCACCTCTTTCCCCATTGTACCACTTGCTCAAGACCAGAGGAGAGAGAATCAGAGAGAACTTGGTCGTTTACGGTCTTAGATGTGCTACCATAGATAGTTGTGTCATCAGCATAGATGTCTACGAATGATGTAAGGGCGTGATTTGAAAGATCATTAATATAGATCAGGAAAAGAGTAGAGCCCAGTATGGACCCCTGAGGGACTCCAGCATTAATACTAAGAGCTTCTGATTTCTGCCCATCAACCATTACTCTTATGAAGCTATCAGAGAGAAATGATTTAATAATTGAGAAGACATTTCCAGCTATACCATAGCTGGAGATCTTGTGAAGTAAACCTTTATGCCATACTCTATCAAAGGCCTTTGATATGTCAAGAGCAATTGCCCTAGAAAGGTAGCCTCCGTCGAGAGATTTGCTAATCCTATCAGATATAACTGTTAGCACATCTGCTGTAGATCTAGCAGAACGGAAACCATATTGCGTGTCACTAAGAAGGTTATTTTTGCTAAGATGGTTGATTGCTTCTCTATTTAACACAGATTCCAGCAACTTACTCATGACGCACAGGAGACTTATTGGCCTGTACTATGAAGGAAATAACCGATCACCTGAATTCTTAAATACGGGGCATACTGATGAGATTTTCCAGGGTGACGGGAAGCAATTCTCCTTAAGACAACGTTTAAACAGTTTTGTCAGGATGGGCGCAAGTTCTGGTTGAAGTCTTTTGAGTACTATAATTGGAATACCGCCAGGGCCGGTTGCTTTACTGGAATCAAGGTTTTTGATTAGCTTGTGCAATATGTGCAGATTTTGTATTTATTACTAAAAAAATACAATTCTCTACTGATTATTATATTGTACCCAATACATATTAGTGATTTCAAAAGTAAAAGTATATATATATATATACATATATATATATATATATATATATATATATATATATATATATATATACATATGAGTGCCATCAGCTATAATCGAAACTAAAACATCTGAGCTAAGTCCTTATAAGTATAAAAACTAAAAAAAAACAACATTGTTAAAGATAACACATTTAGAACTAACTAAGTTCCAATTTTTTAAAATGTTGGTCCCTTAGCAGCTATTTTTACCAGCTAAAAAATAATATCTCCAAAGAGCTGGTCACTGATGATGCCTCCGTTATAACCAATGAACGCAATCAAACATCATCGCGGCCAAGAAGAACAGTTAGTTGGAAAAACAAACAGGAAAAATTACTCAGATGATCCATATATTTACTATTAATTACAAGTTTAATTAATATATATATATATATATATATATATAACTACTTCACTCACATAAAATTAATATACGAAAGTATAGATTTATGCGTAAACTTTAAGTATTTACTTCAAAAGTGCTCAATACGTAGGTAGAGCTAGTTAGTAATTTTATAAAATATATATGGCGATTAAGCCTGAAGAGTCCTAGAGTGGATGAAACGCGGAATATTCAGTGTAGCTTAATCGCCATATATAATTTATAAAATTGCTATATATATGTATATATATATATATAAAATTTTAGTCATTCAATGAATTTAAAAATTATTGATGTGAAATGGTTAAATTTCAAATAAAAAGATTTTTATTATCCTATGCAAACAAAGAATACATTTGAAATATATAGGATTTCGATGTCTACCATCTCTTCAGAGGAGAAAATATTAGCAAATAGTTATAATGGTTTACACCTTATTTGCTTAAGTTAGTGAGACATACCAGTTGATTGTTGGATAATTTTATTCTGAAGAATATATATATATATATATATATATATATATATATATATATATATATATATATATATATACTCTTCAGAATAAAATTATCTAACAATCAACTGGTATGAAACCTGTGATTATAAGTCTTACAAAATATTACTGGCAGTGATATTCTATAAGCACTATCCCATCTAAATAAAAATTGCTCAATATACAAGGTAGAACAAATAAATCAAATTTTAGTCATTCAATTAATTTTAAAATTTATGAAATTTAACCATTTCACGTGATAAATTTTTAAATCTATTGAATGACTAAAATTTGATACATATATATATATATATATATATATATATATATATAACTACTTCATTTACTCACATAAAATTAATATACGAAAGTATAGATTTATGCGTAAAGTATAGATTTATGCGTAAACTTACTTCAAAAGTGCTCAATACGTAGGTAGAGCTAGTTAGTAATTTATAAAATATATATGGCGATTAATCTACACTGAATATTCGGCGTTTCATCCACTCTAGGATTCGTCAGGCTTATGCGCGAATTCTGTAGTTGTTTCTCGTTTTTATATGGTCCTCTTCTGTGAAGGATTTTAGTTAGCCAATCAGCTTTCTAGTATCCACCGTGCCCCTTCCTATCAGCCAATGGGCATGCATTTTATCGAACAAAGGATCTGTTTTAGAACTAGGTTAGTGGTTTAAGGCAGACCTTTTTCCTTTTTTTTATGTATAAATATACATATGTGTACATACATATATGCACATATATATACATATATATATACATAAATATATGTGTGATCGTTTATGTATATTCATGTTTATTTAATTTAGTTATTTGTTTATTTTCTATTGTTTTTGTTAGTTTTTAAGCTATTTTGTATCGCTATCCAAGAGTAAGTTTTATTTTGTGAACACAGTTATTTGCTATTTCTCTTCTACAGTTTAATAGATTTTGGGGTTCTTTAAAGTACAGGATAGCAAATTTTTCATGAAGGCATAATTTACATGGGTCATCTAAATGCCTACACATGGTAGCTTGTCTTATTATTTTCCATTCGACTACCGGCGAATGTCCGCTTTCTTTGAGTTCCCAGTATTTATTCGCTAGTGTTGTTTTTATACGATGTTGTTTATTATATATATAAATTCGTATTCCTGTCTGTTTGTTTATGTTTTTGTTTGTTCACAATTTGATTAATATATACAAACGGTCCATTGCTTTAATGCTTCATTCATTCCTATATATTGTATGATTCGTGTAAAATAGACGATTGAGAGATGACGCCATTTGCATATTACATTAAGGAAAATCAATTTATTAAATAGCTGTGTGTTAGTTATTGTTTATAGTGAGAGAATTATTTTAAGTGTTCTATTTAAGTTCATTATTTAAATTTGATTTATATTAATCACATATTTAATTTTATTTATTTTTACCAACATCGATTTTTTTTATAAAACAGTTTGAGTTATCTCCCTTTCTTCTTGGTGTTTTTGTTTTCTTTTTCGGCGGATAATCAAACTAAAAATAATTCACACAAACTTTCAAGCATTATTTTTGAAATCAGTTCAAATAAAATAATATCCGTGATTTCGCAATTAACGTTTTGGTCCAGTGGATTTTTATTTTAAAATAAACACACAATCCAATTCAACTACGATTCTTTATTTAAAAATAAAAAACAAAAAAACTTTAATTTACGTTTTTTTACCAGTTTTTTTCTTCCCATTTTTTTGACATCGTAACTATTTTTTTTTCTTTTAACACAAGAAGTCATAACTGATCATTTTTATAACATAAAAAAAAAACGTGTATTTCGGTTTATACAAATTCTATTTTGGTATTTTTGAAACCAAATTATTTACAGGTTTTTTTCGTTGCAACAAACCGTAATAACAAGTCTTTCTAGACTGAGGTAGCATAAAAGAAATTCGCTTAAACTGGAATATAGTCATAAAAAGGTGTTCAATATCCGGAGAATAGCTTCTAAGTTTCTCTTGGTATCCCTTCTGCTGAAATATCTGGTGGAGAGTTTGTCACATACTTTTTTCCGGGGGGGGGGGGGTTACATTTTCGTGTTTTCATTCGTTCTTTTATTTTTGAAATTTTTGTTGGGGTAACGATGGAGTTGACATATAATAATGAAAAACTGGTCAATATTCTTAGTATAGCAGGTGTGGCCAAACCGAACTTCATGTTGACACTGGCAACGCTGGGTATCCATGCTAGTATTCCAGGTACGGGCAATTCTAATGGTTGCTTAGGTATGGGACCTGGTTTTGAACGCCGATTAATCATAATATTTTTTTAAATTTTCGGTTACTTTTTGATTATGTTTAAAAGATTACAGCTTAAAGTTAATTTTTTCAAAGAAAAAATAGCGTGTGAAATAAAAAAAATACATGGAATAATTTTATCTCAAATCTGAAAAACCGTATATTTCACATAAAAATTCATCGTGACAAAGATCGTGTTTACATTTTTCTGGCAAGAGAAATATAAGTTTTCTGGAATTATTTCCATTAAGTTAATGTCTTAAAATGATAAATAAATGTGCTTAACTCTTGCTAAAAAGGGTAATAATTATAAAAAAAAAAAAAATATGGCCATTGTAACAACAAAATTAGTTTTGTGTCAAAAAAATTAATGGCGGCAAAATTCAAAGAAGTACGGAAGCACATTCATGACATAATTTCATTATCATTTAACAATGTTCCGGCTTATCGAGCATTTTTTTTTTTTTTTTTAGTTGCAGACCCCTCCCTGCACTTAAAAATTCATAAAAAAATTCAGGAAATCAACCAATTTTTATGAAAACTTCAGTATTTATTAATCATAGAATACAATCAACCCATTACCAGAATTTGGACCGACTCTATTTTGGAGTCGAAAAGTTATGCAACTCCAAAACAGTTCTAACTCTGCAGGCTTTCCGATAGCTTTTTTTAAATAAATAAAAACACTTAAAAATAAGTTAGAACACATAAAAAACTGATCTAGTTATGTAGAAAAATAGCTTGCCTTAGGTAATATTTTTTTTAATGTTTTTTTCCTCATTTTTGCTTCGTCGGCTACTCTAAATGCGTTGATAAATTATTTTTTTAATAAAACTACAAATGTATTTTAAGTGTTGGAAGGTCAATTTAATTGACTCAATTAAATTCAGTGAATTTAATTCACTAAGTTACAATGACAATTTATTCATTATAAAAGTTCAAACTATTATTAATAGAATTTAAACTTTCATAAACTTTAAACGGCATGAATGTTAATTATATTCATTTTTCTGACAATTTATTCATTGAAAAAAAAAAGTTAACGGTATTATTTATTAATATCTATACAGAATTCAAAGTGGAAAGGAAACAATTTATAATTATTGAAAAAATTAACACTTAAAAAAAATACAAACTCACGTTTTAATTAATCAGAATGTTTACGTGAAATTTAAAGTCGACTTTACACGATTTGAAACGTGTCTGAAAATGACATCGGGTAGGTGGAGGAAAAGGTAGAGGGCAGAAGTGGAGGGGGCAAAACGGACAGGTTTCCTTTTCTTTTCAAGGATGGGCATCCATAGTTACCGACATGGAACGTTTGTATAAATTTTTCTATTTTTTTATTTAATTATTTTTGTATGTTCCTGTTTTTAAATTAATTTTTTCTAATTATTATTCAATATTATATATAAAAAAATATGTTACGTCGAAAGTTTCACATTCTTGCGAGCAAGGAAATTATTAAAAGCTTGTATATAAAAATTATGCGAAATCTGTAATTAAAAAAAAAAAAAATAGAAATATTTTTTGCAATTATAATTTTTTTGTGAAAATATTAAATAAACAATGCTTAATTCAATGGTAATATTGGTAGTTCGAGAAATTCATTTTTCTTCGAGTTATATCGAATTCATTAATAAGGACTTTAGGGGCTTTTTCCGTATTGTTCCTGTAATTTTTTTTTTATCGTTACAAATTACCATGCTTTATTTATATAAAAAAAGCAAAAATAAATTCTTGCGTTTTTTTTTTTTTACTACTAAAAACCCTAACTTTAGTAAAGGTATTTTTTGTTTAAACAAAATAATACATTTCCACTAAGATTTAAATAAAAATAATTAGTTTATTATATTCCGCGATCATTATTTGATAAATACTGAAAATTTTATTTGGTGAATTTTTAAGTAAAGGGAAGGGTCAAAATGTTTATTCATTTTGAGCATCAGCATTCATTTTGCACGTACCTATATATACTAAGTACAGTAAAACTCCTTTAATTTGAACTTCCTCTAAAGTTGGACTTCCTCTCATTTGGACTTCTTCTAAACCTGGACTTTCTCTAAACTTGAACTGTCTCGTCATTGAAATTGTATTAGCATATTTAATGTGGAGTTGCAGTAAAACTGTTTACATGGTTTAGTCAGATATTGCGCAGAAATGTTAATATTAGTACTATGTAATTAATGTAGATTAGCTATTGATAATTAATTTACATTAACTGTAAATCTTTTTTTTTTCAGATTGCTATATTTAAAATAGTGTAAAACAACGCATCACAATGGCTTGCAACTCTAAAAGAAAACAAGTGACACTGACTACTCGAAAAACGTCAAATTATAGAAAAATTAGATGCTGGAGTTGAAAATAGCGTTATATTGAGAGATTATAAGATTGGAAGAAGTACACTGTTTTACATCAAAAAGAAAAAGGAGGAAATATTGAAGGCTGCTCCTTTCTCTCCAAATAAAAGACATATCAACAGAAGGACTCTTCGCAGACCAAAGCAAGTTGAATTCGATCGAATATTGCATGAGTGGTTTGTAGCAAAACGGAATGAAGGTGTAGCAATATCTGGGCCCATGTTAATTGCTAAAGTAAAATCTCTTAAGGAAGAGTTGAATATCGCAGAAGATATGAAATTCAGTGAAGGCTGGTTTAGGAGCTTTAAGAGTAGACATGGCATAAGACAATTAACAATGTCAGGCGAACAACGGGCTGCTGATACACACGCAGCATCAAATTATTGTGAAAAATTCAAGACGATAATTGCCGATTATGGTTTAACACCAGAGGATGTTTACAATGCTGATAAAAGTGACGTAAATTGGAAGTGCTTACCTACAAAAACATTAGCCGGATCCGAGGAGCAGAAAATAAAAGGATTCAAATTCAATAAAGAAAGACTAACAGTGATGGAATGTGCTAATGCTTCTGGAACTCATAAACTTAAGCTTCTTGTTATCGGCAAATCAAAGTGTCCCCAAGCATTGAAAGTATGTTATTATTCTTCACGAAATGGATGGATGAATCAACAGTTGTTTAAAAAATGGTTTTTGCAAGAATTTGTGCCAGTTGCCCAGAGGCGTTTTCTTGAATTAGGTAAACCTGATTCAAAGTGCTTACTTCTGTTGGACAATTGTAGAGCACATCCTCCTGAGTCAGAACTAGTGTCATCTTGAGGGAATATTTTTGTGTGCTACTTACCACCTAATGTGACTTCTCTCATCCAACCTATGGATCAAGGGATTATTTGGAACTTAAAATGTTTCTACAGAAATGATTCCATGATGAATATGATAAACAGTACCGTGAGTATAAGCGATTTTCAGCGCCATTTTACTATCAAAGATGCCATATTTTCTCTCGCAAGTGCATGGAATCAAGTTCGAGCAAGCACATTAACAAAAGCATGGGGTAAATTGTGCCCAGCACCAAAGGCTTCTGAACTGAAAGAATCAGAAAATATATCTGGTCTAGAAAAAATTCTTGAAACCAAATGGTTACCGACCAACCACGCTGTTCTTAAATCACTTAATGCAAATGATGTCGAAATGTGGGGGCAACAAGAAGAGGAAACTACTGATCAATATCCCGAAGGCAGATGAACGGTGATGAAAATAGCGACAGCTCCCATTCTCTTGACCCTAATCTAATAACCAAGAACACTCTGATGAAGTAATATCATGAGATGATGCAGAAAAGTCTATGGAGACGGTTATAAAATTTCTAGAAAAAAGTCCTTACTTTGGCGACAACTATGTTTTGCAAGCAATGTCACTCTGAAGAGATATAATCATAAAGAAACTACAGAACCAAGAAATTGTAGATTTTCGTGATCGCTTATGGAATACAATGGCAGCGTCCAAGAGCTTAATCGATAAAAAAAGAAAATGTAATGAGACTCATTCAATGAATAAATAAAAAAACTGCATTTTACATAAATGTATGATTTCTGTAGATGATAACTTAGGTAATAAATACTTAACAAGTAAGAAAAGATTTAATTTATTTTCAATGTTTTTGTTCCTGGTAATAATATTTAACGATTCTTACTTGCAATATATCGTAAACTCAACTTAATATATACTTGAAGTATCATATAGCAATGAATTTTGTTTACTATTTCTTAATTCTTAGAAAATTAAAGTTAACTGCACCACATTTTTTTTATCACAAAACTTGAACAGCATCCTCTAATTTGAACGAAGCGGATTGTTGTAGAGCCAAGACTACTATTTCTCCATTACATGTCTCTTTTTCTCTACTCTTCCCTTTCCACCTTCCTTCCTTCCTTCCTTCCTTCCTTCTTTCCTCAAAATTATGTTGGTTACACTAATGTAATTCTTGTTGGGTAGGTCACCATTTCGGTGGGTCTCCCTTTTGGGGAATCATCAAAATTAATAAGACGGGAGTAGAAACTGACCTGGGAATAATAATAAAGAAACAAAGGAACTTCCAAACGAAACGGTTTTATATTCATTTCAGCGTACAAGTGGTATCGGGTTATAGAAAGTTCGTGATTTTCATTTTTATCCCCTGACTCTGGAACCACTAGTGTCTCCGTCTTTTCACTTCCAACACTTTTTGTATCTCTCTTTTTGTCTTTCCCACCAGAACTGTTCTCCATCCTGATTGGTTACATTTTTGAGGAAAGGAGGAAAGAAGGAAGGAAGGAAGGAAGGAAGGAAGGGAAGAGTAGAAAAAAGACATATAATGGAGAAATAGTAGTCTTGGCTTCACTACAGGATGTTCAAATTATAGGAGTTATACTATACATATATATATATATATATATATATATATATATATATATATATATATATATATATATATATATATATATATATATATATAAAACTTTACAAAAAAAAACTCAACTAAAATCAATTACAAAACACTAACATTTCATTTTCACCCTCTTTATAATGTAGTACATGCAATGTTTATAATACACAGACATCAAACTGTAACCTTCCCTTTGGACATTACTGTTAACCCTAAGCCTAAGCCTAACCCTAAGCCTAACCCTAAGTCTAAACCCCCTAAAAATTACATTCATTTAACTGAACTTTCAAGTACCCTAACATAATGCTATGAAATTTTCATAGCATTATTCTCCTAAATCAGAAATGTATTGGAATTTGTTTATCTTGCTCCTCCTGCTTGGTGGCACTTGTCCCTCTTGGGGCTCTGGGGATTGAATGACAGTGATTTCCTGCCCCCCCCCGCTCCTGGGGTGGGGGTGGGGGTCACGTGCGTTGACCAATAAAAATCTTGGGAGATTTTGCGTCAGCCTCTTTTTCGATCCCAGCTGGAGATTGGCACTTTAAGCCCATTAATCCCAACATTTTCAAAGGTCAAATCGTTAAACTTTGACCCCTTTACAGCAAAATTTCTGACCGAAAACGAATTAAAAAGATTTTCCCAAACCTCAATACCCCTTCTGTCAAATCTCGAGTCTGTAGACTGAAAATTGACAGAGTAGTTTGGTAGAGAAATGCACACACACACACACACACACACACACACACACACACACATTATATCACGTGTGAGAATTTTTTTTTTTTTTTCAGGGTAAAATTAATTCCAACAAGCCTAGAATAGTTTAAAAAAAAAAAAAAAACGCCTAATGGTTGTCTCAATAATAACGTTTTATTTAGAAAGCCATTCTTAGCATAAGTTGTTTTTGTTTGTTTTTTTTGTTTTTTTTATTTTACTATTCTTAACTTTTATCTGACAATGTAATAAACAAAAGCTACCAGAAGGTAATCATTAATTAGAAGGAACCGTTTCGGGCATGACACCGTCGTTCTGTCTACGGAGCAGCAACTGGAATTGAAAAAGAGAGTAGTCAGTATTTATTATAAAAAAGAAATATTGTGAAATAATTTCACCAGTAAAAGAGATCAGTTTTATTTCAAAATAGTTCATTATAATTTCTTCGTTTTTTTTTTTTTAAATTTTCTGCGAACCTGCTTTTCTTGGTCGCCATTTTGAATAGTGACTTCCTATCCACAACATTTTATAATCGTTTCTTTCTGGAAAGCAAATTGTAAAACCTTAAGTAAGTATTACCACTCGAAATTAGTGCTCTTTTGTGGTTCTTTTTTATTATAGAGGCGCGCTCAAATGATTTTTTAGCTAAAAGTATCCAAAATGAAATAACGTTCCAATTTTGCATGTAAACAAAAACTTAAAAAAGACACATTCTATACACTTTTGATCTTCCGTAGCTAAAAATTTAGCTGCCGTTCCTTCCGCCAAATGGCTTTGTAAACACGGGAATGCGGAAGGTGAATTTAACCAAAATGTTTTTATGTATTAGGTACTTGTGCAAAAAAGATATCGTGCTATTTTTTTATATGTAATATTTACAAGTTAAATTCAATTTTTACGGTATCTTTTGTTTATTAAATTATTACGTGAAAGTACAGAATATTTACAAAATACCCTCCCCTCCACATGTTAAGAATGGGAGGGGGGGTTGTATTACTATACACATAGATTTAAAAAGTTGTCAAAAAACAAATATATAACAAATAAATATTATCAAAGGCAAGATAAGTTACTTTTCTACCTAACTGAATACGTTTTTAGTGTTTTTATTTAATGCAACATGTTTATTCAGCTCGAAAACATATAGTGTTTACCGATGGATTGGAAAATTTGAGATGGCGCCTGACTCTTTCTTGAACACGGTAAGTTTGGAAAAATGAGTTAAAAATATAAAAACTATACAAAATACTGTAAGAAACTCGCTCAATATATGTTACCGTGATATAGAAACCCACTAAATATATGTCAGCCTAACAGTATTTTGTATAGTTTCTTATTTTTAACTCATTTTCCCAAACTTACCGTGGTCAAGAGAAAGTCGGGCGCCATTTTAAATTTTCCAATACATCGGTAAACACTGTATGTTTTTCGAGCTGAATAAACATGTTATATGAAATTAAAACACTAAAAAAGTATCCAGTTAGAAAAGTAAACTTATCTTGCCTTTGATAACATTTATTTGTTGGGTTTGTACACATAGATTCGAAAAAGTTGTCAAAAAAAACAAATATATAACAAATAAATGTTATCAAAGGCAAGATAAGTTACTTTTCTACCTAACTGGATATTTTGTTAGTGTTTTTATTTAATGTAAAATGTTTATTCAGCTCGAAAAACACACAGTGTTTACCGATGTATTGGAAAATTTTAAATGGCGGCCGACTCTCTCTTTGAGGCGTTATGTTTAGGAAAATGTGTTATCTCTATATAAATAAAATGAACTCATTTTTTCCCGTCGGATTTTGACATTAATAGGATTAAAAATCAAGATATTTCATGCAAATATAATATGCACAAACGGCAGAACAATATCTGAGGTGTGTTATAGGCTTATTATTTCTCAAATTCCTCGATAATCTTAGATTTCTATACTTTTTCTGCTGAGAAGTCACGGCCAAAATCGGTTAAGATCAATGGAAGTGGTAAAATATTTTCTCTCTAACAAATTCCTCCTCCCCCTGCCACCACTTAACACCATTTGGGGATCGTTCACAAGGAACAGTTGAGAAGAGAACACCGGTTTGGCTTCGTAGTTCTTTCATGTGAAGTTATTTAAAATCACTAAACTAAGCTGCAGTGCTCTGTGGCGTAGTGGTTAGCGTGCTGGACAATTCACATTATATTTTCACGTTCGCGCCGACCTACCGTAGTCGTTTTTTTTTTTTTTTTTTTTCCTAAACAACTGGAATGGACTTTTCTTGGTGGCCGAACTGTTAACGTTGCAGATGTTTTTTTTGTTTGTTTTTTTTCACACTTTATTTTCCTACTTTTACTCATGACTCCGGGTTTGATCCTTCCTACTTACCTACCATAACATTTTTTAAAACTCCCCCCCCCCCCCGTCCCGGAAACAAACACTCGGGCAACGCCGGGTACCCCCGCTAGTAAATAATAAACTAGACAAAATACTATTAAAAACCCACCGAATATATGTCAGCCTATGTCACAGTAACATATATTGAGCGAGTTTCTGATGAGTTGTGATACAACGAAGCACTTCTGTATGTGGATGACTGATTAAAAGCTCCCCTATTTGGGTTGAGCACTATGTAAATATATTTTCAACCAACGCGTATTTAAGCAATCAAGCGATTGTTTGTAAACAAATGATGGTTTGAGCACTGTCTGCGATGGGCAGGTGTGGATTTTATACACACTCAAGGAGAAATATTTACGGCACTGATTCGTGGCCTGGTGGTTATAGCTGTTCACTGTCAACGCGACAGTTGTAGGTTCGATCCATAGCTGGGGAAAGGTGTATGTCTAGCCGCACTGAGGAGTTGTGATACAATGAAACAGTACTGCATGTGGATGATATATATATATATATATGTATATGTTACCTACATTACCCCCAAAGTTAAGCAACAATGAGGCTGGCCAATACCAGATGAGTGACCATTTTGGGAATGCTAGGCGTCTTATGTGTTGAAAACAACTCCTGCATCTTAGTATCATGGTTGGGCGACCATAGGTGAATAAACGAGAAATTGACGAAAGAAATTATTGTATTTTTAGCAAAATCCGCAGTTATTTATCGATTTTTTTTTTTTTTTTTTTGTATCAATTCCCGAAAGCATTTTCTATTTAATGGTATGTTAGCAATAATTGGGCTCCCTAAAAGAAAATTTTCCAAGATTTAAAAGTAGTGCTGTTGGAAAAATAATGAAAATATATAATTTTTTATTTTGCTAATCTAAAAGATAATTTTGCTAATCTAAAAGAATAATTATTAACACATTCAACGAATTTCACACTTCAAAACACAAAAGATGAAAAGTTAAACACATTCAGAATTCGGACTTTCAACCTTAAAATCTGATACGTGCACAGTTGTTTTTGTTTGTTTATCTACAATCCTTGCCCTCCCCACAATGTATTTTGCTTAATTTCAGCTAATAATTTTACACATATTTGTAGCCACAAATAAAGAAGGGGTAGGGGTTTTAGACAGAAATATATATATATATATATATATATATATATATATATATATATATATGAATCAATTATAAAAAAAGTACACCATTATAAAGTTCATTCTTCACTTAATAATCGGTGAAAATTTTGTATTGATTGGATAATTACTTCATTTTTGGTAGATTTTTAAAGTGAGACTCCGTCAAAAAATTGAATTTAACTTACTTCCTCCTTTTGTTTTGGCCGTGCCTATTTAAAATGGCAAATAGGTTTTTCGGTATGCTGAAAACGAATATCACATTCAGATTTGGGACAAATAAATTGTTTTCTGGATATTAAGAAATCTTTTTCAATGTATTACTAAAATATCGGCAGATTTGCCATTTAGTTGTACAAATATCCTCAAACCATATAATCACTAAAAAGGACTCTTACGGTTGACACCGGTATATCGCTTAATGTAAACAGAAGTTTGTTTACATGTTTCACAAACTTTAAATGGGTAGAATATAATTGTGTGATTATTGAAAATGTAATGGTGATTAAAATTTAATTAATTTTCTAAAAAAGTCTTTGCATCCAACGCCCATTGCAAGACAAAATTCTTTTTTCTTTCTACATTCTTATCGCCATATCCATTTCTTTTATATAATTCTCAAATTACTTTGTAGATTGCTCTTTTTGTTGTCCTGTTCTTGCTTTCCTATTTTATGTCAACTTTTTGCTTTGCTGTCTTCTTGCTGCCCCCTGTTGTTCTCTTTCATCTTTCATGTCCATTTTCCTTTTTGATGTCTTCATCTTGCTCTCCTCTTTCCTCTTCTCTTCTACCTGTTGTCTTTCCTTTTTGATGTCTTCATCTTGCTCTCCTCTTTCCATTCTTGGCCTTTTTTTGGTCAGGATCACAGTGTAGTATCTGTTCCGGCAGATACTGCACTTAAGATAATTTGTACCAGTCAATGGAGGGGAGACCCTCTATACTGGGACAATTATTATTTTTGGTAACCAGAGTGCCCCCTTTTTGCCTACTTTTAGGGGAGCTGGTTTTTACCTCACATTAAAAACGGCCTTGTGCCTAATTTGCTCAGTGGGGGAGCAAATAAATACCATCTGTTCCGGCAGATGCTGCACTTAAGATAATTTGTACCAGTCAATGGAGGGGAAACCCTCTATACTGGGATAATTATTATTTTTGGTAACCAGAGTGCCCCCTTTTTGCCTACTTTTAGGGGAGCTGGTTTTTACCTCACATTAAAAACGGCCTTGTGCCTAATTTGCTCAGTGGGGGAGCAAATAAATACCATCTTGCTCTCCTCTTTCCTCTTCTCTTCTACCTGTTGTCTTTCCTTTTTGCTGTCTTCATTTTGCTCTCCTCTTTCCTCTTCTCTTCTACCTGTTGTCTTTCCTTTTTGCTGTCTTCATCTTGCTCTCCTCTTTCCTCTTCTCTTCTACCTGTTGTCTTTCCTATTTGCTGTCTTCTTCTTGCTGTCCCCTTTCAACATAATCTCAAATCAAGGAAGATGGTTCTTAACAAAAAGTAGTTTCTATAAAAATATTTCTTTTGAAACGTCTTCTTTTTTTTTAATTAAAATTACTCAGATAATTGTTTATTGTTTCTTTTTTTTAAAATTACTCAGATAATTGTTTATTGTTTCTTTTTTTTTTTTTAACTATTCTGTACTTTCATCTAACAATTTATGTTAGATGAAAGTACAGAATAGTTAAAAAAAAAAAAAGAAACTTTTTCCCTTCCCATATTAAGAATCACTTTCTAAATAAATGTTATCTAGAAAGCCATTCCTAACACAGGGAGGTTTTTTTTATAGCTATTCTCAATTTATACCTAATTATGTAATAAACAAAAGCTACCAGAAGCTAATCATTAACCAGAAGGAACCATTTCTGGTATGACACTGTTGTCCTGTCTGTGGAGCAGTAATCAGAATTCAAAAGAGAGTAGTCAGTGTTTATTATTATGATATATTGCAAGAAATAAAACAATAATTTTACTATCAATCTAGTAATCTAGTAATCTACTAGTGATCAATTCTATTTTGAAATGGTTCATTTTAATTTCTTTGTTTTTAATTTTCTGTGAGCCTGCTTTTTTTTTTGGTTGCCATTTTAAATTTCGACGTCCTATCCATCAAATGACATATTTTATAATCATTTTCTTCTGGAAAACAGATTGTAAAAAGATTGCCAATGGAGCAAAAACCTTTGAAGAGGGTTGCTTGACCTTTCTATTGAATCTTGTTTTTCTGTTGACATCATCTTTTGGTCAGTTTTTATTGCATAACATCATCTTCAATTGAACAGGCCTGTTTAATGACGGCCACGGGAGTGCTCAGTATGGGTCACTAGAGAAGTGCATATGCTTTATCTCTTTAAAGTCATCATTTGTCTAAGCATCGAGTAATTTGCAACATCTGGAGTCGTGCATCAACTACTAAGTCTTCTCTAAGACAAGGTACAAAATAGAGTTTCTAATCCCGAGCAAAGCCAAGAAGATAAGAAAGGAGAGAAACCTTATTCTTGTGAACGAAATTACTATTGTATAAAAATTACATCTATATATATAAAAGCCAAACGTCTGTGTGTATGTATGTTTGTTTGTAACGCTAAAACTTTTGAAAGACGAAACCAAACTTGACAAATTTGGTATCATATCGAAGCCCCATCACCCGGATGACAAATATCGAAATTTCACGTCAAACGGACCACTAGAAGTTGGTCAACTGATCAGTTATCTTCGAGGGGGGGCCCCAAAAAGCCTGTCATTATCTATATATATAAAAGACAAATGTTTGTTTGTAACGCTAAAACTTGAGATGAAAGATTCCTCTCCCCTAAGAATAAAACATATGTTCAATATCTGCTTTTGTTTTTTCATTGTTTATATGGTCCCGAGCAACGCCGGGTAGCCCTGCTAGTGCTTAAATAAAACAATGTTTTATTCTTGTTTTATATGTAATTTGTTTATGTAAATAAAGCCATATTCTATTGTTTTATATTAATTTCTTCATCACGGACTATTATTCTCATATTTATTAGTTGCTGTTCCACAATGTTTTGGCCAACTATTCCTCTGGCCTTCGTTAGGTGGTAACTGCGACGGATAGGAACTTCGAATCTCCTAACTGCATTCTCAGCAATCAGAATTTGAAGAAAGCAATATTCTATTGATTTTTATGTAAATTAGTAATTTAAAGAATTTAAAGAAAGCGATATTCTATTGATTTTTATGTAAATTAGTAATTTAAAGAATTTAAAGAAAGCGATATTCTATTGATTTTATGTAAATTAGTAATTTAAAGAATTTGAAGAAAGCAATATTCTATTGATTTTTATGTAAATTAGTAATTTAAAGAATTTAAAGAAAGCGATATTCTATTATTGTCTTATATGTAAATTACTAATTTCTAGAATTTAAAAAAGCAATATTCTATTAACGTAAATTTTTAATTAAAGAATTTAAAGAAAGCAATATTCTATTATTATTATTTCAGATGTAAATTAATAATTTTAAGTAACAACATTCACAAATTTAGTTTAAATTTAGTTTAATGTATGCAAAAAATGTGTTTAATGTATGCAAAAGTTTTGTTTAATGTTTGCAAAAATTTTGTTTAATGCATGCAAAAGTTTTGTTTAATGTATGCAAAAATTTAGTTTAATGTATGCAAAAATTTAGTTTAATGCATGCAAAAGTTTTGTTTAATGTATGCAAAAGTTTTGTTTAATGTATGCAAAAAATTTGTTTAATGTATGCAAAAATTTTGTTTAATGTATGCAAAAATTTAGTTTAATGTATGCAAAAGTTTTGTTTAATGTATGCAAAAATTTAGTTTAATGTATGCAAAAGTTTTGTTTAATGTATACAAAACTGAAATTGTGTTGATTGATGTATTGTATCAATGAATATAAGTTACTTTCTCATGATTGCATGTAAAGTTTTTATTTTTATGCATATTTGTTTGATGTTTCTTGTTTACAGTTCTACAATGAATAATAAATGAACAAAATGTGTTGCTTTACTATGTTTCAATGTGAATTCGTCTTAATGAGTTTGTGTTATTATGTAATATTTATTTATAATGTTTCTTGATCAGTTGCAACAAATAATAAAAGAATGAAGTGTGTCATTTTATCATGCTTCTAAAGTAAATTCATGTTAATCATAATATTTGTTTTATGATGTAATATTTGTTTTAATATGTAATATTTGTTTTAATATGTAATGTTTGTCTTAATATGTAATATTTGTTTTGATATGTAATATTTGTCTTGATATGTAATGTTTGTTTTAATATGTAATATTTGTCTTACTATGTAATATTTGTCTTGATATGTAATATTTGTCTTGATATGTAATATTTGTCTTGATATGTAATGTTTGTTTTAATATGTAATGTTTGTTTTAATATGTAATATTTGTCTTAATATGTAATATTTGTCTTGATATGTAATGTTTGTTTTAATATGTAATATTTGTTTTAATATGTAATATTTGTCTTAATGTGTAATGTTTGTTTTAATATGTAATATTTGTTTTGATATGTAATATTTGTTTTAATATGTAATATTTGTTTTGATATGTAATATTTGTTTTAATATGTAATATTTTTTTTAATATGTAATATTTGTTTCAATATGTAATATTTGTTTATGATGTTTCTTGTTCATTTACAGATCACAGTTATACAAAAAATAATGCCTGAACACATCCAATCAAAAGGAAATAACATAAAACTGATAACAACTACAGTGGAGAATAAATAAATTCATCTGGAGAGAAACCTTATTCTTTGTAAACTGTGAGTTGGTATTTTTGGATAATGTGACAACGGCCATGCAAAAAAGCATCCAAGGATGATGTATGCACATTGTAAAAAGTCTCTAACACTTAAACCTGAAACCTGACCAATAGGAAATGAAAAGGTTACACATGCAAATTTGGATGCTGTCGAATTTGAGCATATAAAACGCTACGGATGTAGAAACAGGGAAAGAAAAAGGATTGTCATTTTTTTACGTGTTCCGAGAACCTTGAAAGCTGAAGAAACCCTTTTTTTTTTGCACAAACATTTAACGGTATTCAGCAATTCAAAGGCAAACTTTAATTTCAACACTTCAGATAATTACAATGAACAAAAAGATGAAATAACAAGGAGATAATATGAAATGCATTTTATTTTTCGTAAGTCAACATTTAAAAAGATTTTTTCATTTAAGGAATATATGTGTGCAAGCGCGTCATTTTTAAAGAAAAATTTAGACACGTGATATATGTAAATAAATATTTTTGAGTACCCCATACATAAGTGAGCTATTTTAAAGTGAACAAAAGGTTATAGTCAGGTAGTGTGTCTGCTACCCGAATCGGTGACATGACAAATCAGTTCCTTCACTTTTATTGGTCTTCAGTATTTAATAAAAATAATTTCAATAATTCTTAATTGAAATTTTTAAACGTGTCTTCAATAATTCTTTTAAAACAAAGAGCACAAAAAGTGTTTTTGATATTTCTTTAAAAAGTAAAAATAATTTCAATAATTCTTAATTGAAATTTTTAAACGTGTCTTCAATAATTCTTTTAAAACAAAGAGCGCAAAAAGTGTTTTTAATATTTCTTTAAAAAGTAAAAATTATTTCAATAATTCTTAATTGAAATTTTTAAACGTGTCTTCAATAATTCTTTTAAAAAAAAAGAGCGCAAAAAGTGTTTTTGATATATCTTTAAAAAGTAAAAATAATTTCAATAATTCTTAAATAAAGTGTTTTAATGTGTCTTCAATAATTCTTTTTAAAACAGAGCGCAAAAATTGTTTTCAATAATTTAAAAAAAAAAAAACTAATTCCAATAATTTTTAATTAAAATAATCCTGCAAAAACTTTTCAATGATTATTAAAAAAGAACGCGCGGAAAAACGTAATAAAAAAGGTACATGTGTGAGAGAAAATAGCTAATGAACTGGTTTGCCTTGTCACCACTTCTGGTGGCAGACATATCGGAAGTTAAGCAGTACATTAGCTATTACGGAAAAAGAATTTACAAGGTTCACAACCTTATTGAAGTGCGTGAGTTAGCATTTTTAAATTTTATAAAAAAACTAGCAGGGGTGCCCGGCGTTGCTCGGGTGTTTGGAGGTGTATGCTGTGCAAAAAAAGCAAAAAAACAAAAAAAAATGGTTAATTTGTTAAAACTTTGACCCCTATTATGACCCCTTAAAATTTATAGTTTCGGGCTCAAATCACTTTATTAAGTTAGATCCAGGTTCAAGGAACCTATATCTAAAATTTCAAGTGTCTAGACCCAAAATTGTCGGGTGAGTTTGGTAGAGTTCTTAAAGGTCAAATCGTTGAAATTTGACCCCTTAACAGCCAAATTTCTGGCTGACACCCGTCACATCGATTTTCCCAAATCTCAGTACCCGGTATTTCAAATTTCGAGTCTATAGACTAAAAATTGACAGAGTTATTGCGTAGGGAAATGTACACAGACAGACACACAGACAGACAGACACGTTCACTTTTATAGATATATAGATTACACTGGAATAAATTCTTAATATTGTGAAGCAGGTAAGCTTTTGCAACTCCTTCTTGTGTAAACATTTGCAGACACCAGTTGAAGAAAAACTTATTCTTGTAAAGTTTGTCACTCAGCTGTTTCAACTAAATCTAATTGAACTAATCTAATAAGAAATGTATTTTTTATTAGTGAATAGATCAGCATTAAAAAATAAATTCTCATTCTAGAATATATATATATGAACACATGCTTCAACAAAGTACTATTCTTGTGGTTTATGCAAATAAGAATTTTAAAGCAACAAACATATATATACATACTTATATATATCGATGCTTCCATTCAGTCTCAAAAGACAAAGGATACCCTCTCTATGAGGCAGCTGTGCGTGTTATTGTGAAGCAAGGGTTGCGCAATCTCCAACCACACCTCTTCTGAATCGGCACTGTTTGAGTCCAGTGGCAAGAAGAAGTACAGGACGACTGGAAACAATGCTGAGATAATCGGAGAGCACATACAACACCTGGAAGTCCCAAATGGTAACCCATTTAGTACTGACCAGGTTGGTTGGTTGGTTGTTTTTGTTTTATGGCATATCAACCCTTTTCAGGTTATTTAATGCCAAATCTAGTGATTTTGAAAGAATTTTTTAATAGAGTATATTTGTTTTTTTCTTTTTAAGTCGGTTTCTATTTAACCCATAGTTTGGACCCTAACGGGTACTACCAGTCCAGGTCAGAGTGGACCTGGGAGCAATAGCAATAAAAGGGTGGCTCCACACTCCCCAAAGTCCGCAAGCTGAGGCCTCACCATCGGATATAGTTTAAGGTCATAATAGTACTGACCAGGTTTAACGTTGTTTTATTTATATATATATATATATATATATATATATATATAAAACTTATTGTTATTAAGTGTGTTCATCAAAAGTCCCATGTAATAAGAAAAATGGAAACACACATGCTTTAATGAAGTCTTGTGGTTTATAAAAATAAGAATTTTAAAGCCACAAACACATACTTGAGATAAAAAAAATTTATTAACTATGTCGATCAAAAATTCACATTGAATAAGAAAAATGCAAACACATGCTTTTATGAAGTATTATTCTTGTGATAAATAAGTATTGTTCTAAATAAATATTTTAAATAAATACTTGAGATAAAAACTCATTATAAAGTGTGTCAATCAGAGTAAAAAAATGTAAACACACATGCTTTAATGAATTATTTATGTAGATAAGCATTTTAAAGCAACAAACACATACTTGAGTTAAAAATGCAAACACACATTGGAGAGAAACGTCATACTTGTAAACTATGTGGGTCAACATTTGCAAGCAGTTCTGGTTTAAATAGACACCTACGAACACACCCTGGCCAAAAATCTTTTTCTTGTGAAGAGTGTGGGTCAGCATTTTCAACAAAATCTAACTTAAGAACTCACGGATTTACACACTCTGCTAAAAAACGTTATCCTTGTGAATTTTGCGGCTCAGCCTTTACAACAAATTGGTCGTTAAAAACCCATGTGCGAACTCACACAGGGGAAAAACCTTTTTCTTGTCAAGTGTGCAGCTCTTCATTTTCAACGAACGCACATCTAGAAAGTCATATTCGAACACACACGGGAGAAAAACCTTTCCCATGTGACGTGTGTGGCTCCTCATTTTCAACAAATTCGTACCTAAAAAGTCACCTGCGAACACACACAGGAGAGAAACCATATTCTTGTGATGTGTGTTCGTCATCGTTTTCAACGAATACACATCTAAAAAGTCACATCCTTATACACACGGGTGAGAAACGGCACTCTTGTGATATGTGCGAGGCGAAGTTTTCTACGAATTCGGATTTAAAACGGCACATTCGGACGCATACTGGCGAGAAACCTTATTCATGTGACGTGTGTAGTTCAGCATTTTCAACAAGTTCATATTTGAAAAGTCATTTGCGAATTCACAGCGGAGAGAAACCATATTCTTGTGAAGTGTGTGGTTTAGCATTTGCAACAAATTCTTATTTGAAGAAACATATTCGAACACACGTTTGAGAGAACTTGAATGTCAACTAGACACTATTCTTGAGTGTCTAAGATCTGAAGATGCTTTTCCCTACAAGTAAGCCTTGATTAAATATTCAAAATAATGTACAATTTGTGACCCGAATAAGATCTTGCCAGGATGGTTAACCCACATTTGTCTTATGAGGAATAGTGCGCCTTCTCTATATCTAAAATCACTAATATAGATCAGGAAGAGAGTTGGACCCAGGATGGACCCTTGAGGGACTCCAGCATTAATTCTATGAGCTTCTGATTTCAGCCCATAATGCCACTATTCTTATGAACCTATCAGAGAGAAATGATTAAATAATTGAAAAGACATTTTCAGCTATACCATAACTGTAGATCTTGTGAAGTAGACCTTTATGCCATCCCCTATTAACGGCCTTTGATATGTCAAGAGCAAATACCCTAGAAAGGAAGCCTCCATCTATATAGAGAGTAACAACACAAAACTGTGTATTCCATCAAACTAGATAAACTCGTGTCCTGGGATTCAGTAAGACTAAGAGACCACAAGAAAGGTATATATATATATATATATATATATAACTACTTAATTTACTCACATAAAATTAATATACGAAAGTATAAATTTATGCGTAAACTCTTAAGTATTTACTTCCAAAAGTGCTCAATATGTAGGTAGAGCTAGTTAGTAAGTTATGTAGTCATAATATGGATATTATGACCACAAAAGTATGTTCAACAATAAAAAAACACCGTATGAAAACAACGCTAGCAAATAAATAATGGGAACTCAAGGAAAGCGGACATTCGCCGGTAGTCGAATGGAAAATAATAAAGCTACCACGTGTAGGGCCCTAGACGACCCATGTAGATTATGCCTTCATGAAAAATTTGTTATCCTGTACTTTAAAGAACCCCGACATCTATTAAACTGTAGAAGAGAAATAGCAAACAACTGTGCTCACAAGATAAAATTTACTCTAGGATAGCGATACAAAATAGTTTTAAAACTAACAAAAACAATAGAAAATAAACAAATAAATAAATTAAATAAACATGAATATACATAAACGATCACACATATATGTATGTATATATATATATATGCATATATATATGTGCATGTATATATATATATTTATATATAAACTAACATTAAAAAAAAACAAACCCTAACCTAAATTTAAAACAGATCAAGAAAACTAGATATCCAGGCGAAATAGAGCACACACAAAGGAACAGGTCAACCAGAGGTCAAATAGGCCTTTGTCCGATAAGTGCATGCTCATTGGCTGATAGGAAGGGCACAGTGGATACTAGAAAGCTGATTGGCTAACTAAAATCTCAATAGAAGATGCGTATATAAAAACGACAAACAACCACAAAATTCACGAATAAGCCTAAAGAGTCCTAGAGTGAATGAAACGCGGAATATTCAGTGTAGCTTAATCGCCATATATATTTTATAACTTTATATATATATATATATATATATATATATATATATATAGTTTGGACACTGGAGAACTTAAATGACTACTAATGAACACTGTCTTGATGGGACACAGGCCTATAATACATTCCTCTGAAAAGGGCACTTTTAGAATAGAAGTAAAAGAGGCAGATGCTTGGACACCTTTAGCAACCCCCTCTGCACATCTGTGGTTCAACTTCTAGCAAAAGGAGACAATAACAAAATTTATGGAACTTTTGTGAAAGTCTTCAGAAAATCAAAACAAATATATTAATGCAGTTACACAACAGGAAGCATTAATTACCCGGAAGATTTATTGAATTAAATGATTTTTTTTTAATTGAATAATACACTTTGTATTTTTGCTTTTTGAAATGCTTTGTGATGAGGCGTCAAAATTTGTGTATTCATTTTAAACTGTAGACAACTACGGAAGGCAGTAATTACTGGGTATACAGTTACAAGACTACGCATTCTTATCTTGTTGCGGTTAATCACCTGAAGAAGGCCAGAGGATGAGTTGACCGAAACGTGATGAAGCAACAAAAACTATGAAGATGACAACAGTCAACACAATGAATGATTATACGCTTTATTTTTTTTGTTTTCCTTTTTATTTTCTTACTTTCTTTTTTTTAAACCCAACATTTTTCATAATAAATAAAAATTTCGAATTAAATTAAAACAACAAAGGATTATGTCCATATCCAAAGAAAATTTTATGATTGTCTCCACTTGAATTGAAATCTTCAAAAACGAAAATCAAAGAAAGCTAAAATGCAGAAGTATCGGATAAATTATAATAACTTATTTGAATGAATATGAATGAACTTGTATAAAAATATAAGTTTTAGGCAGTTTAAAAAGTTTTATTCTATCAAGCTGTACAAATGGATCGAGTCTGTGCATGCGGCAGACTAATAGAAAAATAAACGGTACTTGTGCACCTTTGCCACTGTACTGAAATAATAACGTTATTATTTTGAAAGCCATTCTTAACATGTGGAGGGAAGTAACTATTCTGTGCTTCCACCTAACAATTTAGCAAAAAAAAAAAGATATTGTGTAGCTTGAATTCAATCTGAAAAAAAAATTACTTAAAAATAGTGCAGTGGCAAAAGTGCACAAGCACCAAATAAACAAAGGGAAGTAATTCATCTGAAATAATGATGCTATTACTACTACTAATGGTAATAACACTAACACTAATAACACTAATAATAACACTAATAAAACAAACACTATTAATACTAACACTAATGATAATAATAATAATAATAAAACAACACTAATAACAACACTAATAATAACAATACTAATAATAACAATAGTAATGATAATAATACTGCTAATAATAACACTAATAATAATAACACAAATAATAATGATACTAGTAAAATAACACTGATAATAATACTACTAATAACAATACTGCTAATAATAACACTAATAATAATAATACTACTAATAATAACACTAATAATAATAATACTAATAATAATAACACAAATAATAATAATACTAATAATAATACTAGTAACACTAATGATAATACTAATAATACTAACACTAACGATAATAATTCCGGTTATCTTTACTATTACTGTTTCTACTTCACTTCCAGTTGCCTCTTCCCATAAACTCGCATCATCTGATTAGGGCTGATGTGCCAGAAATGGACTGCAAATAATGACGAACACTCACCTGGATTCTTGTTGGACATGTCAGTGTAAAGGTTGCCAAAATAGCAGGTCCATTTTGGTGGCATGGCCTATTCGACAGTTGTTGATAATATGGTATAAAGACATTTTAATTCAGCAAATGAAGTTCAATAATTTTAAGTTCATTTCTTCCAATAAGAAGAGAAATTAAAGTTTGGGGTAAATCTCTCCAAGAAGAAACATAGTGAGCAGTGCAACATTCAGGCAGCCACTGACTGTAATAAAAATGGTGGTTTGATTAAATTCTTCAAACATCGAAGAGTAGGAGTGAAAGGAAGGGGATAAAGTGTGAGTCACATTCACAGTAACAACAGTCAGCATGACCTTCTTTTGGTGCAACTCTGGCCTTGGAGGAGAATTAGGCCTTTTCTTTTGACTAATGCTGGGTGTTGTTGTCGAAGTTTCTGATGCATTTGTTGGCAGTACTTCACCACCATAATGGTTTTGCCTGCATTCAAAAAACTAATGGATGAGACCAGTCGCAAACCACCAAACAGCATGACCTTCTTTTGGTGCGACTCTGGCTTCAGGAAGTGTTGTGGAGCTCTGTTGGCATCTAATCATTAAGTTAAGCATCGCCGGTTGTCGTAAAAAACCCACTTTTCATGGCAAGTCACAATCTGGTTGAAAAACGAGTCGTTCTTGTGTACGAGAAGGGAAGATGGCACTCGTAACTTCATTTCTTTTAGATGTCGTTCAATTCGCGAGGTACCCATTTATCAAGTTATTTTGTTTTTCTAATCTCTCTAGTTAGAAATCATTGCATATGTTACGTCTAATTCAGAAGTTATTGAACAGTTCTGCATGGATTGGCTTCAACTAAGGCTCTTAATTGATCGTTGTCAACATCCGATAGTCGACCACTATGCTCATCATCTTTAAGACATTCATTGCTACCACAAAATTTTTTAAACCACCATCATGCTGATACCATCTAGTAGTGATTCCTGGGCCAAATGCTTCCTTGATATTGCGAGCTGTTTCAGTAGCTTTTCGGCCTAGCTTAAATTGAAATAAGAAAATTGTGTAAATTTGCTTTTTTTATTTTGTATATAACATTCTGAAACGAAGGCATAATTCTTTTAAAACGATTGTAATTTAAACGATTAGATAGAACGAAAAACGCTCTTTAAAATGATATATAAAGTAAAGGTATTATAACGAAAACTTATTTGAAAATTCATCATTTGAAATTAAAATTTAAAAGTTTGCAAGAACTTTCTTCTCAACCTAATAATAATAATAATAATAATAATAACTAGGCTCTCTGGGACTAGACAAACCTCATAATATTATTGATATGAATAAATTAAAAATAAGATTCGTATTATTTGGACTCTTCAAAATACTGTTCTCATCTTGAGTGTCATTTTCACAACATTTCGGTCGATGTAACCTCTGACCTTCTTCATGTTTATCTTGTCAAACTCGAGAATGCATCTTTCCATCATCAGCATTAATGGCATGCTGAAATCGAACGCTTGTACAAAAATAGCGAACAAGTGCATTTTTATTAAACTATAATTTATTTAAGATTAAACAACGAGGAGCATATTTTTTATAAAGACCAGTTGAAATCAGGCGCATCCTATGTCGTGTCTGCTGACTCCAGAATGCAAGCGTCAACTGTTTAAAACAATAGAATTATATTTAATTCTCTCTCTCTTTCAATGAAGAAAGAGAGGGAGGGAGGGAGGCATCTGACCGCATCCTCCTTGATAAAGGGGTTACTTAATACATTTATGAAGAATTAAGCTAAGTGCATTTGCACAGCTGAACCTTCCCTCATCCCTGCATCCCTATAGGCTAATTTAGCAAGTTTGTTCATCCTACTTGCTAAATCTGCGAGTACCTCACCTCGATATTGTTTTATTCTTATTAACGTTTTGTTTTTATACCAATGAGTTCTTTCGGGTTTGACCTTTCAAATTCTAACGTCTTATATCATTTTGCCTTGGTTCAATATTATAAACAAGCTGTCATTCTTGGCTTGAGTCAAAGCAGAACATTTTCAAAATCACAAACAACTGCTTAACACATCTGCACCTCACAAGTATAGACCAAGTTAGACACAAGGTTTATTAATGTAGAAGGCCCCAGTTCCCTCAACAGGGGCTACGTCATTGTGCCACATTTCGTCCTCCCTTTTTGTGACCTTTGCTCTCACTAGCAAATGTCATAATATCGTCGGGTCGTTTTCTTTTTCTCTTCTCTCAATTATTCTTAAGTATTAATCATTCCTTTTTTTTTAAACAAATTCTTTTGATCATTTTTTTAAATAAAATATTATTTTTATTTATTTTTCTTTTGAAAAAACGTTAATCTTTCCCTATTATTTTTTTTATATTTAATTTCATGTCTTATTTTTTTAAACATTCATTCTTTTGATCATTTTTTAATAAAATATTATTATTATTATTATTATTATTTATTTTATTTTTTTTTTTTGAAAAAACGTTAAACTTACCGTTATTTTTTTTCATTTCATGGCTTATTTTTTTTAAACATTCATTCTTTTGATCATTTTTTAAAATATAATATTTGATCAATTTGTTGGGTTTTTTTTTTTTTTTTGGTTTTGGTTTTTATTGAAAAACGTTAGTCGTCCCCTGTTTAATTTTATAGTCGTTTGATTTTTATTGACTTTTTGTGAAGCCTTACTTGTTTTGAATTTTTGAACATTTTTATGTGTGTGTTGGTGACAATTTCTCTTTGCTCCTCTGTATATATATATATTTTTTTTTTCAAACTTTTTGGCGATTTTCAAGAGCTTTGTGTTTTGTAGTTGGCTACTACTTATTGGACAGTGGTAAATTCGAGAATTCTCTAGATTGTGGGTTATCGAGATATTTTTTACGAGTTTGAGGGTGCTTGGATTTTTGTGTGAAGGGATTTATTGAAAGACCCTTCTTTTCCTGAAAGGAAAAATCCTGTGAAAAGCTGGCAATTTTTCTGAGGCTTTTACGGTTCACAGGTACCTGTGGTGTGGATAGGTGGGGGCATACCTTCATTGCTTCTGAAGTCCGATGCTGACAGGGTGGATTCTTCTTACGTTTGTTAGAAACTACTCTAACAGTGTGTGTCGATGCAGTGCATGGTGATAACTTGACTCTACCACTGGTATTATTACCACTGGTATTATTACCACTGGTATTATTACCTCTAACCGTTAGTTGGTTAGGGTGAAAGGTTATTTGGGCTTGGTTCCTTTGCAGCCAGTCTGCACCTAATATCAGCTCTCGATATAAGTCTGGGGTGATATAAAACCTTGACAAAGTTTTCACCTTCTTCATTTTAATAGGCAAATAGGTCATGCTTTTTAGTGCCATCCTTTGCCTGTTTGTGAGAGTAACTGTTAGGTTAGAATTCCTTAACTCTCCTTTATCCGTTTTTATCTCTTCAAAATCTAATGTTTTCAGGAGCGAGACTTCTGACCCAGTGTTGATCAGTGCCTCTATCGGTCTACCCCTTATTTGAACTATACACTCCATTCTGGAGCCCTGTTTGGGGATTTTATTTCTTCGGGTCTCTCAATTTTCCTGAGTTTCCTTGACCGATTTATTTCTTTCGTGGGCCTGTTTAGGTCTGCTCTCACCACTTTCTAGGCATCCATGACCTCTGGTGTTTATCCTTCTCAGGTTTACTCCTTTCTTTGAGGGTTTGTCATGGTTGCATGTCCATGTGTTTGACCTCAATGGCAGTCGGTGGTGAGTGGGTCTCGAGTGTAACCTGGCCCTGCTTTTTCCTGAAGTGACGTTATTTAATTTTTCTTCAGGTGACCATTGCCAGTCTCATTCCAGCCTATTATAGCTGGAACGCCCTCGCTGCAGTCTTGCCGAAGCACACCCACAAAACTTATATCTTACAGCATTACAGCTGCTGTAAGGGTCGGTTTTGAGTACCCTAAATCTAGTTTACCCCCCCCTTGGTCCCTGATACCTGTTAAAGCTATTATTTAAGAAAGCCTGCTCCTTCTCTTGGTCACTTAGGAGTCGTTCATAGAACATTTTGCTTTGTCTAGCAGCAGACAAGGCCTCCAATAATGTTGTTGGATTCGATCTAACCACATCCTCCTTGATAAAGTGGTTACTTAACGCATCTATGAAGAATTCAGCTAAGTGCATTTGTACAGCTGAACCTTCTCTCATTTCTGTGTCCATATAGGCTTACTTAGCAAGTTTAATCAACCTACTTGCTAAATCTGTGAGTATCTCACCTCGATCTTGCTTTATTCTTATTAAAGCTCGAGCAGCGTCACCAGCATTTGTGAATTCGCTATACTGGGCTGCTACTTGATCGAGCAGATCCTTACTGGTGCAGTTCGGATGATCGAGAAATTCTCCAATCATTTCTGATATAAAGCCGTCCGTAAAATCATATGCCAGGTTTACTAGCTCTGGGTCTGTTAGTTGGTAGATCCGTTCTTTCTTTCTCAGAGCTGCTAGCCATGGCTCAAAGAGATGGTTTTCCAGTAAAGATTGGAATCTTCGGTCCATGTCTGAGGACTCTGTTAAATTGGGTTTAGTTAGTGTTAGCCGTTTTGTCTTAATATATATATTTTTAAATAGCCGACGTTTAAACAAAAAGCTCCATCCACAAAATAATTTTTACAAATTATTAAAACAAAAAAATTTGCAGAGTAACAAAAAGAGCAGAGGAAATAGTCACCTTAGTTTTTCTGGTGTCTTCTTTTTCTTCTGTAGATGCTGGGTTAAAGTGGCTGTTCTTGAGTTGAGTTCTTGTGTTGTTGTGATTCCGTGGACTTTGATTAAGCTAGTGTTTCTTTTCTTGTGTCTGGATTTTTTTATTTTTCAAGTGGTTGATTTTTTTGGTCCTGTGTTTGTGGATTTTTTTCTGTAGGATTGTACTTGTTCCTATGCGAGAAACAATCCTGAATTTACGGCAACAATATGACACTTCCCGGGGAGAGTTGCTTAGTTGGGAACATCCTGGTCACGGCACCAAATGTGACAATATCTTCATGAAACCG
Organism: Euprymna scolopes; assembly: GCF_053919585.1. Taxonomy (NCBI): domain Eukaryota; kingdom Metazoa; phylum Mollusca; class Cephalopoda; order Sepiida; family Sepiolidae; genus Euprymna; species Euprymna scolopes. The sequence goes on from NC_136519.1 coordinate 80,770,588, forward strand.
AGTTGGCCGATGGTTTCGTGATCACCACATGTTTCGACTAGTCTTTCCCTGTTTCCTTCCACGCCCACATTGCTTTGAAATCCGTAGAAAGGAGAGATGAGTACGGTCCAGTCGACGAAGGTTAAATTTGTTGCTGGAGGGAAGAAAAGTTGCCAAGCAATCAAAAGAAAATGTCAGAAAGCGCTTGTTATCAACAATAACAACGTTTATTAACACAATTTTCAACAAACACCACGGAGTGGGAGTGATTATGGTTGACTGGCGGAATAAAGTTTTCTTAGAAAATCTAAACTGCAATTAGGTAGCGTTAATGATGCAGAACAGAGTGGCAACAGATTTGGTTCTTTAAGCAGTGACAAAAACGAACCAACTCCGTTACCACTCCATTCTGCATCATTAACTATCGAAATTGACTCAGAAATTGACATATCATCTTTGCAAGCCATGTTCCTTCTTGACAGTTTGTCAGTAACTGTTATCTCTCTTTTATTCGCATCAAAGAGTTTTCCTGTTCAGGTTTTTTTTTAATGGTCCACATGATCATAAAATTTGAGCTTCTCTGTTCCGTCTGCCTGCTTCCCACCTGACCAACTTGGATGTCTTCAAGTATACCACAATCAGCCGGTCACTGAGGTGTGACCGACAGATGTGTTACAGTAAATGTCTTAAAGCGGTCTCATGAAGATATGAAGATGGGCCAGTCATTAGGGTCTGTGTAGCAAGAAGAAAATCATACCTGAGATGTTGGATCTGGGTGTGGCTCCTTTCTTTTCTCAAGATGATCTCTTCACCCTGGTGGCATTCTGGTGGGAATCTTCATCTCTTTGTCCTCAGGGCCGCCTTTCGACTTCAGACATTTATGAAGGCATTCATGGCAGACACAAGAAAAATGACACGCGACACAATTGTAATATACATAAGGTATAACTAACTATTTTATTTTACAAAATATATATTACAATGCATATTACAATTAATTTTTACAATTAAAACTGGATAATAGGCTTTTCGAAGCTAACTAACCTACCCTAACTAGTGTTGAGGGAGGGGGTCTCCCCCTCCCATGTATGGAGAGACAGACTATGCGTCCTCACATCATGGTGGTCGTGCAGGAAAGAGACAGAAAGATAGCAAGGGAATTATGGGAAGGGATTTCTTTGTATCTCTACGCTCATGGACAATTTACCACCCGTCCATGCTGCAGAGTGTGTTAGAAACAGTGACACAAGGAAATAGTGCCACACAAGTCCAACGTAAACAAATTCCTAATGAACCACCCTCTTAAGTAAACACTTCATTAAATCTCCACACTAACGTACTGTACTTGCAATAACCCTTATCCCTGAGTGGCTTCCTTGATAAGTGGTGACCACCGTGTAAAAAAAAAAAAAAAAAATGCGGGCAAAAAGAATGAAGAAAAAAAAATGGCCGCCTTTTCTCTTCGTATGCTTGCGATATTGTTTGATTTTGTTTGTAGAAAGCTTTTGCATCCACACGATCAAAATCCTTTTGTATTTTAGCAGACAACTCAGTTCACCATTTTTCTTCATCTGACGAAACTTGCACTGCATACAAACATACATTTAAACAAACAGGTGAGATTTATATTATATAGATGGCTTTAATCAAAGTTTAAGATGAAAAAGTCAAATATCATGTTTCAGTTGTGCTTTAAACAGAAACATTCATTTCAAACACGCCCCTGTCATATCAAAGAACCTACTGTTGGTTTTATATGTCGGGCCTTTGGGCTTATGTGGTAATAAAACTTCTCAAATGCATTCATGATGCTAGGCTGTGTAAGGTGTTAACTTAGGTCAAAATCACATGTTCTTTCTTTCATCGGATTTTTTCAATTATCAATACTAATCAAAGACATTCCGATAGAAAACTTATCTAAGAACATTGCCAGGCAAATAAAGTACTTTTGTGTCAAATTTCATTAAAAATTGGCCTAGCCGTTTTCGAGTCCATAGGGAACAAACACACACACAAATTTCCTTTTATGCAATAGTAGAGATTTAAATTCAATTTTGGTGTAATTCTTGGCAATTCTCAAAGATCAAAATGGTCATAGCAAGGCCAAGGTCATGCCACATTATTGGTGACCCTGACGTTATTTGAACACACAACGGCATCTAAATAAATAACTGCACTAACGACAAAATCAAAATACCTCATTTAAAGTTAATTAAACTGGATTTTATTTACTTGCTAGGAGGTTAGACACAAGGTCAGGTATGGATTTGAAAAGCCAGCACACTCTGCTATACAAAATATGCTTGAACAACACTGTTAGTATCCCTGGTAGCTGCGCCTTGCCTGATTATCAATAAATTAATTCCTTCTTATAGGGAGAAGAGAAAGCCTGGGAGGTGGACCATACCACAGTCTAACAAAGCACAGCAAGGTTTATCACAACAGCCCACCCTACTCGTCTGTCAGACTGATTATTGACGCTGTCTTACGTAGTTGATCTGGGCTGAACAGTTATTATCATGATCGTTATTTATATCTGTAAAAATAGAAACAGAAAGAATATTATCAAGATGAAAAGCATTTTTTAGGATAAAAATTATTAAAAATGATTGAAAAGGAATGTTAGTTTTTATAACAAACACAAACAGGAACGTTAACTAGACAAACAAATATATGAAACAAAGGTGGATCATCCGATTTGTTCCTTTGGCTGCATGGAGTTAATGATATAATGAGATTGTTTGCGAAACGCATAGAAATTAGTCAAGAGTTGGCAGTCAAAGGGAGAGGGACGGTTCATGAACTGTTGTGAGAAATTCCATAACAACGCCATTTTGTTTGCCCGCCTAACATGATTTGCTAGATGGTCTTTGATTGGTTCAATTTGAATGCGCCAGTTTGGCACTAATTTTGTATACATGTGCATTTATTTTTCAATCTGAACAATGAACACGAAACAGTAAAGACTCAAACAGTGGTGCTCCGTCATAGAGTGCCAGGATTTTACCTTCATTGGACACCATGCAGTGGGTGGACGAAGGACATTTCTCTAAATACAGAAACAACATAATTGCTGAACTTATTTTACCCAAAGAGGATATTCTACAGTGTTCGCCTTGATATATTTGATTATGGCAAATTATTCCTATTTCTTCCAGAGACCACGAGGTCCTAAAATATGCCATATTGGGTGACAACATTCACGCCGTTTTCACCATGTACAACATGGACATCCTTCCAAGGAAACCCTGAACTAACATTCCCACAGAGGAATCATAACTAACGGCTCCATTGCAATGGATAGCAAATTCAGTCACTATTTTTTCACGGACTTACCGTGACCAAAGAACTTTCATTTCTGATATATTGTGAATAAAATTTGAGTTAAAGGTATGGCTTTGTTTGTGGAGTTTCATTTGCTATCTGCAGGGAGGAAATTGGTTGTGTAGAGAAGAAATTTCTTACACTGTAATGGCTTCGAGCAGGGAAGACTGTCAGAAAATGTTGAGAGTAAAAATTTGAGATAAGCTTACATGTACAACAATGGCCACCACTTATAAAAGAATTACTACTAATATCCGGAAAACTATTTATTAGCAAAAAATTTAAATGCGATATTCGTTTCCAGCATACCCGAAAATCTTTAAAAGTTATTTTAAAGGCGAGTGTTAAGGTGGAAAGAAAATAAAAATTTACCATATTTTTTTATTTTATTTATTCTTTTCCTTAAAGTCGATCTGTATAAATGTCAGATTGTTAACGTTTGCAGATGGAGAGCAAATTTCTTCTCATGTTGGACATGAAAAAAATCGTGTGCAGGAAAGATTCAATATTTTTATGGAGCAATTCTGGTTTTTGATCAATTGCTAGCAGAAGGTGGATCCGTTAGATTGGTCAGTTCTTATCGTCAGTGTCTATAAATAGAACCTTCCAATTTTCTGTAATCATACTCTGATTATATATTAAAAAAATATTGCAAATATTAATTTTATTTATTATTCTCATCTTTATTAGTTGTTGTTTCACGACGTTTCGGCCTACTATTCCTCTGGCCTTCGTCAGGTGGTAACCACGACGGATAGGAACTTCGAATCTCGTAACTGCATTCTTAGTAATCACTGCCATCCGTAGTTGTTGTTGTCTCACCACATTTTGACCAACTAAGCCTCTGGCTGACTTTGGGTAAGATTGAAACTGCTATCTTCAGACAATTATCACCTGGGACCGTAGAGATTCAACATCTCTATCAACTGCGCCATGGGCCCGAAGGGCGATCAAGGTTGGATTTTTTGATCTTATAAATCCACGTTTATCTATTATCTGATCTTCCTGTGATGCAGTTGATAGAGACGTTGAATCCTGTGTTTATATGCTGCCAGAGTTGCGTTTGCTGTGATGTTTGTCTCTTGTATTTTGGTTTTTCTTTTGATGTACGGCTTTCTCTGGCGGTTTTCTTTGTTGAAGTGAGGTGCGAGTTATTCCGTTGATGTGTGTACGTGAAAAAATGGGATTTGAAGTTGTTGTGTGTGTTTATTGGGTTCATTTGCGTTATATCGATGAACGGCTTTGTCTTAGGGTCGCCATTATTGTCGCTGCTCCTGCTGGTTTCTGGTTTATTCATGTAAATATGGAGGGATATGCAATATAACAAAATCAATAAATAGTTTGTTATTGTTTATAAACCAAAGTTCTATTTGTTTGTGGAGAGGATTCTTCATTTACAGCAAGCTGACTAGCAGAGGGATTAATAAACCCGGGGACCGTACTTGCAGATGGCATGTTGGGAAATGTAGTGCCCCAACATTGGGACACTACGTGTAGAGACAATCATAGGCCACCCTGTGATGGGACAACATACGATCGGAAAAAGCACCTGTCATAATGGGTGCAGTTGGACGAGGGTAGAGACTCCCATAGTAAAAGTACAAAGTTGTAGGTCCAATCCTCAGTGCATGTGGCACTCAAAATAAAATAGTGAATTACTTACGTCATGGCTGACAGAATGAGAGATAAAATACAATAAAGTTATAATTAACACTCGTCTAGCGGTTGAAGGTACAATACTCAGAACGAGTGATACTCTCAATGTATGGCTGATGGAATCAGAGCATGCGAACCCGTGAATCAAAAAAGGGTTTCATTTGAAATTTCATTCAGATTCTCCAAGTTCAACACTATACAGCTAAAGAAGGTCGAAGGTTATATTGGCTGAAATGTTGTGAGAATAATGTTCTAGATCGAACAGTTGTCTAAAAATGCAAGCAATCTTTGTTTTATCGTTATTTCTATGGCAGGTGCTCGTCTGAACTCCAATCTCTGGTCCCCCCTCACCAATCTTTTACAAAAAACACCCGTCTAGCTGAATCCACTGTCAAAAACTTTCCCCACTCTTTATCTATGCCTAAGTCAAAATGTAGATTCCATGAACAAAGCTTCTTTCTTAGAACTGCACGCCTGTGAAACTCTGTTTCATCTGCCTGCTTCCCTCCTGACTACAACTTGGATGTCTTCAAGTCAACCGTTAACAAATTCCTAATGAACCGCCCCCTTAAGTAAACACTTCATCAAATCGCCACACTAACGTAATGTACTTGCAATAACTCTTATCCCTGAGTGGCTTCCGGGCCTTGATAAGAAGTGATCACTGTGTAAAAAAAAGAAGTTCTAGGCACTAGTAGGGAGTAAGGGAAATTGTTGATAGTTGCTATAGCTAGAAGAGGGTTTGCTGTGAATGTTTCGCGAGAAGTGGTGGTGGGGGGAGGACATAAATAAACTTAAAATGCATTTTTTTTTTATATTTAATTAATTTCAAAATGGATGCTGCTAAATGTAGCAATTGTTTTTTAGGCTTTATTTTTCAATTTCAATCATGAAACGAGAAAATCTATATATCTATTAATGTTGGGACGATTAATCGGAATCAGAATCGGAAAAATCAGAACTTTTGGAGGTATCGGAATCAGTATTCGGAAAATTTGAGCCTCATTTTCGATTCCAAAACGATTCTTTTATTTTTTTTTTCCTTGAAATTATAAAGAAACAAACAGATGATTTTATTTATTTATCAGAAGACTATTTATTTATAATATGAAAGCAAGGGATGTTTCTGGGTCCAATTTAATTATTTTATTAGTAAACTAGCTGTACCCTGCCACGCGTTGCAGTGGCTCAATTTGGTGTAATGTAAAAATTTAATAAAAAGAGAAAAATGCATGTTTCTTACATTCTTAGTACAGCAATCCACTCCAAAAAGTGAAAAAGAAAGCGAAAATGAAAAAAAATGGTACGCTCGCAAAATTTGATCTGGATCCTCGGGAGTTTCTGTCAAGCATTCATGGTTTGGACTCGACCAACAATCAGTGGATGGAGCCGAACGTAGCAAAAATGTTGAAACGCTAAATGTTTTTTTGTTTTTTTTGTTGTTTTCTGTATACAAAAATGTGAGTTAGTAATTAATATTTGGTTGATGGGGGGGGGGGGTTACTATACACAGATTCGAAAAAGTTGTCCAAAAACAAATAAATGAAAGCAAAGGTAAGGTAAGTTACGTTTCTACCTAATTGGATAATTGTTTAGTGTTTTTATGTAATGTAAAATGTTTAATCGGCTCGATAAACAGAAATGGTTGCAGACTCTCTTGAATACGTTAAGTTTGGGAAAGTCAGTTGAAAACTAAAAACTATAAAAAAAAACAGTGTCTGAAACCCCACAAATATATGTTACCATGACATAGGCTGGCATAATCAGTGGGTTTCTGACAGTATTTTGTATAGTTTTTTAGTTTTAACTCACTTTCTCTAACTTAAAGTAATCAACAGTGTCCGCCACCATTTGTAACTTTCAAATACACCGATAAACACTGTTTTTCAAGCCGACTAAATGTTACATTAAATGAAAAGGGTTCATATTACTAAACACGGATACAAAAAATTTGTCAAAAAATAAATATATAACAAATAAATGTTATCAAAGGCAAGAAAAGTAAATGTTCTACCTAACTGGATAAGATTTTAGTGTTTTTATGTAATGTATAACCGGTTCAAAAACATTCAATGTTTATCGGTATATCTGAAAAATACAAATGGCGGCAGACTGTATCGAACACGTTAAGTTTGGGGAAATTTTGGGAAAATGAGTTTAAACTAAAAAACTATACAAAATACTGTTAGGAACTCACTCAATATGTTATCATGACGTAGGCTGGCATATAATCGGTGGTTTTAAACTTTTGCTCGATACAGGTGACAACTTTTAAAAGTCCCTTTTAGTGATTACCTGGTTTGAGGATATTTGTAGAACTAAACGGCAAATCTGCTCCAAAAAATCCGGTATTATTTTACTTTAAAGCCCATTTCACGCTCGTATATAACGAAATATTTTATTGTAGATTTTGGTGTGCTAAAAACGAATCTGCAAACCGTTTCCATAGCAAAAAGAAAGTTTTCATGATATTCATGAAATTACTTTTTCGAAAAGTGGGTGATCACTTTTCAATGTAAATTTAACTTAGAATGAGCACCCACTTTCTGGCCACCTGAGAGAGGGGCATTTTTCTGTGTGTTTCTTAGCTGAAAAGTTTTTTGTTTGATTTCTTTTGTTTGATAATAACCCCTGAACTCTGGGACTATTTTCCATTTCACAGCCGTAGCCTTCGTTTACGCTATGCGTGAGCATAAACGAAAGCTGTTTAGTCAATAAACATGGGAAAAAATCCCCCCTCTCTCAGGTGGCTAGAAAGTGGGTGCTCATTTTAAGTTAAATTTACATGGAAAAGTGATCGCCCACTTTTCGAAAAAGTAATTTCTTCATATCATAAAAACTATTTTTTTTTGCAATGGAAACGGTTTGCAGATTCGTTTTTAGCACACCGAAGTCTACAAAATTTTTTTTGTTATATACAAACGTGAGACGCACGGCCCTTAATGGAAAATTATATAAAAAATTAGGGGGAAAATAGTTTTCAATAAAAACAGCAAATGAATTCGATAGAAAAAAAATGGATGCTATGTTCTTTTTATTTTTCTGTGTGTTTCTTGGCTAAAAAGTTTTTTGTTTGATTTCTTTTGTATGGTAATAACCCCTGAACTATGGGACTATTTTCCATTTCACAGACGTAGCCTTTGTTTATGCTACACGTGAGCATAAATGAAAACTGTTAAATATGCACTCGCGTACCAAACTGCCTTGTCAGAAAACCTTTAAGCCAATAAACACGAAAATAAATGCCCTTTCCCCGGGTGGCCAGAAAGTGGGTGCTCATTTTAAGTTAAATTTACACGGAAAACTGATCACCCACTTTTCGAAAAAAAATTTCTTCATATCATGAAAACTATTTTGGTACTCATTGGGCGTTGATTTCCATGGCGACCCGCAGAATTATTTAATGGTCGTTCCCTTAGTCCCCCCCCCTAGTCAAGGCTAAGGCATGTGCACGTAACATTTTTTATTTATTTACTTACGTGGCGGAGTTATACAACCATCACCCCCATGCGAATTTCTATACTGATAGGTTTTTTGAAAGTTTTTCACTGGATTATTATTGATTGAACACTAATCAGATTATGAAAAAAAATTGAAAAAAAAAAAAAATATTATTTCAACATTTGAAAGGGTAGGTACTCATTTTTTAGTTACCACGTTCTGGTAAATCGGTCACCAATTTTTTTTTTTTTTTTTGCTAAATACGGAAGTGTCTTCGGGAGATATAAAATGGTCGCATGTTGACGAAGCAACGTATCGGGAGGTGTACGGGATGGAAAATTATTGGTAAATTTTTAGATTAGGTCCACCTCCTCAATTTTCTTTTAAATTACGACTTGTAATGGTTTTCGACTATGCTGAATACGAAAATCGCATTGAAATTTTGCAGAAATAAGTAGTTATCAAGATATAAAAAGTTGTATTATGCATTGTAATCTTTGGCGGCCATCTTTTTTACGCGCGTGCATTTGTTTATGGCGCGTGCGCGCGTAAAAAGATGGCCGCCAAAGAATGCAATGCATAATACAACTTTTTATATCTTGATAACTACTGATTTCCGCAAAATTTCAATGCGATTCCCGTATTCAGCATACTCGAAAACCTATAAATGTCGTCATTTAAAGGAAAATTGTGGAGGTGGACCTAATCTAAAAAAAATACCAAATTATTAAACATGTACTCATGCAGAAAATGATCCGTGCTGAAATAATAACGTTATTATTTTAAAAGCCATTCTTAACATGGGGAGGGGAGGGTGTTTTGTACCTATTCTGTACTTTAACCTTACAATTGAATAAAAAAAACATCATAAAACTTTAATTAAACGTGGAAATACGATTTAAAAAATAGCGCGGATCATTCTCTGCATTAGCACCAACATTTCTCCAGCATGTTAGTGAAGTTTATAATACTTAAAAAAAAAAAAAAAAAAAAAAGTTTTGAAAAAAACCCAAAAAACCCTAACCTTTCATAAAAACAAATTATTTAAAAAAAAACAAAAAAACACCCACAAACTGACTTTTAACTAAATAAGTAAAAAAAAAAAAATTTTTTAAACTCGAAACTTTATTTTCATAAAAACAATAAAAAAGTCATGTTCAATCTATTTTTTTTTCTTTGAGAAACAAATATATTTCTGACTTACAAATGCGGTAGAGACTCATATTATTTTTACTTTCTATGGTTTTGATATACCGCGTTTTTATTGGTTACAAAATGGGTGACTGATTTATCAGAACGTTGTAACTAAAAAGTGAGCACCACTTTCAAATGTCGAAATAATGATTTCTTTTTAAAATTTTTTTTTAATAATCTGTTTAATTAGTGTCCAATCAATAATAATCCAGTGAAAAAAATTTCCAAAAACCTATAAGCATAGAAATTACGCACCTACTTTTACAAAGATTATTTACGTTAACTCTTTTCATAAATAATTTAAAAAAAAAAGTAACTAAACCATTTATTGATAATTTTTCACGTGTACAAACATTTATTTATTTATTTACGTAGGCTTAACTCTTTTCATGAATAAGAAAAGTTTTACTCTTTAAGAATAATAAAAGGAAAAAATGCAGAGAGTGATCCGCGCTATTTTTTAAATCGTATTTCCAAATTAAAGTTTTACAATGTTTTTTTTATTCAATTGTAAGGTTAAAGTACAGAATAGGTACAAAACACCCTCCCCTCCCCATGTTAAGAATGGCTTTTTAAATAATGTTATTATTTCAGCACGGATCACTCTCTGCATGAGTATCATAAAAATTAATACAAATAACACTTATCTCAATAAGTGAAAGGCTCATTTCTACCGGAAATGAAATGGGGACAATCTCGCAGTTACGAAAAATATTTTCATTTATAATTTAATATTTTTATAATTCGCAATGTTAAATTATTTTAATAACATGCAAACATTCTTTGACTTTAAAAATAGATTTTCTGAAAATTTCAATTAAATTGGTAACGTAGAAATATGGTTTTATTCACTTTTAACAAACCAAAAATTACATTTTTATATATATAGATATATATATAATTTTCATATATATAGATTATGGCAAACAAAGTAAAAAATCAAGAGTTCATTTACTTTTGTTGCCTTAGGAAACCTTTTGAAATACTCACACTTATTTTAACACCTAGGTGATAAAAGTCAATACTTTACTCCTCAGAGTTCACAGAGTTAAAAGGGTTAAGCTGCTCAGGACAAGTTTTATTTTTTAATTTTTTTAGCACCGACATGGTATTGTCTGGAGTTGTCATCTTGGAAATAATCCTATGTTTTATTGCATTTATTTATTTATCTTGCCACAAGTGATAATCATATAAAAAATCTCATGAGTTAATCAAAACTTGGGAAAAAATATGTAAAAGTATGACCGTTAGAGATTTATCAAATTAAAAAATTTAAACAGTTGAAATTTTAAATGTAGGTTACTTGGACATGGATCCAAGTTTTTAATTTGATTTGAGCCCAAAACAATGAATGCTATGGAGTCAAACTTAAAAAAAATTTTGACCTCTGCAATCTCTACCAAATTACTCAGCCAATTTTTTGGTCTAAACATTTGAAATTTGCATAAAGTGTATTCAGACATAGGGCAAGCTTTTTAATTGGTTCTTGGCCGAAAATTTGGCTGCCAAGGGGTCAAAGTTCAAAAGATTTGACCTTTGTGGTCTCTAACAAACTTTTCAGTCAATTTTGGATCTAAACATTTGAAATTTTACATAAAGGGTATTCAGACATGCAGCAAGCTTTTTAATCAAATTTTGAGCAAAAATTTGGCTGCCAAGAAATCTAAGTTGAAAGAGTTGGCCATTGCAGACTCTACCAAATTCCTCCGCCAATTTTGGGTCTAAACACTTGAAATTTTAGATGTAGGTTACCTGGACATGAGTCAAACTTTTTAATATATATATATATACAGAGTGACCTAAAAAAAAAAAAAAAAGGGCCCCAACTCTAATTAGGCCATTGTTTAGACATCTAAAAGCTCAAAATAATTCAAGTAAAAAACTAAAAACAAAAAGTAAAAAAAAAAAAAATGATCAAGATCTGCTCAAACTATTTTTTTGCATAAAACATTTTTATTTTATCAACCCACCATTTTCTAATTTGAAATATCGAAAGTTACAAACAAGTGTCATACGGAATAGATGTAACCGCTAAAACTACATCATTTTATCAATTTTTTTTTTTTTTTTACTCAATCATTATCTTTTTATTTTTGTTTCCGAGTCATTTATTAAGGCCTGAAAGCCACTCGGCGATAAGGCTTAATGAATGTAAGTTGGTAGCGTAGTAATCCTTAATGGTGTAAATTGGGTAGAATTTGATTATTTATGGGGACAGCTCAACAAGAATTTGTTTACATTGGACTTGAAGGCTACCATGTTGTATTCAACTGGGAAACAGACCAACAAAACGGTGTTCCAAAGGCAAGCGGTTCTGAGAAAGAAACTTGGTTCATGGAATCTGCATTTAGATTTAGGCACTGGAGGAAATCTTATATAGCAGTTGTAGTTAGTCAAGTGTTTTGTTTTGTTTTTTTTAGTTTTTTTTGTTAAAATTTGGCAAGTGTGGGAACATAGATTGGAGTTCAGTTAAGCACTTGCCATGAAAATAGTGATAGAGTAGAGTGAGGTTTGTAATCTTTCTTCCGTGGAGAAGAGGTTGCAGGAAAGAGAAAAGGACAACACCTACTAGGTTTTGAATATATGGCACAATCACGTTGACACACCGATTATCACCACATCACTGAAGTTAAGCAACGTTGAGTCTGGCCAGTACCAGATGGATGACCATTTGGAAAGGTTAGGCGTTGTATGTACTAATGATGGGACGATTCCAATATTTTTACGGATTCCGATACAATTACAGATTCCAATTCTTTATAAATCTCTAATTATTTAACTACCAGATATTATTTCCCCTGATTTTCATAAAAAAACACGTTAAATATGCAGATATTTTCCTAAACATCAAATTACACTTGCGGATGATTATCTATTGATTTTAGCTTTATTTGTATTTTAAAATCAATAAGTATTTATTATTTTATCATTATTACCATCAATGGAAGATTTTGGTTTAAACAAAATCAAAAAAAAAAAAAAAGACAATTAAAAGAATTGTTTTGGCATCGAAACATAGGCATCAGTTTTTTCTGATTCCGATACCCACAAATCTTCTGATTTTTTCGATTCCCGATTCCAATTAATCGTTCCAACACTAGTATGTACCGTCTGGGAAAGTTGGGCATGGGGCCGTGCTGGCCCCATGCCTCACCCCGAAAAAAGGACTCCTCGCTACAAAAGCATCTACAAAGTTATGGACAGCCTATGCTCTTACAGGGGCTCAAGGCTATGTTATGCTACTAGATTTTGAAGCTGGTTTTGAACTCTAAATTTCGACATGATACGAAATTAGGTAATAGTTTTTTTTACTTAAAATGAATTCTTTTAAATATCCAACAAACACCATTTTGTTTTTTAAGAAAATTTTTAAAATAAATGGTGCTAGATGTAACGATCGGTTTTTATTTTCAATTTCAACCTTAGAATTTTTCTTCCATTCCAAGATTTAAATGAAAAACAATAAGAAAAATGAAACACTAAAAATAGAAACAAAAAATGGGTTCTCGTCTTGTCCCTATATTAAAAAACAAAAGTAAAGTAAAATCTTTATGCTGCACATTCCTGTGAGGACACAAAAATATCATATTCCAATAATCACGTAAATTGATCAAGTAGTTTGATTTCTAAAAAAAAAAAAAAAAAAAAAAAAAATCAAATGTTATGAGTATCAGAGGAGTAACTGTCTCTAGTTAATAAAAAAAACAAATCGGTGCTTCAATATTATAATACTGAAAAAATATCAAAGTTCACAGAAAACAAATCGGTGCTTCAATATTATAATACTGAAAAAATATCAAAGTTCACAGAAAAAAAATCGTACATATGTAATTGTTATGTCGCAAATAGTAAAATATCCAAAAATTATTGAAATCAATAAGGTAGAAAATTATTAACGAAAAATGGTTTTCGATAAAGTTTAGATCAGGAATAAAAATTGTCCGACATTTAGAATTATGTTCATTATGTGACGTTAGTACCTATTTATAATGCCTCCCCACGGGACAGAGTTAGACACCAGGGTCGTTTTTTAACGTGCAGAAAAGGTTAAAAAAAATTAAAATTGTCTCAGTCGCGAAGGATTTCTCCTCCACTGAAATGGAAGTGCCGCATCTGAAGAACAGATACTACACTTTGATCTTGACCAAAAGGCCAAGTGCATATCTCCCTTCTTTTAGTCAGCGTAACAGTGATTTCGTTACATTTTACAAATTTTTTTTTTTCATTAATAAATATATTTCTACCTCATCGTTTTTCATAATTTTTGGGTATATTACTATTTGAGACTTGATAATTACGTAGGTGCCATTTGTTTTGCTTGAAATTCAATATTTTTTTGTTATTATAATACAGAAGCACTAAAAAATCTTAACAAGGGAGATAACTTGCAAGATTTTTCTTGTAATGCCTATGAATTTCCATTAATCGCTTGAAAATGATTTTCTTTATAAAACTACTTGAACCAATTTTTTTTATGAAGGATGTATTTTTTAATGCACAAGCACCAATTTTTTTTTTTTTTTTTTTTTTTTTTGGACGCAAGAGTGGATAAAGTGGACGATGCTCGATGTAACGATCAGTTTGAGGCTTTATTTTAATTTCAACCATGAAAAATACGAACAAAGGATATTTCATTACTCCAGAATTTGAATGAAAAACTATTTAATAGAAAAAATTTGAAATACGAAAAAAAATGAGAAGCAAAAGAAGCAGATTCGGTAGAGGGGAGGAGGAGGAGGAGGAAAAAAAAATAATTGAAAAAAAAAAATAGCAATTATGTTTTTTTTTTTTTTAAATAAACTTTAAAAAAAGATTTATTCAGTGATATAAACTGTCTTTGAACGTCAACAATTTTTTTCCCGTTAGTGTTGGCTGGTTTCTTCCACAGAGATTTTATCTTCAGTTGTTCCATCGACTTCTTCATACACCTCCTCTGCCTCTTCTGCTGCTGCTGACTCGGCATGTTTGTTAGCATCGGGCACCCACAGACCAGAATCGACACACATCTTCATGTAATGCTCTGCATCATTCGGATTCATCTTTCGTATTGTTTCCGTTAATTTCTGGATATCCTTTGACTCAAAACATTCTTGGAGCTCCTATCAAAAGTAAAACGGTAAAAAAATGGATAAAAATGCCTCGCCACACTGGAATTAGTAATAATAAAAAGAAAATCTTCAACTTGTACATTTTTAATGAAATAAACATTTTAAAATGCTTTGAAAATTTATTGTTTATGAGTCGGACATGTGCAAATTTATGTGGTATCATTATTCCCCTTTCATCTGTGTCATTTCTTGTATTAATTATTAACAAAAAAACAAGCCGAGCTTTCACGATTACTAATGCTTGCGCAAAATTAAAAAAAAATCCGTGGTTATTGAGAAAAGTACGAACAGATGAACGATTTGGAGGCAATTTTACCCCATAATTCCTCCTAGGGAGGCAACCAGTTATCCCGAAAAATCTGTTCTGGCAAAAATTTACTTTCACCATGACTAATGTTTGTACAAAATTTTAAAAAAAATCCAAGGTATGGTTATTGAGAAAAGTGCAAATAAACAAATGGACAAATGGGTTTGGTTGTTTTTGTTTTACGGCATATCAACCCTTTTCGGGTTATTTAATGCCGAATCCAAAGATTTTGAAGAAAAATATTTTTAATAGAATATATTTGTTGTTTTCAAGTCGGTTTCTATTTAACCCATAGTTGGGACCCTAACAGGTACTACCACTCCGGGTCAGAGTGGACCTCGGAGCAATGGTAATTAAAGGGTGGCTCCACACTCCCCAAAGCCCACAAGCTGGGGCCTCACCACTAGATATAGTTTAAGGTCATATCCAGGACCCCCATTGAGGGACTTTTACCTCTGCAGGGGGGCAGTCGGCGTATTCTAATACCACACAGACAGGGCCTGGACGAATGGGAGTTAATTACGAGGACCAATCCTTCCTTTGTCGGGGAACCAAAAAACCCTGATATAACAAAATTATTGGTGCCACCATCATACATGTTGGAATAATTCATCCTCAGAATCTTGGAGATTCTTATATTCAAGTAACAAAAAATTGTCGGTTTAGTTATTTTTATTACTGATCAACAAGACTTGTACTTTGTACGTGTGACGGCATTCACCCGGGGTGGGTTTAACTAGCACCAGAATTCACTGCATCAAAAGTCAAGGCAGTCCATCAAGCTTTGTTCGTTACTGACTCTTCAGCATACTACAACCATTCACGATTCCATCATCGCACACCAAAGATGCTAGGGCCGGTCATAGCTTCCAAGTCAGCCTTGAGCATTGCGAACCACAACTTCAATTAAGCTCTAAAAGGTGTTGTGACGATGGCTAAGTAATTAACGACACCGAGTGACAAGTTCGATTTCAGTTCGTTCCACAGAAACATTTTTACTTTGGATGTTGCCAACCTTCATGTGGTCTCTTTGGTGCTTGATGATTTTTTTAGAAAGAATTCTGATTAGAGAAGTGTCGGAGAATTTGAGTCAGCATACTATAACCATTCACGATTCCATCATCGCACACCAAAGATGCTAGGGCCGGTCATAGCTTTCCAAGTCAGTCAGTTTTAAAAATAGGAAAATAAAGTGTGAAAAAAAAAAAAAAAAAAAAAAAAAAAACATCTGCAACGTTAACAGTTCGGCCACCAAGAAAAGTCCATTCCAGTTGTTTAGGAAAAAAAAAAAAAAACGAAAAAAAAAACGACTACGGTAGGTCGGCGCGAACGTGAAAATATAATGTGAATTGTCCAGCACGTTAACCACTACGCCACAGAGCACTGCAGCTTAGTTTAGTGATTTTAAATAACTTCACATGAAAGAACTACGAAGCCAAACCGGAGTTCTCTTCTCAACTGTTCCTTGTGAACGATCCCCAAACGGTGTTAAGTGGTGGCAGGGGGAGGAGGAATTTATTAGAGAGAAAATATTTTACCACTTCCATTGATCTTAACCGATTTTGGCCGTGACTTCTCAGCAGAAAAAGTATAGAAATCTAAGATTATCGAGGAATTTGAGAAATAATAAGCCTATAACACACCTCAGATATTGTTCTGCCGTTTGTGCATATTATATTTGCATGAAATATCTTGATTTTTAATCCTATTAATGTCAAAATCAGACGGGAAAAAATGAGTTCATTTTATTTATATAGAGATAAAACTAATTTACATGATTTTTAGAATGTGATTTTCATTTCATCACGAGTATGTACATCATACAGATTTTTCTTTATTTTTTGTTTTTAATATAAGAGGAAATTCTGGACAAGAACCAGAAAAAGTTTGCAAGTGACTGTACACAAGCAAGAAAAGTTACTTTCTACCTAGAGGTCACCGCAAAGGTCACTCGAGAATAACGGTTAATGAGTGTTAGGTGGCTGGTGAAACAACACAGTGATGATCAGTAATGGTGGAACTTTGGATATTGTTTGATTATTTAAGAGGACAGCTCAACAAAAACTTGTTTACACTAGATTTGAAAACGACCATGTTATAGTTAGCTGAGAAGTAGACCTGCAGTATTGTGTTTCACAGGCAGGTAGTTCTAGGAAAAAAAAACAGCTCATAGAATTTGAGTTTAGTTTTAGACAAGGGAAATTGTTGACAGTGAATGTTTTGCAGGTGGAAGGTGGGTGCAGAGATGAATTTCCTAAAAGTATTCAATCATTTTTCAAAATTTCTGGTGTACGGTAATATTTTTCAATACCAAGTACATAAAGTTTTGCCATCATTTTATTTTCAACTGCCATATTTCACGGGTGCCTTTTTGTGTGCCAACGATCTTAGATAACTTGAATATCAGGAAAGTAAGTAGTATAAAGGAGACAAATAGTATGTAAAGGGAGACAACTTAGAAGACTAGTAATAAAGAGGAGCTAACTCATGTAGTGCTGCAGCAGCAACAACAACTACTACTACTATTGAAAGTAGTATAGAGAAGACAAATCAGACGCCAAATGGTACGAGAGGGGAGACAACTCACGACCCAAATATTACAGGGGAGGTAAATCATAAGCTAAATCGTACAATAATAATTGAAATAATCAATAATGCGCACCAGCCGCACCACCAGGCGCTTCAGTTTTAGAGGAAATCTAACTCCCATTTATTAAAAACTCACATTTACTAAAAAAAAAAAAAAAAAAATAAAAAAAATAAAAAAATGAAGCATTGCACAAAACAGTTTATGAAAATTAATTTAAAAAAAAATTATATCACATATTGATCCTTTTGATTTTTGGTCTCATGCCAAAAAACAATTTTTTGTGATAATTTTATTTTTTTTAAGTTCATTTATTTTTTTGTAGTTTTGACATTGTTTCATTGTTACAGTTTATCTATTTTTGGTTTTGTGTATGTTAATAAACAGGTTTGATTATTTTATTACTTAACATTGTTTAATTTTAGTTTGTTAATTAATTTGTTTCCTTTTTTGATTAACTGATTATAATTGTTCAGGTATAGTATTTTTGTAGCAATATTTTTCATTTTATTTTTGTTATTATTACTCAAAAATTTGTGTATTCGTTTGTATTAAAGTTTTTTTTACTGTTTTGGCATTTTCATAAACTACTTCGACAGTGCGTTTTTTTTTTATTAGTAAATGGGAGTTATTTCCTTTAGATAATTGTCATCTAAAACAGAAGCGCCCACCAACGATTCATTAAATCTAAGGGAGATAACTAGCATAAACATGGCAAAAAATAAGCATATTTTGCAATGAAAGAATGTTAAACGAAAAAAAAAAATGATTACAACATTACTGTAGCCGAGTTCCGGAAATTGCTGAAGCAGTTTACGAAAAGGAAACAAGTTAGCAAAGTTAATTAACGAACTTAAAAATATAACAATATTAAGCAACAAAATAAACTTATTATTTAACGCAAAACAAAAGTAAAAACAACCTGTTACAATGAAACTATGTTAATTAATCAACAAAAATTAAATAAACTTAATTAACCAACAAGTTGTTGTCCAATAAGCCAAAGAAAAATGCTTCTCTTATTTAAGAGAAAAAACAAAACAAAAAAAAAGAACACTTTGAACGTTGTAATTTTTTCCTCTTTTTTTTTAATACATTTGTACATAATACTAAAAAAAATAAAGTTTAATCATAGACAGAAATGACTGATTGCCTAAAATAAGGAAAACAAATTTTTTTTTTTTTTACTTTCGTTTAAAAAAAATAACATTGACTTTTTAAATACGTCAAAATCTCCTTCAAAAGCGTTTTCTATTTTCGTTGTTTTGTGGATGTTAATTATTATGCGCCTCAAATTATACCTTGCAAAATCAAACTACAGAATAGTAAAAAAACAAAAAAAAAAAACAAATTAAACTTCAAAAAAGTTTTTATCGTCTTGACGTTGACTGATTACTTAAAATTAGAAAAAACAAATTTTTTTTTTTTTCGTGTAATCATTTTTTTTGTTTGTCTTATTTAACATTCTTTCATTGTTCCACTGATTATTTCAGCGTCCCAAATTATATCTTGCAAAATATACTTATTTTTGCTGTCTTTGCTGGTTATCTCCCTTAGATTTAATGATCCGTGACATAAGCGCCCGATTTTGTTTTGATGGTCATTATCATTTATTTCAGGACCTGTTATCCATTCTTGCCTCTATGCAGACACTGCATGAAACTATTTCATTGCCGATTTCAATTACACCAAAAGAGAGATGCTTTCTCAATCAGAATCACTGAGCCTTGAAATAAACTTCCAAATAAATGCAACAACAACGCAACAATTTAAGGTAAATTTGAACAAATGTTAGACTTTTGTGTTCAATACTGTGCAACTCCCTACTACTTGCCAATTGAAGCATAATTATTTTATATTTTTGCCAAACAAATTGAACTGAAAATACAAAAAGTAAAATTAACGATTTAAGCTATGTAAGGGAGATAATAAATTTTAATCTATAAAGATTTATCTCCCTTAAATCTTATTGTGAAAATTTACAAAATAAAACAAACTAAAAAAATTTCAATTTTATTCGTGTGTAACAAAATTTTACACTAAAATATTGGGAAATGTTAAAATAGCTACGAGTTCAGTTAATGCGTGGATAGTCGGAACAGAGAAAAGTAAAAGTAATAGCATACCTTGGGTAGCTGCTCAAATACTTCCACAGGATCCAAACCGCCTGGGCCCAACCTTTTCTGTCTTTCTTCCTAAAATAAGAGTATTCAAAATTAAAATGATCAACACATTAAAAATAAAAATGCATACACAACATACAGATATTTTCTTTACACAAATTGTACATATGTTATTTATATTCTAAACGATTGGGAATCATTAGTTAGATTAGGATCCACAGAGTGAATGAGGTATTGTGGTAAAAGTTGCCAGTCAAGAGTGAGACTCCAAAGTCATCATTTAATCATTTGTCAGATAGTCACAAAGACCCTGAACCCACCCCCTCCCCAATTTCTTATAGGGCCTTGTGCCTAATTTTGTTGTTTGTTATTTTTATTTTTATGATTTTTTAAGTGTAATTTCATTTCTGACGACAATAAAATATATATCTAAAATAAAATTGGCCTTCGGGACAAGATCAAAGTGTAGTATCTGTTCTTCAGATGCTGCACTTCAATTTCTCGTCCTCTTTCAGTAGATTGGTTGGTTGGTTGGTTGTTTTACGGCATATCAACCCTTTTCAGGTTATTTAATGCCGAATCCAAAGATTTTGAAGAAAGATTTTTTTAATAGAATATATTTGTTGTTTTCAAGTCAGTTTCTATTTAACCCATAGTTGGGACCCTAACAGGTACTACCACTCCGGGTCAGAGTGGACCTGGGAGCAATGGTAATTAAAGGGTGGCTCCACACTCCCCAAAGCCCACAAGCTGGGGCCTCACCACTAGATATAGTTTAAGGTCATATCCAGGACCTCTTTCAGTAGAGGAGAAATCCTTCACGACTGAGACAATTTTTATTTTTGTTCCTTTTTTGCACGTTAAAAAACGACCCTGGTGTCTAACTCTGTCCCGTGGGGAGGCATTGTAAATAGGTACTAACGTCACATAATGAACATAATTCTAAATGTCGGACAATTTTTATTCCTGATCTAAACTTTATCGAAAACCATTTTTCGTTAATAATTTTTCTACCTTATTGATTTCAATAATTTTTGGATATTTTACTATTTGCGACATAACAATTACGTATGTACGATTTTTTTACTGTGAACTTTGATATTTTTTCAGTATTATAATATTGAAGCATCGATTTTTTTATTTTTTTATTAACTAGAGACAGATACTCCTCTGATACTCATAAAATTTGATTCGTTAAAAAACGACTCTGGTGTCTAACTCTGTCCTGTGGGGAGGCATAGTAAATAGGAACATATTAAGATAAAATCAGTTGCGGACAATAACATTTAGCAGATCAAATGCATGCGAGGAGGTGACATCAATCAGACTGGAATGGAACAAGTCGAACGATCAGACTTGTTTGTGTATTCATTTTTTGCGGACTGTTATCCTCATCTATGAAGTTGTTAACAACGTACAATGGTAAATAATACCATTCGATATGAACGTGACAATGGAAGACCAGATTAGAACGCTAAATTGGATTTATAAGACCATAAAATCTATCCTTGATCGCCCTTCAGGGTCTGTGGTGCAGTGGATAGAGACGTTGGGTCTCTATGGTTCCAAGTGAGCATTGTCTGGAGATAGTGGTTTAAATCCTACCTAAGCAGGCCATCACAGTTAAGCACCTGACGAAGGCCAGAGGATGAGTTGGCCGAAATGTGGTGAAACAATAACTTTGAAGATGATGAAAATAATCCACAAAAAAAAAATGAATATACAAATTATGAAGGCTGATTTCAAAGGATTAAAAAAATATTATAGATATATATTCACACACATACACACCGGTAGAACCCCCGGAATATGGTGGCCCTAGGATACGTTTTTTCCAGGTTACGGTGTAAAATACAATGTTTTTCCAGCCCCCCCGGTTATGGTATTTGCCCCACCTTACAGTGTTATTTATGTTATTTGATTATATACATGTGTATTATATACTGTACTGTATTTTGTTAGTAATTTTTAATGCTGTATGGGTTCTCTCTCTCTCTCTCTATATATATATATATATTTAATTTATTTATACAAACATTGATGGCTACATATGTGCATACATGTTTCTGTAATCACTCGTTATTGGGGAGATTACGTCTTCAGGCCAAGAATTTCCCTCAAAAACTGAAACTCAAGATATAAATACATTTTCTTATAACAAAATTAGAATCTTGTTGTAGAATAGGGGTGGAGTTGGTCTGGGGGAGGATAAGCAAGGCCTCTGATCAATCCATTTATCTCGGGCTTTTATTTTTTATCATCTTAACTTCGGTAGGGACAATTTTTTTTTCTTTTTATAACTTTAAAATTAAGTATCTACTCTCTGGTGTAACATTATAAATTACTTGAGAAGTCCGCCAATATGTCGCCTATAACCAACGGTCAAACTTTAAGTGGTCAGCAATTCCAAACGGCCACCCAGTATGGACAAAAACAATATTTCTGATTTTCACACACGCTTATTTCGAAAGTATACATACACACAAATACACAGGAGTGGATGCACAACTTTGACAACTCTACCAAACTCCTCTCCCAATTTCTGGTCTAAACACTTAAAATTTTAGATGTAGGTTACTTGGACATGGATCAAACTTTTTAATTTGATTTGAACCCAAAACAATAAATGTTAAGGGGTCAAAATTGAGTCCAAGTTTTTTAAAAATTTGACCTCTGCAGTCTCTACCAAATTACGAAGCCAATTTTTGCTCTGAACATTTGAAATTTTACATTAAGTGGATTCAGACATAGGGCAAGCTTTTTAATCATTTTTTGGCTGAAAATTTGGCTGCCAAGAGGTCAAAGTTGAAAGAGTTGACCTTTGCAGACTCTACCAAACTCCTCTGCCAATTTTGGGTCTAAACACTTGAAATTTTAGATGTAGATTACCAGGACACAAGTCAAACTTTTTTAATATATATATATATACATATGCACATAAAGTTATGAACAGTACATAGGGCCCAAGCAAAGCCTGGCTGAACTGCTAGTATATATATAATTATTTACTATGGGTGTGGCTCAGAGGCTAAGGAATAAGGGTGGGGACTTGTAGGTTTTGGTTTCGATTTTAGCTGATGGTACCAAAGTCATATTTATATATATTTTTAGTTTTGATCTCACTACTATATATTAGGTACAATATAATAATCAATAGAGAATTGACTCTATAATAATAAATATGTAATCTGCATGAATTAAAATATATTTAAGCGTATCTTACATGTGGGCAACACCAGGTGGTTTGCTAGTAATACTAAAAACACGTAAATTGATCAACTTGTTTTATTTTTATTTTATCTACATGCTCCGGCACGATTCCAAACAATTTAATCCACTCAACCTGACATATTTTTCAACAGTTCCGTCGATTCGAGCCCCAACACCTCCGTCGATTAAAACCCCAACACCTCCGTCGATTAAAACCCTAACACCTCCGTCAATTAAAACCCCAACACCTCCGTCGATTAAAACCCCAACACCTCCATTGATACGAACACCAACACTTCCGTCGATTCAAACACCAACACTTCCGTCGATTCGAACACCAACACTTCCGTCGATTCGAACACCAACACTTCCGTCGATTCGAACACCAACACTTCCGTCGATTCGAACACCCACACTTCCGTCGATTCGAACACCCACACTTCTGTCGATTCGAACCCTAACACCTCCGTCGATTCGAACCCCAACACCTCCGTCGATTCGAACCCCAACACCTCCGTCGATTCGAACCCCAACACCTCCATCGATTTGACATGACATGATCCTGAACACCTTCGTCGACTCGACACGACACAACACGATCCTAAACACCTCTGTCGATTCAACACAACACGATCTCAAACACCTCCGTCGATTAGATACGATCCTGAACAACTTCTTCAATTCAACTCAATACGGCATGTTACCAGAGCAACCTCGGCAGTTACTTTCTGACTCTGGTAACGGCTTTTAATAGCCCTACGACAAATTCATTTTCGCCGACAAAAAACATTGATATACAATTCGTGTTTCTGTGCATGCTTACAACATTTTCATTTTGTCACAAGTGCACACATCAATACAGATGTTCCCTTATTTTAATTTTAATATACTTTTAATAAAGGTAGAATTCTAAACAAGAACCACATTTTTATATAATCAACTAAAAATATAAATCAAAGAACTCAGACCTATGAGATGTTTTTGGTAATTTAAGCGGAAATTCGATTTGTACAGATTTTAAAAAGCAATGGCCTCATATCACTGCATTATGAGCTTGATTTTAACATTTCATCATCGTATGATTTTTTTTTTTGTGTAAGTTTAAAATTTTACCTCCTCAATTTGTTGTTTGGCTTCATCGATCCTCTTTTTGGCCAAAGTCCGTACTCGGCCTTTAAAAGCTTCCAATTCTTCATTGAATGCATTCATATATTGTTGACGGTCATCATCGGACACACAGCTGTTCATTCTAAAAAGAGACAAAAAGTGAAACGTTATAAAAAAAAGGTAGAAAATGGATCTTGGCTTTACTTTCAGTAACTGTAACTCTTGCTCTTCTTATTTTGTTCTTTAGTCCTCACATTCCGTGAACTCTCATCCATTCTTTCATCCTCATTCAGTTTAACATCAGTTTTACAGACTTGCATGTGTTGGACAGCTTTCAGAAATTGACTTCCAAATTAATAGATTTCTGGCCAGGTCTTAATTCATCCTTCTTGTTCTCTAAATCTATCCTCATCACTTCCTCTCATGTTTTTCCTTGGTCTTACACTAACTATAAGCCAGAGCCCCAATTTTTAAGCCTTGTGCCAGAATAAATTCTTTCTCTTATTGGATAATTATTTAACTTGATTTTAATTGGCATTATTATAATAGCTCTATTATTCTATCAGGCGACGCAGGCCTTCATTCTTATTCAAGGCCTCCATTCTTATTCTTACTTTTCATTTTTAATTAAAGGACTGATCTTGAGTAAGAACGGAGTCCTGTGTTATTTGATGAAATCTTTTCAGACTGAAACAGTAAATTTCTTGTAGCGACAAATGGTAATTTGGTTTACCTAAATTGAATAAAATAATATTCTGCTCTTTTTATTGAGCACTATCAGAAACCTCATTAAATTCAATATGTTTTATTTTTGGATATTTTTACTTGAAAAAAAAAAAAAAAAATATATATATATATATATATATGATGATTGCAACGTCTTGTCAGACGAGTGCCACTCCCTCAGACATTTAAAGTAATGCCTCCTATTATTTTATTATGTCCTAATGAATCAGAGGGGATTGTAAATTGCATTGTCATGATGACTGAACTTATGCATTCATGACATGAAACACACTGTCACCAGCTCTAGGGAGGTTGTCGATCAGGACTGAGGAGGCCTCACTTCCCCGTTTGGTGCTAAGAAGTATGAGGTCAGTAGCGCAGGTTTGACACTGGAGTTTTCCTTCTCCTAGATGTGTGACTTGACAAGATCTACAGGTGCATCAGCACCAAGAGTGTTTGTCCCGCACCTGGTTTCAAAGCCAGGCATTTTTACGCTCCCGCATGAGTAGTTGGAGTTAATCGTATCGATATCAAAGGTAGTTAGTGTATCTGCTATGAAATTGCACTCCTCAAAGTTAGATTAAGATGAGAAGATGTGGAAAGGCTTG
This sequence comes from Euprymna scolopes, assembly GCF_053919585.1. NCBI lineage: Eukaryota > Metazoa > Mollusca > Cephalopoda > Sepiida > Sepiolidae > Euprymna > Euprymna scolopes. The sequence continues at coordinate 80,795,958 of NC_136519.1, forward strand.
GGAGTATGTATGAGTAATGGATCTAGATTTAAGGTTATTATCTACTAGAGTTAAACGAGGATTAAATATGGTTTGCGGATTAATAATCGCACTGGAAAAATTATCATATAACGAGTTTGGGTATGATTCAAAATGAGCTTCGAGCTTTAAATTTTAGTTTTCATGCAGAGACAATCACCAGTACATTTGCCCATATAAGGGGGAAAAAATATACTTAATATAACTTTAGGTCGAAGTCCAAACTATGGCTAATAAGCATCCATCTTATAGGTAATCGATTGAGTATAAGTATATATTATAGATAATACATGTCTATTAAGAGATAACTATAGATGTTTGGTATAGATTTTTAAATTTCTGACTTCTAAGGTTAAGAATCGAAAGATAAATTCCATCTCCCATGTGACGTGCAAAGTGCGATGTATATGACTTCACAGCAGCTTTCTTAGAATTGCACGCCTGTGGAACTCTGTTCCGTCTGCCTGCTTCCCACCTGACTACAACTTGGATGTGTTCAAGTTCAACGTTAACAAATTTCTAATGAACCGCCCCCTTAAGTAAACACTTCATCAAATCTCCACACTAACGTAATGTACTTGCAATAACCCTTATCCCTGAGTGGCTTCCGGGCCTTGATAAGTGGTGACCACTGTGTAAAAAAAAAAAAAAAAAAAAGAAGCTTGGGGAGAAGGGCAATTGGTTTTTGTCCAGTTGGAATAAAAGAGATGATCTGACCAACACGAACACCATATTAGGATATACATTAGGATATACATTAGAATATACATTAGGATATACAGGAATTAGGGTAGGGTTCAGAATTATAAGGATTTATGTTAATCATATAAAACACACCCAGGCAGTTGTCTTGGAGGCAAATTAACGAGCTCTTTAAATCGATATTTAGAAATGAAATGTTCCCGTTATTCCAGTATCATACATAATGAACCATATATTTCAGTTAAGTATAGGTCTTATAATTAAACATAGCCAAGGGACGGTAACTTAAGAGCTTCAAAAGAGTAAGGAAGTATCAGACAATTAAGAGCACGAAATAAAAGTTTACATAAAAAAGCAATAACTTTATAATGTTTACTAAGTAAGGAAAAAGAAGTAAGAGGCTTGCCTTTCACGAAAATTTTGATGACACGTTGCGTTCAATTATGGGCAGCTATGTTTCTACTTGTTTTCAGCTCATTGTGAGCATTTAAGCAAGGGGGTCTTTTCATGAAGCTTTTGGAAATTGATATACATGCGATATGTTTTTTTCAGGTTACCATATGAAATACGATGTTTTTCTGGCCCGATTTAGATATTTGCCTTGCCTTACGGTGTTATTTATAATTGTATTTGATTATATACATGTGTATTATATACTGTACTGTATTTTGTTACTAATTTTTAATATGTACTGTATAAAATTTTGCTTAGGCCCCATCATACGGCGATTTTACCTTATGATTTCAAATCCATAATGGATTAATGGCGTATCTCAAGGGGTTCTACTGTATATATTTTATAAGGAAAGCATAATATAAGTATATTGTGCAACAACTTTAAAATAATGGCTTAAACAATTCATGTGAACATAAGTAGCATTCAAGCAAAGCTAACAATAAAATTCAAATATTAAATAGCAATATCCTCTACGTCCTAGAGTTTAAAAAAAAAAAAAAAAAAATCCGCTTTACAATAAAATACGATAATGTAATCATGCATCAGCATGGAGAGCAGACTCATTATTTTGTATTAGTTTGGATTAGATGAAGTAATTTGAAAACTGTGATTAAATAACAAAAACAAAAAAAAAAACAGTATTATTAAAATACAAGGATGTAGTTAAGTATTGAATTAAGATGATTATAATGCAGGAGAGATATAGGCAACATTCTTGGGGTAAAAAATAGCTGTCCATTTTCATGCTTGAAATAATTTTTCACTTTTTCTTGGGCGATAGATTTTAATTGTAGATATTCAAGATATTGACTCATTATTAAAAAAAAAAGAAAACAGAGTTCCTTGTGAAATCAGTTGGTGCAGTTCCCAGGCATCTTAAAAAGCTAGTGTAGAATGCTGGCATCCATATTGAAATCTAAATAAAAAAAACATGCTGTACCCTTCCTTATTATATTTATTTCTTGTAAGAATTTTACTTCAGTAATAGATTATAAGCACTTAATATTAGGGAGTTACTTTTCCAATCATCCTAATAAATATATATATATTTATTGATATGGCTTTAACAGGACTTTTATATTTTTTAGAGTTTTCCATAGCACCCCCTTCCCCGCTATGCATGCACACACACACACACACACACACACACACACACGCGCGCGCACGCACGCACAAACACACACTTTCTTTCTTTCTTCTATAATCATAATCTATTAGCGTCGGTTTTAAAACAATATTTTTTAAATATGAAATTCTGAGTCTTAAATGCTCGTCTAGCGTTTCTTCTATGTTCGTTCATTTTACATTAGTTCCAGATTTTTCTTTGTCGCTGAAGAGATTATACCGATTTTCCACAGTATATTATTACTGTTTTCGGTGTATCGAAACCAATGGTACGACCTTGAAATATGTATATATAGTGTCATAATAAATATTGTATATATATATATATATATATATATATATATATATATATATATATATATATATAGCACCTGGTATTCTGAAAATGGTCACCAATGAACAAGAAAAGAAAAGGATGAGAACAGAAAAAAAAAAAAAAAGGGACAAAAAACAGAAACAAAAAAAATTCCTTTATTACAGACTTCTTCTTCTTGTTGTTTTTTTTTTTTTTTTTTTTTTTCTCATCATGACGTTTTGGCCAATTATTCCTCTGGCCTCAGACAGGTGGTTACCCGCGATAATAATCCACAATAAATAAATAATATGCATCTCAATAAACATTCCAATTAAATAACAAAAGAAAAATGCAGGCAAAAAAAGAAAAGGAAACAAGAAAATAAAAACGAAAAAAGCATGAGGAAAAAATGAAGTCACCGAATAAAAAATGCGTTCACACAATCGCGCGGATCTTTATTCATGTGCTTGGAAAGCTGGAGGATGAACTGCATCACAATCGTTTGGTGGGCCACGTGTTCCATCAATGTTCCTTTCTGGAAATGAAGAAAACAAATACAAAGAAATAATTCAGTTTTTCGTGTTGATTATTAGTTGAAATATTTGTCAGAGGAAACCTTTAGAGAAAGGAAATTTCAAGAACTAAGAAAGATCAGATATAAAATTAATTTAAAATAGGGTGTCAAGCAAGTGAAATTATTTTTCATCAGAAGATGAATAAGCTTAATTAAAAAAAATACTTAACAAAATTTTAATTATTTCTCCCTTTCTAATATGTGTGTATATATATATATATATATTTAAATATGTATGAATAAAAATCAATACGAAAAATATATAAATGTATATATCTTTTCTGTATTTATTTCCTATGTGTTGACATGTAGGAATACAAAAAGTCTTTCGAGAATGTTTCTTTCAAAAGCACATAATTTTAAACCGATCCTTCGGTCTTCCTCAGTGTGAGCAGTTCAGCCCGGCTTTGCTCAGACCCTATGTACTGTTCATAACTTGCCCTGTGTGTGAATACCCTTTATGTAATATTTCAAATGTTTAGACCAAAAATTGTCTGAGTAATTTGGTAGAGACTGCAGGGGTAATTTTGTTTTTTTAACCTTGACCACAATTTTGACCCCTTAACATTTATTCTTTTGGTCTCAAATCAAAATAAAATGTTTGACCCATGTCCAAGTTATCTACATCTAAAATTTCAAGTGTTTAGACCCAAAATTGGTGGAGGAGTTTGGTAGAATCTGCAAAGGTCAACTCTTTTAACTGTGACTTTTTTGGCAGCCAAATTTTTGCCCCAAAAACTGATTAAAAAGCTTGCTGCATGTTTGAATATCTGTTATATAAAATTTCAAATGTTTAGACCCAAAATTGGCTGAGTAGTTTGCTAGATATCCTTACTCATCCCACACCTCTCATCATCTTTGAGAGACTCCATGCCTTCCTTCAATCTCTTATGCCACTCAAAAACTGATGCTAGATTTATGCGAGACGGTGCAAAAGCAGTCTGAAGCATTCCATATGTTTGTGTCATTTTTTCCGCGTTTAAAAACAGAATTTTATTGCATATCGTTCTTCTAAAGTTTCCTCACGTCCAGATTGCATTTTTAAAATCGACCAGCTGTGACAATTAGGCTTTAGTAGAGTGTATTCCAGTTCCTGCTCTAGCTGTTCATTTGAACCTTAAATCATAAAACTTGCTCAGTCATCTCATAAAATACTGAACTTTCAAAAAGTCAACAATTTTCAAAAAGTCAACAATTTTCAAAAAGTCAACAATTTTCAAAAAGTCAACAACAATTTTAAATGCCTGTACAAAAAGTCTGGAAACTGATTGAAGACACCTCGTACATACTGGAGACATCCACACACACACAAGGATGGTGTTGGTGATCACAAAAAGGATTTCTCTTTCGATTGTACATATGAAAGGTGTGGATTGGTTGGTTGTTTTTGTTTTACGGCATATCAACCCTTTTCAGGTTATTTAATGCCGAATCCAGTGATTTGGAAGAAAAATTTTTTAATAGAATATATTTGTTGTTTTCAAGTTGGTTTCTATTTAACCCATAGTTGGGACCCTAACAGGTACTACCACTCCGGGTCAGAGTGAACCTGGGAGCAATGGCAATTAAAGGGTGGCTCCACACTCCCCAAAGCCCACAAGCTGGATATAGTTTAAGGTCATATCCAGGACCGAAAGGTGTGGAAGCATTCATTATGTACACTAGCAAAGAACATGCTCCATCTGGTCACATATTCTTGCGTGTAAAAGTCGGAAATACTTTATAAACAAACTTACCTCTTCCAGTTCGAGATCAATACACCACATGACCAAATAGTTGGCCGTTTCCTCACATACGAGATGAGGATGCTCTTTCAGGTAATCCTTACTATCTTCACTTTTCTTGAGCATTCCGAAATGTTGGAGTTCTTTGCGGTACTTTTTGTTGAATTGCTCCTGGGGGTAAAAAAAAATTTTTTTTTTAAATATTGTCAAAGTTTCAAACTAAAATGCGCCAATTACAAAAGAAGAATCACCAATCTTAAAAAAAAAAAAATGCTTAAAAAATTTCTTCTTATGCACGGATGTTATAAAATTGAATCATCAAGGTTTACACCTGCTAATTGCCTGAGGTGCCATGACTGGAGAATGCAAAGGAGACCTAGATCCAATCTCTTAAATTTAGACTCGTTGAGCAAATCAATAGACCAGATGTGATTTCCGATAAAGCTAAACTTTTTTATGATTAACTTTGCATCAAATTCTATCTTTTACAATTGGGGCTGCTTATCTCCTGAATTTCCCTCCAACCTATCAAGAACCTTGATGCCAGCAAGGCAATTGCTCCTGACAAAATATCTAACATAGTGCTTAAAAAGCTGTAATCGAAACTAGCTTCTATTTTCAAGTTAAATTCAATTCTTATATATTTTGTTTGTTAAATTGTACTATGTTAAGTATTTTAAAATATCAATACTGGTTTCATAGGTAATATTATTAGTTATAGTTTATTAAATTTTGATGAAGATAGCTTTGAGTATTTTTAATTTTATGAATTGAGTACAGAATGTATTATTTTAGTTTTATTAACTAGGATTTATGTATTATTTTAGTTTTATTAACTAGGATTTATGTATTATTTTAGTGTTATTAACTAGGATTTATCTAAAATCAGAGACGGGAGGGGATTATGTTTTTGTAGATGCTGGTAAATTGAGCTAGATGCATGATGAGGTGGCAGGGTAGGGCAATGCTTGTTAAACCAATGTATTATTATAAACCTTGACCATTACTCCTGACTTATAAACCTTGACCATTACTCCTGATCTTAAATGGAACACGTATATCAAATCTGTTGCCAAGGCCGCTAGAAAAATGGTGGGATCTTTCTATCGATCCAGTAGATATCTCACTGCTGATGCTATTCTCTACCTATATAAGAGCCAGGTACGTCCAAGGATGGAATACTGTTGCCACATCTGGGCAGGAGCTACTAGAAAGGACTTGTCCTGCCTTGATAGAGTTCAAAATAGACTTCGTAGCCTCGTAGGAGATGTCCTTTTCTCCTCCTTGCAACCTCTATCTCACAGAAGAGATGTTGCGAGTTTGTCTCTGATGTATCGTTATTTTCATGGAAAGTGTTCAACTGAGCTTCAATCTTTGGTCCCCCCTCGCCAAACTTTCACAAGAAACACTCGTCTAGCTGTAAACACTATCAATAATTTCCCCCACTCTTTATCTGTGGCTAAACCTAAACGTAGATTCCATGAACAAAGCTTCTTTCTTAGAACTGCACGCCTGTGGAATTGTCTTCCGTTTTCCTGCTTTCCGGCTGACTACAATATGGTTGTGTTCAAGTCTAAAGTAAATAAGTTCTTGATGAGCCGTTCCATATAAGTTATTAAATTTACCAAATTTTCATTACTAATGATTACTATATTGACTAATTTCTACTGTACACTCTTTAACCCTTATCCTTGAGTGGCCTCTGGGCCTTGATAATGTGGTGATGCCTTTGTAAAAAAAAAAAAAAAAAAAAAAAAAAAAAAACCAGATTAAGTATTATTATGCAAGTTGCATTCAACTAATGGGCATTTTAACTGGTAGATAGCATTGTTTTTTTTCTAATGTTTTGAGGGTTGGGAGGGAGGTTTTTTTTTTTTTTTTTTGGGGTTTGAGATCTTACATTTTTTACAGTAAATAATAGAATAGTAAAAATGTCCACTCTCTCTCCATGTTAAAAATGGGTTTCTAAATAACGTTATTTTAATACAGTTTGCATAAGTATCAGTGTCCACACCTAATTGTCTGAGGTGCTGCTACCGGGGAATGCCCACAAAGCTGATTAGGTATTTTTTGTATGCTAAAATGAATTTATCCTAATTCATTGGCTTTTTCTTTAGTGGGAACGGGAATAAATCTGAGGAAGCAAACAAGCTAGACAGTGAAGTGACCGAGCAAAGCAAGGCTAAAAACTCCAGATGGGGGTGCTGTGGAAATGTGAGGGGGGGTGCTGTATGATTTTGAGTTTTATCCACTGCAAAGTACATAAATTGAGTATATCTGGCCATCACATTTACATGGCATGGTATCACTAACAGGTAGAATCAAAAGCAACCTCCGTTTTTGTAAAATATGCATGTAATTATATTATTGCTTTTCTTGGGGAGGAGATATATGTTGCCATCTGGACTTAGGGTCTGGATGGCAGTGCTAGAATTACAAATTTTATCCCATCATTTTTTTTTTTCAGTACGAAATATATTATGGATTAAATATATACATTATCTTCTTACTATAACACGTTCATGTATAGACTCACAATCTATTTTAACAACTTTGAAATTTACATTTATAAATTTATATGATTCATGGCACAATGTAAAAAAAAAACAACCTACAATTTGATATTTTGTTTTAGTTGCATTTGTATGCAATTCAAATATGACAGCTGACTCCTCCATGATATGTAGCAAGTTTTGTGCATTAGCATTGTCACCAGCTAATAAAGAAAGATCATCAGGATTATCAACATTGGTAATCTTTTTGCTGGACATCATCTGCTTCTTGCTGCAGATAATATTAGGCCATATTTCCCATATTAATTAACAGAGTTTTTATTTATGGTGTCCGGCCACTATACTTCTCCTCCAAAAAATTAAATTATAAATGAAAGCAAAAATAAGAGATTTGCTTTAACTACATATTGGTATTACAAACAATTTAAGAATCAAAAGATTTGGTTGGTTGGTTGTTTTGTTTTACGGCATATCAACCCTTTTCAGGTTATTTGATGCCGAATCTGGTGATTTTGAAGAACGAATTTTTAATATAGTATATTTGTTTTTTTAAGTTGTATTCTATTTAACCCATAGTTGGGACCCTAACAGATGCTACCACTCCGGGTCAGAGTGGACCTGGGAGCAATGGCAATTAAAGGGTGGCTCCACACTCCCTAAGGCCTGCAAGCTGAGGCTTCATCATCGGATATAGTTTAAGGTTATATCCAGGACCCAAAAGATTTGGGCACGAAAAATAAGATCGGGTTAGAAATATTTTCTTCTTTTACCTGTCGAACACTTTTGTCTTCTTCGGATAATTCCACTTCTGCTTCAGTTTTCTTTGTGTTGATTAACTAAAAAAAAAAAAAAGTATGAAAAAAAAAAAAGTATGAAAAAAAAAAGTATGAAAAAAAAAAGTATGAAAAAAAAGTATGAAAAAAAAAGTATGAAAAAAAAAAGTATGAAAAAAAAGTATGAAAAAAAAAAGTATGAAAAAAAAAGTATGAAAAAAAAAGTATGAAAAAAAAAGTATGAAAAAAAAGTATGAAAAAAAAAGTATGAAAAAAAAAGTATGAAAAAAAAAGTATGAAAAAAAAAGTATGAAAAAAAAAGTATGAAAAAAAAAGTATGAAAAAAAAAGTATGAAAAAAAAAGTATGAAAAAAAAAAGTATGAAAAAAAAAGTATGAAAAAAAAAAGTATGAAAAAAAAGTATGAAAAAAAAAGTATGAAATAAAAAAGTATAAAATAAAAAAGTATGAAATAAAAAAGTATGAAAAAAAAGAAGTATGAAAAAAAAAGTATGAAAAAAAAAGTATGAAAAAAAAAAGTATGAAAAAAAAAGTATGAAAAAAAAAGTATGAAAAAAAAAGTATGAAAAAAAAAAGTATGAAAAAAAAAGGATGAAAAAAAAAGGATGAAAAAAAAAAGGATGAAAAAAAAAGTATGAAAAAAAAAGTATGAAAAAAAAAGTATGAAAAAAAAAAAGTATGAAAAAAAAAAGTATGAAAAAAAAAGTATGAAAAAAAAAGTATGAAAAAAAAAGTATGAAAAAAAAAGGATGAAAAAAAAAAGGATGAAAAAAAAAAAGGATGAAAAAAAAAAAGTATGAAAAAAAAAGTATGAAAAAAAAAGTATGAAAAAAAAAAGTATGAAAAAAAAAATATGAAAAAAAAGTATGAAAAAAAGTATGAAAAAAAAAGTATGAAAAAAAGGATGAAAAAAAAAGTATGAAAAAAAAAGTATGAAAAAAAAAGGATGAAAAAAAAAGAAGTATGAAAAAAAAAGTATGAAAAAAAAAAAAGTATGAAAAAAAAGGATGAAAAAAAAAAGTATGAAAAAAAAGGATGAAAAAAAAAAGTATGAAAAAAAAAGTATGAAAAAAAGTATGAAAAAAAAGTATGAAAAAAAAAAGTATGAAAAAAAAAGTATGAAAAAAAAAAGTATGAAAAAAAAAGTATGAAAAAAAAAAGTATGAAAAAAAAAAGGATGAAAAAAAAAGTATGAAAAAAAAAGTATGAAAAAAAAAGTATAAAAAAAAAGTATGAAAAAAAAAAGTATGAAAAAAAAAAGTATGAAAAAAAAAGTATGAAAGGTTTAATACAAGAAATAGAAAAGAATCAAAGAATTGAAGACAACGAACTCAACAAATATCAAAACATGTTTGTTGCGCTTACCGTTTTGGATTCCTTCTCTTTACATAACGTGTCCACGTTCCAAGGCTGGAGCTGAAATGGAAAGAAAATAAAACGTCTTTAACAAAAATATCAATTAGAACAAGTTGAAATCGGAAAACTGATTACCAACAAAATACATATTTATGGTATGTCACACCGTATAGCCCCACTGACAAATCGCCGACCCCCAACATTATGTGCTGTGGATTTTTTGTTCATCTTATCTTTTATGGCTGAGTCAGTGAATGTCTCCAGAAACCATCAAACAACAACTACAAACAAAAGACCAGAACCAGTCAGAAATTAAAAGATTTCAGGAAAGGGAAAGTGGAGTGGTCAGTTAGGGTCCACAGAGGAGGAGGAGGAGGAAGAAGAGAGAATGGATGTTGAGCGTTTCAAGTAGGCAGTTAGTTTTTGGGAGAGCGACAAGTCAGTTTGGCTGAATGCGCCTCTCTGAGTGGTTGAGTATCTTGAGTGTTCTTGGTCAAAGGGCTCAGTAAGAGTTTTAGTCTGTTCAGGCAGGGATGTGATGCTGCATATCTCATTCCACTAAGTAGATGAGTACATCTTGTAAACTCCAAGAAATAATAAACATTATTTGTTTACTAGCATGGGTTCCTGGCATTGCCCGAGTGTTTGGAGGTGTGTGTTGAGCAAAAAAAAAAAAATGTGGCAGTAGGAAGGCAGGCTTGAACCTGTACTGCGAAGGAGGAAAAGAATGACATCTTTGCTGTTATGACCACCGCTAAACTGGAAGTGTTGTAGGTTTAAATTAAGGCTAGACAATCAAAAAGAGGGGATGACTTTAAAAAATAACAGTGCAAAAAGCGACCCGTCCCTGTAGAAAATTGCCCAGTTGAGGGTGAAAAAATTAATGTTTTTAACCAAGTTTTCGGTATTTGTCGTCTGAAGGGTCGAGCTTCAAAACGATACTAATCTTGTGAAAATCCGTTGCCTCTGTCGAAAGTTTTAGGCAGACATGCAAACATACATACATTTATATATTAGTCGCTCAAATTTTCGACCCAAACCGATTAAAAAGCTTTTACCTCTATTATGATCCCTTAACATTTATTGTTTTGGGGTCAAATCAAGTTATTAAATTAGATCCATGTTCAAGGAACCTATATCTAAAATTTCAAGTGTTTAGACCCAAAATTGTTGGAGGAGTTTGGTAGAATTCTCAAAGGTCAAATCGTTGAACTTTGACCCCTTAACAGCCAAATTTCTGGCCGAAAACGGATTACCAAGTTTTCCCAAATCTCAGTAGCCTGTATATCAAATTTAGAGTCTGTAGACTGAAAATTGACAGTAAAAATTTAGTAAAATGTACACAGACACACAGACACTTTCACTTTTATAGATATATAGATAAATGGAACTCATCGTTTTGCTTGGTGTGAGGATTCTTTATCGTAGTGCTGACTAGACTGACAAACAGCCTGGGCCTGGAATACCGTGTAAGACAATCACGGAGATGAATGACATTCACTCCTGATCTGAAATACATCAAATCGGTCGCCAAAATCAATAGAAAGATGGTTGAATCACTCTACCGCTCCAGTAAGTATCTCACTCCCTATGTGATGCTTTATCTGTATAAGAGCCAGGTGTGCTCTACAATGGAGTACTGTTGTCACATCTGGGCAGGAGCTGTTCAAAACCAACTTCAAAACCTAGTAGGTGATGCTCCGTTCTCTTCCCTGCAACCTCTTTCTCACAGAAAAGACGTTGCTAGCCTGTCTCTGTTCTATCACTATTTTCATGGTATTGCTTGTTTGAACTCCAATCTATGGTCCCCGCTTGCCAAACTTTTACAAAAAATACTCGACCCGCTAAAAACCACTATATATGATTTTTCCTACTCTATCTGTTCCTAAATGTAAACGCAGATTCCATGAACAAAGTTTCTTTCCCAGAACTGCCCGCCTTTGGAACACTGTTCCACTGGCATACTTCCTGGCTAAATACAAATGTTGTATATTGGTTTATATTGGAGGAGATGATATATTAAAACATGTGTTATCTAGTGGATGTAAGATATTGTTCTTTTAACAGACAGATAATAAACGTATAAATCGTATGTATGTTGTTTAGCCAGGGGACATGATATTGACGTGTAAACTTAATCATGTTGTATCAGACTTATTGCACGGGATATTTTTACAGTTCATATGTAAGAAGAATAATATATGCTTCATACCTTTTTTTCTTGAAGAGTTCTTCTGTATCTTCCCGCTGCTCCGTGACGAACATGAAATGATCAGCATCATCCCATTGAGACATCTGTTCTTATTTGTGAAAACCATAAAACAACTCTTCATATTTTTATAATATAAATTTATTACAGTTGTCTCAAATGGTTTTCACAGGATCTGCAGGTTGTCTACATTTTCTATTCTTACAGCTTGCTCTCTAGCTGTCTGTCCACCCCTGTCTAGACGTCTGTCCGCTTTGGGGGTCAATCCTCAACTCTATCAATCTCTCCAAAACTAACTACATCACATGTACTCTTACATCACCTAATTACGTGTCTCAGACCAACCTAATCCCACAGCTAGTTATTTGTTTATTCAAAACCCCAAAATAATGTTTACATATATTTTCTATTTTCACATTCCTTTTGCGATTCACACGTCAATCATTTCTTCCGCAATTTAATTGTTTATTCTTCTAATCATAATAACTGATCCAGCGACCATCCGTCGCTCAAATCAATTAATAAGAATACAATAACAATAATGATGTTTTGACCATTGACCCCGCTTGCCACAGTTAACAGATACTACACTATGATCACAGCCTAAAGGGTCATAACACTACACAAAATGGTAGTCTTCAAATCTAATGTGAACAAGTTCCTGTTGCGTCGTCCTCATAAATAATCAAATTCCACCCAATTTACATCATAAACGATTACTTCACCACCACCTTACATTCATTAACCCTTATCCTCGAGTGGCCTTTGGGCCTTGGTAAGTAAAAAAATATATATATATGGCATGTTCATAGTAAGTTAAAATCAACTAACAAGGATGAGAATAATGGAGGAAGTTTCATATAATTTTGGATTGAAAACATCAAAGCTAAATGGAAAAAATGGAAAAAAAAATGGAGGATATAAAAAGAGACGAGGGAAAGGGGAGAGGGGGGAAGAAAGAAAGAAAGAAAGAAAGAAAGAAAGAAAGGAAGTCCTCACCTTTTCTTCTTTTTTTAACATTTCTTCTTTTTCACGAAATTTCTTTTCCTGGCTTTCTAATTCTTGTTTTTTCAATTTCAGTTCTTCCATTTCTTCAGTCGGTACCTGAATACAACGAAGACGAATACAACGAAGACGAGGTGGATCAAATTTTATTCAATCAAGAAACAGTTATATATAAACATCATCGATTGAATCATTCAAAGAAAATATTTATTAAGACATTTTTTTTTTTTCAGATGTAAAAGAGATTAAAAATTATCTTTTATTTTAAAACAAAACATACATGAGTTATGAATGATTCAGTTAATCAGTTTATTATTTTAAAAGTTTGATATATTGTTATCTAATTTGCTTGTCGCCGTGCACAGCATTTCTCATTTGTAACTATTTTAGATTGTGGGCAGGGAGTGAATGAAAAAGGTTGAAATTTAGTAAAAGTGGTGGTAGGAGGTGAGAAGAGTTAGAGAAAGGGAGAAAAAGAGAAGCGGAGGGGGGGGGTTACAGCATGCAAATGTTTTTACAAGCATTTTATATATCCAAATATTTATTCCTGGTGTTTGGTTTTACTGTTTTATAGAGTGAGGGGGTGGGAAGAAAGAGGTAAAGGAAGAGGAGAGAGATAGAAAGTGATAGAGAGAGGGAAAAGGAATGGAATAATAGGATGGAAGAAATAGAGATAGAGAAGAAAGAATAGGTAAAGAGAAAGAAGGGGAAGGAATAAAGAGAGAGAAGGGGAAGGAATATAGAGAGAGGGGGGGAAGAAATAGAGAGAGAGGGGGGAAGAAATGGAGAGAGAGGGGGGAAGAAATGGAGAGAGAGGGGGGAAGAAATGGAGAGAGAGGGGGGAAGAAATGGAGAGAGAGGGGGGAAGAAATGGAGAGAGAGAGGGGAAAGAAATGGAGAGAGAGAGGGGAAAGAAATGGAGAGAGAGAGAGGGGGAAGAAATGGAAAGAGAGAGAGGGGGAAGAAATGGAGAGAGAGAGAGGGGGAAGAAATGGAGAGAGAGAGGGGGGAGAAAGGAGAGAGAGGGGGGAGAAATGGAGAGAGAGTGGGAAGAAATGGAGAGAGAGAGAGGGGGAAGAAATGGAGAGAGAGAGAGGGGGAAGAAATGGAGAGAGAGAGAGGGGGAAGAAATGGAGAGAGAGAGAGGGGGAAGAAATGGAGAGAGAGAGAGGGGGGAGAAATGGAGAGAGAGAGGGGGAAGAAATGGAAAGAGAGAGAGAGGGGGGGAAGAAATGGAGAGAAAAAGAGTGGGGGATGGGGGAAAGAGAGAAGGGGAAGAAATGGAGGGAGAGAGAGGGGGGAAGAAATGGAGAGAGAGAGAGAAGGGGAAGAAATCGAGAGAGAGAAGGGGAAGAAATCGAGAGAGAGAAGGGGAAGAAATCGAGAGAGAGAGGGGAAGGGAGAGTGAGAGGCTAGAAGGAAGAGAGAGAGAGGGGATGGATGAAGGGTGAGAGAAATTGGAGATGGAGAGAGGAAGACAGAGATAGAGGGTGGGTGAAAAGAAAAAGAATAGAGGAAGGGAGGTAAGAGAGGTCCGTTTCTTTCCTAGAACATTTAATCTGTCAAGGGAATATTAAATCGACAGGCAAATAAAGGTGACTTTAACCTTTCCCCTCGTGAAGCCACCACAGTGCCTTGATAAGTGATGGCACGCCAGATAAAAAAAAAAAAGTTTTAATTAAATTCATTTCAATACAACATAATCACATCATAGAACCAGTTCCTGTTAGATCACCAAAGTTAAGCAATATTTAACCATGTCAATACTAAATGGGTGACCATTTGGAATTATTGTATATGCTCACCGCTTATCTCAACATTATTTCCAGTCATTCTGGATTTCTCCTTGCACTGGAATAAAGCAGTGCCGATTTAGAAGAGTCGTGGTTGGAGATTGCGCAATCCTTGCCTCACAATTACTTGCACAAATACTCTTGATTAATTAAGGTTTAACAAAACAGAATTAAAAACAGAAATTTAAAAAAATGAAAAGATGATGTTTTCAATGCTTACATTGTCAGCATCTTTCAATTTCTTTTCAAGACTTTGCTTTTCACGTTCGATCCTATGAGTGAGAGAAATGAACCGAATAAAAATTTGCAAAGAAAAACAGAAATGGAAAATTGTTGTTGGTGCTTATCCAGAATTCACCCTAAATAAAAAAAATAAAAATAAAGAACAATCTGTACGAGATATGTACCTGTGACAAAAATATCATACACCAAAAGTCATGCAAATTGACCAAGTAGTTTTATTTTTAAATAAGAAAATCAAATTTTATGGCTAAACTACAAGAGACGATCTTGCAATGCCATCTTTAAAAAGATTCTTGACAGAACAAGGGAGATAACTCCAAATCCAGAATTTAGAAAGAGAGGGAGAGGCATTTTGCTTTAAAATTATTTTCTTTAGAAAAATAAAACTACTTCATTGATTCACGTGATTTTTAGTGTATGATATTTTCTTTCTGTCACAACAACATACAGCATACAGATGAAAAAAAAATTAATACAGAGGGAATTCTGGATAACAGTTCCGCATTTTAATAATAAGAATTAGCAATAATAATTTGCAAGATCTGTTTTCCAGTGTTGCCATAAAAAAATTGAGAAAAACAAGAATCAAACTCCCACAAATAAATCAATTCTTCATCAGAAACGCCAATTTTCTATGCATGATATAAAAAAATATTCATATTAATAAAATGAAAAACTTGCTGGATCAGAAAAACGATGAAAATGGATAGTAAACTAATGAAATGTCTTTTTGCAAAACTATATGCAAATTAGTTAAACATAACACATCAAACAAAACTATATGCAAATTAGTTAAACATAACACATCAAACAAAACTATATGCAAATTAGTTAAACATAACACATCAAACAAAACTATATGCAAATTAGTTAAACATAACACATCAAACAAAACTATATGCAAATTAGTTAAACATAACACATCAAACAAAACAAATCAGATATTTGACAAAAAAACAAAATAGGCAATAAAAAAAAAATGTATATACAGAGACCCGACAGTTTATTTAGCCACAGTTTCATGCTACATTAATTTTCAATATTATCGTCAATGGCAGAGATGGCAATTTCAAGGAGGGCATGCGTCACATTTTGGTAACAATATCCATGCCTATAGCAGCAAAGGACTCCACAATGGCAGCATTCAGAGAATCGAGTGTGTTGTGGGTAGGCTTGTTTGTCTTGGCCCTGATCATGTCCCACAAGACATAATCAACAAGATTGTACTCTGGTTAGGAGGGCCACCACATGTCCAGCAGTCAGTGGTAAGGAAAATTATTGAGCAGGCACGTCTGGGTTATTTTGGTTTTGTGTGCAGATGCAGTCGACACAATTTAGTGCATGGTTTAAGGTGCGTTTTGATTGGTTGTCAAATTGAAAGAATATTAATAAAGATTAGCTGCTTTAATTTGGAAAAAAAATGAACGCGTAAAATTGAGTAATGAAAAAATATTCAGATTTCAGATTTTTGCAATTCAAAGTTAATAGTTTTAAGTCGCTTTAAAAAATAATTCAAGCAATAAAAGCAAATACAAATTATATATTCAGAAAGATTTTTTTGATGTTTTATTTCCCTTGCAACCATAAAAATACTTTTTAAAATTGGCCCAGAAATAAGTGAGAAATTGTGAGTTTAATTAATTTTTTTTTTTTTTTTAATGTTGCAAAACAAGGGCGAATCAGTTGCAGATGCTTGTAATAAAAAGTGATGCGGTGAGGAACGAAAAAAAAAAAGATGATGACAGTTAAAGATGACCGGGAACCCAAGATGGGTCCGTTGTATCTACAGAGTTTGTTGTTGAAAGAGAAAAGTGGCTAGTGATTAACCAATCATTTACTTCAAATTTTCAGGCTTGGTTGGTCTTTTGTGAAGAACACAGTGGCAAGAATGAATGGAACCAACTCAACCAAATCATTCAAGTACTAATAAGTATACGAAAATGGACAATTATCAGGAAACTAAACAGTATACAAGTCGTGATATACCAGGATTCATATAGATTTTCAATGTCCATTTTCAAGCTCTTTTCAGACAAAATTCAAGTTTTAAAAACAAAATTTGATAAATAAAGAATGATATAATAAACCAAAACAAATAATATTTAAATATTTAAAATATATTTTAATATTATTTATTTTGATTTTCACTTTGGCTGCTTCAGTAAAGTATATGGATAGCATTCATGATAAAGGGGCATAACTCTTGTATCAACAATTCGTTATTTTCATGGAAAGTGTTCGACTGAGCTTCAATCTATGGTCCCCCCTCGCCAAACTTTCACAAGAAACACTTGTCTAGCTGTAAACACTATCAATAATTCCCCGCACTCTTTATCTGTGCCTAAACCTAAACGTAGATTCCATGAACAAAGCTTCTTTCTTAGAACTGCACGCCTGTGGAATTGTCTTCCGTTTTCCTGCTTTCCGGCTGACAACAATATGGTTGTCTTCAAGTCTAACGTAAATAAGTTCTTGATGAACTGTTCCATATAAGTTATCAAATTTACCAAATTTTCATTACTAATGATTACTATATTGTCCAATTTCTACTGTACACTCTTTAACCCTTATCCTTGAGTGGCCTCTTGGCCTTGATAATGTGGTGATGCCTATGTAAAAAAAAAAAAAAAAAAAAAAAGAAAAAAATTCAGTCAAGTAGTTTCCTGCTTGGTACAGGCATTTCCATCCATCTCTCTCCCTCGAGGGATTCATGAATTCATTGTTGCTCATCATTTTTGATGTTGCCCAGGTGTTCAGCATGTTTCTCACTGTCGTCCTTTGCTTCTTCTATTTACGATCTTTCCCGTTATTATTTGCTGGTTGTCGGAGAGTAGTTTGATGACGATCAGGTGACATCTGTCTATCATGGTAATCCTTACCGAGCGAGGTGTTCCGATTAAAAACCCTATTCACGCTGTTTCTCAAATAAAAAGTTTGCAGTTGTATAGACAGAAGCTTGCAGTTTTTCTGTCTGAGCAATACCCATATATGGCAATTGTCTTGACCATTGAATCCAAAGGTATATTCTGCTCAGCATAACGAAATACAAAACCATGAACAAAATTATTTCTGTTTGTCTCTGTATTACCTCAGTCACCTGCTTTCCATGACCTCACGTTACCCTGATCAGGAGGAGGGGGGGGGGGGCTACAGTGAGTACTCGACCATGCCCCAGGGTCTCTCAGAGGGAAGGAGGCATGTTATTTTTACTTTGACAATAATGCTGTCCCAAATATCACCAATTCCGCAAATAATGATATGATAAAATTTCAAAAGAATGTATTTCTTTTGATTTTATTTTTAATATTTAAAAAATATTTTAATAGCATTTTAATTAATATTTTGAAAATATATAAATTGTATTTTAATTAATATTTTGAAAATATATTAATAGTATTTTAATTAATACTTTAAAAATATTTTAATCGTATTTTAATTCATATTAAAAAAGATAATTTAATAGCATTTATTTTAATTTTATTTTTAATATTCAACACAAATTTTTACTGGATAAAAAGACTACAATCTTCGAGGCTTTTTAAGATATTTTCCATAGTTACAAGGATTTTCCAAAGTAATAATAGAAATAAGGCCTTTTCAAGGCAAAAGTGAAAATTCAAGGATTTTTCAAGTCTGTACGAACGCTCGAGTTACATCAGATTGCAAAATGTGAATTCAAACCTAATCAACAATCTATATAAAAGCGAAAATGTGTGTATGTATCTTCCCTTTTTGTGTATGTCCAAGGCAACTTCTTAAAACTTTTTATATCACATATAAATCGTAATATCTCCGAGTTAACAATGGAGCTCGCCTGTCTATTTAATTTGCTCGACTTCGGGAAGATAAATATTCAATATTTGTCGCTCGCCGCATGTGGATTAGGCTTTTTCATATAATAAAAGCGACACTAAATCTGGCAATATTTTTCCGGTGGTGATCGTCAGAAATGTCCGAAAACAATCAGCTTTGATCAATGTGGAAATATTTTGTATATATCAAACAATTGCTATTCAATTTAGACCCTACCAACATCTTCGGAAAATAAAAATAAAAAAGTGTTCCCGCAGTAAATAAAATACTATCCCGCAGTCAAAGTTGACCTCATTAAGTCATTAAAAGGTGCACCTGCCAAATCTAAGTAATTAAATAAATTCAAACGTGTTTCCGTTAGTATCTCGCGGTGGGTCAATGGTTAACGTTGCACACTTTTTTTTTCACACTTTAATTTCCAACTTCGCCTCAAGGGTTCGGGTTCGTCCCTCATACTCACCTGCCAAAACTTTTTTTTTATTTTACCCCCCCCCCCGAGAGTTTTTATCCAAAACCACACCCACCTCCAAACACATGGGCAACGCCGGGTACCCCTCGCTAGTAAAAAATAAATGGATAAACATTATCATTAATGTTGATAATTATTTTAATTGCTGAACACAATTTTTCTTTAGCTACATATTAGCATTACAAACAATTTTAGAGTTAATATAGAAAAGAATTTATTGGGGGGGGGGCTAAAGTGAGTACTCGACCATGCTCAAGGGTCTTCCACAGACTCGCGGAGGGAAGGAGGCGTCTTACATTTCCTTTGAGTGGAAATAATGGTATGATAAAAGAATGTATTTCGATTTGCTTTTTAATTTTCTGACACAGATTTTTACTAGACATGAAGAATACGATTTTCAAACCCTTTGCAAGACATTTTTCTCATATTTTTAAGGCCTTTTTAAGATAATGCTTAAAGGTTAGGGTTTTTTCAAGTCTGTGTGAATCTTGCATGTATGTGTAAGGAGGAGGGGAACAACAGGTGTGATATTGGCAAATTATAGGAAACCTAAGGGTTTTTTAGGATGTAGTGTAGGTAGCCATTGATACAGGCAGTTTGTATCAATACCGAGTGCAGAAAAAAGTATTTTTGAAAATCATAGAAGATGCACTGCTTTTGATCATGTAGACATGTCGACGTATGTTAGAAACATGAAAAAAGTGCTCAAGGTTGTTCAGATCAGCAAAATAATACGTAGTTTCCTTACAGACTTAATAAAAAAAAGGAAATTTATTGAAATTTTGTAGTTCAGTGAGAAAAGTTCAGAGTATTAAAAATAAATAAGTTTATACATTTGTTTTTTATGAGCAGATGGATGTGAAATGGTTAATCAGTTGTGTGTATGCATATATGATAGTGTGTGTATGCTCGTGTGTATGTGTGAGTGTTAAGGGACTCTTAAGAAGGGTGTTATCGGCCATGACATGACAATTGGTGGTTGGAAAGGTTACTTGTAGTTGTTAAAAAAAAAATGAGCATTGTCTTGCTAGCATTAACCATGACTCTGTTTTTGGCCGAATTCTACTATAGACTAGGGGTCATTTGCCAAGTATTCAGCCATTGCTTTGTTTATGTGGCCATTCGATTTTTGCTATCATGTTGGAAATAGTGTGTCGAGTCATCAGCAAATACATCTATCTCAAATGTGATGGTCATTTATGAAGATCAAGTTTGGTTCTTTTGTGTTATGGCATATCAACCATTTTTTAAGTGATTAAAGCCAGTAATTTCAGAAGAAAATTTTGATTTCATGTTGTTTATATCTTGAAATATTTATTCATGGTGTTTGGTTTGGTGATTTTGTTTTATGGCATATCAACCCTTTTTCGGTTCAAACGTTTTTATGCTTCAAGTTTTTTATATCTATATTCCGTTCTAAATTAAGTGTATATTTCTGAGTTCGACCAGATAAACCTGAAGAAGGTCTGAGGTTACATCAACTAAAACGTTGTGAAAATAACACTAAAGGTAGGAACGGTAGTCAGAATAATCCAAAAAGGGTACTACAGATCATAATTTTAATATAGCACTGCATGACAACAGAAGTGGCTGTGTGTCACAAACTCGATGAGGGGTTGGAAAAACCTTTAGAAGGATGTTTCCAGAAAAATCAATGCCAAATCAATGACCCAGTCTTTGTAAGAAGGAAAAAAATGTACGGAGGATAATTATTATTTTTACCGCTAAATTTAAACTAACCTTAAAATATGTACTGATTGCTTGCTGTCAACCAAAACGCTTTCAAACAACCACAAAAAAAAAAAAAAAGAAAAAAGGAAGTGTTGTTTTTAAATAACAAAAATTTTTTTTTTCGATGCTTGTGCAGTTCAGCAAAGATATTAAAAAAATGAAGATAAAGAAAAACCTATATGATGTACGTGCCCATTATGGAATGAAATTCTCATTAAAATTTTTTAAATCGCTTAATTTCATCAAACATTTTTTTTTTTACAGAGGAAAATCTGAGACAGATCACGGTGCAGCCATCTTAGCAATTTCAGTTACAAGGGTGGGGGTGCCAGGGGGGGATAACTCCATCTAATTCTTGAAGTTTGCCAAAATTTGCCAAGATTATTTTTAGTTTTTAATAATTTTAGGTATTCCTTATTTCTTTATTCTTTCAAAAAATCATTTCAAAATTTATTAATAAAATTATTAAAACTTCATGTGCGTTTTGACAAACTTCAAGAACTAGAGTTATCTCCCCTGGCACACACACCCTCTTAGCTGAAATTGCCCAGATGGATTTTATTTTACTCTAAAACAGAAAAATTTTAAAAAAATAAATAAATAAAAAACTACTTGATACAAATTAAGCAATGTTTTTATGAGAACTTCATTCCATAACGGGCATATACATCAAAGATTTTTCTTTATCTTCCGTCTTTTGGTGCTAATTGGGTTAGCGACAATTATGTAAGGGAGATAACTAGTATCAACTAAGCAAAAATAAGCATTTTTTTGCAAGAGATAATTTGGGACGTTAAATAATCAATCAAACAATGAATGAATTTCAAGAAAAAAAAAAAAAAGTTCGTGTCCACACAAGAGCATAATCCCAAAAATTGCTGAGGTAGTTTTTGAAAAAGGAAATACTCAAAGTAAAAAATCACATCGCTTCGAAACTGAAAACGAAATTTGCGATCATAAATATTTTATTATAATTTCTAGTGGCGTGAACTATTTATTCTTTGCTAAAACGAGGACGTCCTAAATTTGATGTGTGTTCAGTCTTAAGAATTCAAACAAATGATTATGTTAATTAGGAATAACCAACAATGATGAAGTAGTTTTCTAGTTATGATAAATGTTCACCTACTTAAAAATAAAGTAATAATTACAAATTTGTAACTTTTTTCAGAATTTAATAATTTGTAATAAAAATTTGTTGATATTGCAAAAGCAAAACTATTTAATTATAAGAACATATATAAAACTACTTAAAAATAAAGTAATAATTACAAATTTGTAACTTTTTTCAGAATTTAATAATTTGTAATAAAAATTTGTTGATATTGCAAAAGCAAAACTATTTAATTATAAGAACATATATAAAACTACCTAATTAAAATGAAAAAAAAAACAATAGAATTAAATTATAAAAATTAAAAAATGTTTTCAATTTTTTTTTTTCACAATATGAACATTCATATTTGATTTCACAATTTTTAGCCGATTTAATAAATCAACTGCTTCAGTAATTATTATTACTAAAAAAGTAGACCCCTACTTCAAATATTTCTTTTTTTTTTTTATAAACTGTTAATATTTTTTTTATTCCATTTTCACCCCAAACAAGGCATAATGCCACTTTGATATAGGGAGCTACTATCGAGGACATAAGTTGCAGGGATACTATGTAGGAAGTTAAGCGATATGCCTGTTCACGTTACACTTGAACTTCTGCATGTCAGTACAGTTGGGAAAGCAGGAACCTGGAAGGGAGTTCCAAAGTCTAACGGTTCTTCGGAAGAAATTATTGGAATAGAAGGCTTTCTTACATCTAGGGATCTCTACTGTGTAGGGGTGGAATTTTGCTGTTTGTTGAGTTTGTCGGGGATATTTACATTGAAGGGGTACAAGGCTCGTAGTTCATCAGAATATTCACCATTAAAATACTTGTAGAACAGGCAGAGGGATGCAAGATTCCGTCGAATTGCTGAAGCAGTTTACGAAAAAATGTATTCACATATTATTATTACTTGAAATTGTTTTACTGTTCAACTAATTATTTTAGCGTCTCAAAAATATCTCTGGCAAAAGATGCTTATTTTTGCTTAATTGATACTAGTTATCTCCCTTAGATAATCATCTTGAACTCAATTAACGTCTATTTTTTTAATATCTTTGCTAAACTGCACAAGCACCAATTTTTTTTAGGAAAAAATAGAAAAATTGTTTCACTGTTTATGTTTTGTTCAAAATAAATCTTTCTTCATAAAAAAAAATATACATTCAGGCGAGTTTTTTTATTTTTATTTTGACGATTCGGTTTGATATTTTATTTCTGAATTTCTACTATAATAACTGCCAATTTGTATTATTTGTATTATGCAGATTAGTCTTTTTATCTTGAGTGTTAACATAATTCAAATAAGATTCAGTTGTGACACTCTCCTAGAGGTTGAAGGTTCAATCCTCAGTGCGGGTGATATTCAGAATACACTTGCGAATTACTTAAAACTTCTACTTGGTCATAGCTGACAGAATGAGAGCATATTATCCAGTGGATTAAATAAAGAGTTTTGTTCAAAAATTCGAAATTCAGTGCAGATTTAAAAGTAAGAGACATCTGAAGAAGGTCGGAAGTTACATCGTCCGGAACGTTGTGAAAATAACATTCATAATGAAAACAATAATCCGACAAATCCAAATAATACAAATTCATTTCTGATTTTTTGAGATGATGATTAGTTTATCATATTTTGTGGATTCTTCGGACTACTGTTCTCATCTCAAGTGTCATTTTCCTGTTTTGGTTGATGTAACCGCCAACCTTCTTCAGGTGCATCTTGTCAAACTCAGAAATCTGGACGGAATTTCGAACGGAACCCTTTATTTACTTCATGGGGGTAGCATGCTCTCGTTCTGTCAGTCATGTCTAGATAGAGGTCCCAAGTATTTCACAATTATATTTTTTGATCGTCCACACTAAATATTGAACCTCCAACCTTCAGAAGTATATAATTTTTACAATTGATTTTTCTTTAACCACCGCATCACGAGTTCTTGCGGAGTTCAACAAAATTACCGTGAAGAAGGTCAGAGGTCACATCAATTAAAATGTTATAAAAATGACACACAAAATGAGAACCGTCGTCTGAAGAATCCGAATACGAATAATATAGATTTGGTTTGACTCTGCTTTTTCCGGTGGTTTTGTTTGGTTCAAATTCTGTAGAAGTATTTTATCTGGTTGGTTGTTTTGTGGCATATCAACCCTTTTTCAGTTATTTACTGTAGAATCCAGTAATTTTGGAAAAAAGTGTTTTTATACTTAAAGTTCTGTATATCTTCAAAAGTTTAGTCATAGTGTTTGGTTTGGTTGTTTTCTAGATGAAAATTGTTTTTGCAGAACATGATTGAGTTTTGCAAAGAGGAAGGAAAAAACCCAATAACATCAATGTTTGGTGTATTTCAGTACAGGAAGCCGGTATCTTCAGACACAAGTAGTATAATATAAGGAATTATTTTGTCACATAAAGAAAAAAAAATATAACAATGATAAAGAAACTAAAAAATAAATTTGTCGTGTGCAGAAAAAAAAAAGAATACATACTTTAAGCGGTCTTCTTCAAACTGCTTCTTATTTTGTGCAGCTTTTTCCATTTTCTCAACGCGAGCTTGATGACGCCAACGAAACAAACTGGCTGTGTCGATATTGGGATGAGTGTCATCCTCATCATCAGAGATCTGAAAAAAAAAAGAAAAGATATTTGATAATAGGATTCAATAAAACCAGTGTCACAGCGACAATTTCTATAAGAACAACAAAAAGCAACTGATTTTAATTTAGTCAGACTGGCATGTCATCTTGGTAAAATATATAAACATTTTTTTTTCAGACTAAATGTTCATTTCAACTTGCCGACATATTTCTATTTCTTTTGTTCATGCCCAAACTCATTCATAGCTTAAAGTGGTTTAATTTTAAATCTTTCTTATCTCACGATAGCTCAAACTATAGAGAACACGGCTGGAGTGCTAAATGGTTCAGTTTTGGTTTGGATGATTGCATGCTGATGGCATCCAATATATATATATATATATTAGTGTGAGGACGATTAATTGGAATCAGGAATTTGAAATTGGGACTTTTTGGGACATTGGAATTCTTTTCCGATATAAAAACGGTTCTTTTAATTTTCTTTTTTTGGGGAGCCACTGTTTGTTGGAATAATAAAGCAAAAAATATTTATTGATTTTAAACAACCAGTAAATCTAAAATCAATAGATCATTCACCACAAATGTATTTTTATGTTAGAGAAAATATCTGCACATGTTTTTTTTTTTTTTTACAGTAATTGGGAAAAAGTGAAAGTGAAAGTGTGTGTGTGTGTGTGTGTACATTTCCCTACCAAACTACTCTGTCAATTTTCAATCTTCAGACTCGAGATTTTACATAAGGCATATTGAGATTTGGGAAAAATTTTTTAATCGGTTTTCAGCCAGAAATTTGGCTATCAAGAGGTCAAAGTTCAATGATTTGACTTTTGATAACTCTACCAAACTCCTCTGCCAATTTTGAGTTTAAACACTTGAAATTTTAGATGTAGGTTACTTGGACATGGATCTAACTTTTTAAATTGATTTAAGCCCAAAACAATAAATGTTAAGGGGTCAAAATTGGGGTCAAAGTTAAAAAATATTTGACCTCTGCAGTCTTTACCAAATTACTCAGCCAATTTTTAGTCTAAACATTTGAAATTTTACATAAAGTGTATTCAGGCATAGGGCAAGCTTTTTAATCGGTTTTTGGGGGAAAATTTGGCTGTCAAGAGGTCAAAGTTGACCTTTGCAGACTCTACCAAACTCCTCTGCCAATTTTGGGTCTAAACATTTGAGATTTTAGATGTAGGTTGCCTGGACATCAGTCAAGCTTTTTAATATATAAATACATATGCACATAAAGTTATGAACAGTACATAGGGCCCGAGCAAAGCTGGGCTGAACTGCTAGTATATATATATATATATAATATTCAATAGAAAATGGCTCTGTAAATATAAAATCTGCACAAATCAAAATACATTTAAGCATATTTTACAACTGGGTAAGGCCGAGCATCCCTGTCTCATACTTAACAAAAAGCAACAATTTATAACAAAAGTGTTTTGGAAATATTTGAGATTTTCGATTCTTTTGAATCATTCAGACTAATGTTCTCATCTTGGATATTATTCTCACTTGGCCGATAAGCACCGACCTTTTTCAGATATGTCTAGTTGCACGCAAGCGATAAAAGTGTTTATTTTATTGTTCGATACATTTTTGGGTTAAACATTATTTTAAACCACAAAACAAATATTACTTCATAAAAATTTTTTTGGGGAAGAAAAGTTCAAATATTTACTAAATAACAATTAATTAATCATGAACTTTTTAGATGAGGATTGGTTATGTATATTATTTAGATTCTTAAGACTACTGTTCTCATCTCGAGTGTCATTTTCACAGCGTTTCAGTCAATGTAAGCTCCGATCTTCTTCAGGTGTATCTTGTCGAACTAGGAACTTAGATGAAATTTCGAACATAACTCTTTATTTACTTCATAGGTGTAGCATGGTCTCATTCCGTCAGCCATGACTGGATAGAAGTCCTAAGTAATTCGCAATTGTATTTTTCATTAATGGATTCTGGTCCATGCAATAACTTCTGGTGGGGCTTCTCGATGCCATATAATTGAGTAATTATTACAACTTTACCTTATGTGCTACAAAAAAAAAAATTTCTTTACTTCTTTTTCTCCCTTATTTTCCCTCTCTGCCTTACTAACCAAATCTGTCGACCTGTTGCACAAATCCTAAAACTCAATCATGAAAAGTTAAAAGAAAAAAACACGATTAAACCCAAAAACTCAACTTCCAGCATAGACCCCCATTATCATGTCTCTTCCTCCAACATCAGGAGTCTAGGTTCCAACCTTCCAGTGGTTGAAATCCAATTACAGAAGACCAAACCAGACATATTCTTCTTAAGCAAAACTGACATTGGACCGACTATTTCCCTAGATGAGTTTGTAATTAAAGGTTATTCTAATTTAACATCCGAATCTGACCCACAAGATCGCCATGGGTATGGAATATGTGCCTACATTAAGAATGGCTATGTTGTAGGGACATCTTCAGAGAGGACCCCAATTTGCCCTATATGTGCTTCCAGGTTGCACTTGCTCACACAACCGAGTTTGTATTTGCCTGCTATTACCCCATAACAGCAGTTACTATCTTTTAGAGAATATCTGAGAAAATTGACAACATCCTGTCTGCTCATCCTTCAGCTAGCATTCACATCTGTGGAGACTTCAATGTTCACAATGTGGAATGGTTAGCCTAAACAAACAAGACAGATGATGAGGGGAGGTTCTGTCATGATTTTTACATTGCTTATGACCTAACTCAGATTATTCACGAACCCTCCCATATACCAGACACTGATGGTCAGTATGCAAGTCTCCGAGACCTTTTTCTCACAACTTGCCCTGAGCTGTTCATCCTCCATTCTGTCTCCACTGGGATCTTCCAACCACTCGGTTGTCTCATATAAAATTAAAACAAAATGTAATAAGTCCTCCGACATAATTCTCCATCGTACAGTATATCGATACTCTATGGCTGACTGGGATAGCTTTCGTACAGATCTACCTTTGCGTTCCATGTTTAAAAAGAAAGTATCCTCTATAGTATCAGACCTGACGGAATGGTTAATTGTAGGTATACACCACTTTACACCCTCAAAAAAATTCCAGCAAAAACCTAACAGCCAGCCAAGGTTCTCTCCAGCATGTGCTGATGTCATTGCGCACAGAAATCACTATTTCCATTGCTTCCAACGTAATAAATGTACTGAGACTAAAGCCGCCTATAAGGCTGCCAGTAACCACTGTAAAAGAGTAATAAAAAATACGAGAGAATTGTATGCTCAGTCCGTCAAGTCCAAAGTAGCTGAGCAACAGCTTGACTCTCACTAGTTTTGGCAAATAACAAACAGGGTGCTCTATCCCAATCATCATCAATGAGCTTGATGCAATCTCGTCAGCATCGGACAAAGCCAAATCCTAATTGCAGTTAATACTACTCTATGCAATCAGGGCCGTATTTCCTCCTGTGTCTGAAACTGTGACATACAACTATCTGTGCGTGATATTGCCAAGCTAATCAAAAACCTCGATTCCAGTAAAGCAACTGGCCCTGACAGGATTCCTATTATAGTGCTGAAAAAGCTCCAACTAGAACTAGCTCCCATACTTACAAAGCTGTTTAATTCTGGAAGCCGTTCTTAACAAGGGGAGGTTGGGGGGTGTATTCCGAAAGTCATTCTTAACATGGGGTGTTTATTTTGAAAGTTAATTTTAAAAAAAAAAGATTAAAACAGAATGAAATTTAAATTTCCATTCCATTTTTTAAACAACTGTAAAACAGAGCGTTCACCGCAAGTTTTACAAAATTTCGTTCTGATAGTGTAGAAGTGTCGCTTTTTTTTTTTTAAAAAAAAACAAAAAAACTCCTTTAGCAATTTATTATCTTTTCCATTAGTATTTATGACAAGTGGTTTGCTTAAAACTGTTCTTTGGCCTTTTGGATAGGATAAAAAGATGTTTCCTGGAGTAAATGCGGTATTGTGGTGACTGCAATGATTCTACCCAAGAGTAGGATCGACAAATAAAATACATAAAGGATGAGCAACAACTTGAATTTTCCACACACTTTAGACGGCCTTGTGCCTAATTTGTTCAAAATTCAAACTGCAATTTGAATAAAGAAATGTTCTAATACTAGCAAACATCACAAATAAAAATTGAAACCAAAAGATGTAATTTTAAAATGAATAAAAATGAAAACTATTTCTTTTTTTTATTATTATTTCTACTTTACAACTAAGTCTGTGTGGAAACGTCCGTTCCCAAATAAAATCCTCTAAGCAAAAGAAGGTAGCTGCCACTCAGACTTAGCGTTAGTGGTAAAATTAAGAAGTGGAGAGGATAAGTTGCTAACCATTGTCGAAACTTTAATTCCGACCATAGTAGGGCTGGATGATCCGAGATGGGGCTGGTTTAAAGGTTGCGAAATGATCATTATTTTGCGACTCCAACTCGGGAGTCAGTTAACAGCTATTTGAAAAAATTACGAAGCATTGACTCTCTGGTGAGATGTTGGACTAGCTCCAAAAGGAACCAACAACCTCCACATTCCGCAGAGGCCCTCGTCCGCAGCATACCTCACACCACGCCTAGACTTGGAAGGTGCATATACGTCGGCAAGCAACTGGTAACAGATAAAGTGCTCACCGAGGTATTGCTAGTAACCTACCGTGTCACGTAACACTTTAAACGCAGTATAAGAAAACTACTGGCAAACAGGGAACACTGCAGAACACGGAGGATGTCAGCACCCCCCCAGAACTCTCGAATGAAGTGGCGTGCATCAAATGACAACCAAATGACCACGACTTGGCCCAAGGTATGGTCAATATATAACCAAGGGCCAGCCAGCCACCCACCACTCCTCCCAGTAACAATGTAGTCGCCTCAGGGTAGAACCGACCATCTTGGACATCCACCCCTCCTTGACATTGGTCCTTCCCTTATTTTGGCCCCATCATTTTAATAAAATATTTGGTACTTATGCACTTATGTCATTGTGCTGAAATAACAGCATTATTATTTTGAAAGCCATTCTTAATATAGGGAATGGAGGATTTTTTGTAACTATTCTGTACTTCTACATAATTTAATAATAAAAAAAAAAAAAGATGTGAAACTTGAAAAAGTAGCACGGTAAGATAATTGTATAAGTACCAAAACCTTTTAAAATTCGTCAAACCAGAAGAGTAACCGACCCTCAGCAGGAAGTCTTATGGAATTTGTAGGCGGATGTTGTCGAGAGTACCCCCCCCCTTCTGAGTCCCACAATTTTCACTTTTTTTTAATTTTTTTTTTTAACTTTTTTCCTGTTAATATCATCGATTACAGACTGAAGTTTCAGATTATGAAAAGAGAATTGAAAAAAAAAAAAAAAATTTTTCATAACTTTTCACGTAGGGTTCAGTTTTCAATTATAGTGTTGTACTAAATTCAACACGAACTTTGTGACCACCATGAAAAAGAAATGGCAACTGTGACCAAAAGGTAGAGGTTAGAACAGATGGGTTAAAAAAAAAAAAAAAAAAAGATTTCTTTACCCCCCTCCTCCCACTCTCATCCATGTATCTACCCATCCTCTCTCTCAACTACGTATGCATCAGTCTCATATCTATTCATCGTGGTCACAAAGTTCATGTTCAATTTAGTACAACGTTATATAATTGAAAACTGAACCCCCACGTGAAAAGTTATATAAAAAAAATTTTTTTTTCACTTTTATAATCTGAAACTTAAGTCTGGAATCGATGATATTAACAGGAAAAAGTAAATAAAAAAAAAGTGAAAATTGTGGGATTCAGAAGGGGGGGGGGCACTCTCGACAACGTCCGCCAATTTGTAGGTTAAAAAATAAAGGAAGAAAAATCAACAGTTTTGTACTAATTTTTATTTTACAAAAATATGTAATCAAATAAGTGGTTGGATTTTTTGGGTTATGCAGTTTACGAACCATGCTGCTGCTGCAGTAATATTTAGAAAGCCATTCTTAACATGAACATGAGAAACAGAACATTCTGTACTTTTTTTAAACTAACAACAAATACATTTGAGAAAATGAAACTCTCGCCGAAAATTGTTTAATATCAGGAACTAAACCTGACTGACACTACATCGTTGGCTGCTGACATATTTCTAAAATTCATCTGATTTGTTAAAAAAATCATCAGAAAAAAAAAAATCAGAAAAATTAATACGGTTGATTAATTCGCTCTGTCACCGCTTGGAAAATACGATACAATCCGATTTTATTTGGGAATTCGTATTCAATAAAGTTTGAGGTACTTATGCACTTTTGTTACCGCGCTATTTTTAAATAGATTTTATTTTTTCAGGTTAAATTCAAGTTTCACGATATCTTCTATTATTATTATTAAATTGTCAGGTGGAAGCACAGAATAGTAACAAAACACCCTCCCCATGTTAAGAATGGCTTTCAAAATAACGTTATTTTTTCGGCACGGTAACAGAAGTGCATAAATACCAAGTTTGATACCCATTTTGGGAGTTAACCGCTTAAAGATAATCAAGGAAAGAGTATTTTATTCATTTAAGAAAACAAAACCAGACAAAAAACAAACTGAATATCAAGTTAAAAACGTCAAACACATGCCATCATCGTATTTTGTTGTTCATTTGAAAACTCACCTCAATATGATCCCATTTACTATAATTTATTACTTTGGACATTTTTATGAACTTTTGTGGCTTTCTTCTTTTAGATAATTATTATCTCTTAAAGAAACTTAATTGTCGCCAAGAAATATAATTAAAAGGAAATCATAAATCTAGTATTCGATATTTGCAGCCAACAAAATATGGCTGCGTTCTCTCGGCAGTAAATGACGTTCTGTGCGCTGATTGGACAATAATAAAAATTGATTTCAATCTTTAATTATGACTGCATTCTTTGTGGAGTAAATGGCAATTTGTACGCTGATTGGTCAATAATCTACATTTTTGAGTTGAACGTTAATAATTTTGATTTTTCGGCTTGGCCTTTTGGCCAAGATCAAAGTGTAGTATCTGTTCTTCAGATGCGGCACTTCCATTTCTCGTTCTCTTTCAAGTGGAGGAGAAATCCTTCACGACTGAGACAATTTTTATTTTTTGTACCTTTTCTCCACGTTAAAAAACGACCCTGGTGTCTAACTCTGTTCCGTGGGGAGACATTGTAAATAGGTACTATTCTCAACTTTTTTTTTTTTACATAGGCATTACCACATTATCAAGGCCAAGAGGCCACTCAAGGATAAGGGTTAAAGAGTGTACAGTAGAAATTGAACAATATAGTAATCATTAGTAATGAAAATTTGGTAAATTTGATAACTTATATGGAACGGCTCATCAAGAACTTATTTACGTTAGACTTGAAGACAACCATATTGTAGTCAGCCGGAAAGCAGGAAAACGGAAGACAATTCCACAGGCGTGCAGTTCTAAGAAAGAAGCTTTGTTCATGGAATCTACATTTAGGTTTAGGCACAGATAAAGAGTGGGGGGGGGGAATTATTGATAGTGTTTACAGCTAGACGAGTGTTTCTTGTGAAAGTTTGGCGAGGGGGGACCATAGATTGAAGCTCAGTCGAACACTTTCCATGTAAATAACGATACATTAGAGACAAACTCGCAACATCTCTTCTGTGAGATAGAGGTTGCAAGGAAGAGAAAAGGACATCTCCTACGAGGCTACGAAGTCTATTTTGAACTCTATCAAGGCAGGCCAAGTCCTTTCTAGCAGCTCCTGCCCAGATGTGGCAACAGTATTCCATCCTTGGACGTACCTGGCTCTTATATAGATAGAGAATAGCATCAGCAGTGAGATATCTACCGGATCGATAGAAAGATCCCACCATTTTTCCAGCGGCCTTGGCAACAGATTTGATGTACGTGTTCCATTTAAGATCAGGAGTAATGGTCAAGCCCAGAAGCTTGTCAAAACTTGAGGCCTCCTGAAGACGAGAGCCATTCATTTCAATTGATGCCAGATGTGGATCAGAATGTTGATGATGTAAAGAGAGAAGCTTGGTTTTAGATGCATTAAGAGTAACCAGCCACTCCTTACCCCATTGTACTATGTGCTCAAGATCAGAGGAGAGAGAATTGGAGAGAACTTGGTCGTTTACTGTCTTAGATGTGCTACCATAAATGGTAGTGTCGTCAGCATAAATGTCTACAAATGATGTAAGGATGTGATTTGGAAGATCATTAATGTAGATTAGGAAAAGAGTTGGGCCCAGGATGGACCCCTGAGGGACACCGGCATTAATACTGTGAGCTTCTGATTTTTGCCCCTCAACTACTACTCTTATGAACCTATCAGAAAGAAATGATTTAATAATTGAGAAGACATTTCCAGCTATACCATACCATACATATACCATCTTATGAAGTAAACCTTTATGCCATACCCTATCAAAGGCCTTAGATATGTCAAGAGCAATTGCCCTAGAAAGGTTGCCTCCGTCGAGAGATTTGCTAATCCTATGAGATATAACTGTAAGAACATCTGCTGTAGATCTAGCAGAATGGAAACCATATTGAGTGATCTGGCCCACAGGATAAGATCCAAGTGTAGTATCTGTTTTGATACTACTGAGTGCGAAACCATCTTAATCAACTGATTAAGTTAAAAAGTTTGTTCTTTAAGGACTGACCCAATTCTTTGGGAGTCAAAACCTTTAAGGATTGGACCTTGTTTGTTTCTGTTAGCCCATCAGGACAAATTTATTATTAACTGTTATTTCATTTTTGTGACAGATAGTCTAATACTTGGCAGGACTTAAACAGCTGGCGGGTTTTGGCGAAACTTAGTACCTTTTTTAAGGTGATGGTCCTCCTGTCTCCAAATTGGCGAGTCTCTGTTGGCCGACAATTAGTGATGAATCGGGCAGCCAAATTGCCCAGCTTGGGGGATGATCCAAGTTTAGAATCTGTGAGCGGGGGGGGGGGGGGGGGGCACACCCGGTGACACTCCAGTATCCGTTGCTATGTCTGAAGGCGGAGTTCCAGGAGCTATGTATGTTACGCCCAGTGGCATACATGTTCTGGGAGTACCCTTTGCCACACTCTGAGGCCTAGTTCCAGGAGAGGGTATTGCCACGCCCGGAGACAGTAAAGTTCTGGGGAAATCCTTTGTCATATCTAGAAGGAATAAATTTCCAGGAAGTCTATTTGCTGTGCTCAGAGGCAATAAAGTTCTAAGGGGCCCATTTACTATGCCTGGAGGTAATTCGGTACCAGGAGAGGCGATCAGTACCAAGCCTGGAGGCAAAGCAGTTCAAGGGAAGAACATATCTCTGGACCCATTATGCACGGATGGATCAGAAGTTTCGCTAGGCGATTTTCTGAACCCATGGGCAATGCCGGCATCTGATCTGGTAACTTCCCATAGGAAAGGATGTTTAACCACTGGTTTGTTCAGGGATTCACCCTGGGATAGGTTACCAAAGTACTTCAATAGGAGATGAGTGCACAACACTAGTTTGTGCATCCAACGAAATGCTAAGTTCGAGTACACGTTCCCGTCCTAGCTATGGCACATGCAGTGCTAGATTCTGTGGAGCCCAGCACTGGCCATGTTAGAGTAGGATAGGGTAGGTTGATTAACCACTAAGAGTGAAATTTTATAGGCTCTAGGCTAGATGAATATAATTGTTGCTTGCGACTCTGTTTTATTTTCTATTGGTACTAGGACAGCTTCCAAAGATGCTTATTACACCCTTTGTTTTGTCCCCGGTCTGCTACCCATATATCTTGGAAGACGGCATCCATTCCCTATGTTCTCATCCTGATCTGATTTGTTTTTTGAAAGATTACCCTAATTAATTAGGGAACGACTAGCTTGTTTTTGACTTTTTTCAAAAAACAGTAACAGTGAGTGTTCTACATTTAGAGATAGGTAGGGAGGGCCTTACTAACCAACCCCCAGTGGCATTTTATTCGATTCCTTTCTTTTTCTTTCATTTTTGGGTGTGTTTTAGTTTGCCTCACCTGCCATAATCTCATTTAAAAAAATAAAAAATAAAAAAATATTTTAAGTTTGCACATATTTTTTGCTTTTATTTTTGTATATGTTTTTTTTTACTTTTTCAGACAATCTAATATATAAAAGGCAAAATGTGCGTATATATGTTTGTATCTCTCACAAAAACTTTTGAGAGAGGCAAGGGGTCCTGACAAGATCAGTATTGTTTTAAAGCTCCATCCTTCGGATGACAAATATTGAAAAATTGGCCAACAACATTAATTCCTTCACTCTAAACGTGGCCGTTTTTTACAAGGAGGGATCGTTTTTTTCATTGAATTTGCGCAAGTCATCGTTTTCTTTCCGACTGACTTTGGTTAATTTCAACACTCTCCACTTCCGGTCGCGCCATGGAGACATCGACTAAGATGTTATGTTTTCTTTTTCACTTTCTTTTCCTCATTCGCGTTATGAGTTCGAGATTGCCTGCCGACTACTACATTTTTTTCTCTCTCTACCCAAACTGCCTACTGTTGTTTCGGCCTCCCCCTGCTACTACCAATTTATTTTTTTAATCCTCCCCCCCTCCCTAAGGTTTCTTACTTCACCTGGGCAACGCCGAAGAACCCCTCTACTACCATTTTTTTTAAACACCTTTCCCCACCCTAGCAACGCTAGGTACCCCCACTAGTTGTAAATAAAGTCATCTCATAAGCTGGGGATTTTTTTAAGTAGGTAAATACCATGGAGGTAATGTGGTATTATGGTGATAGAGACTAGTTTAGGGTTAATAAAGTTTCAATAAAATTTTAGCAAAGTAGTTAGATGATCCTCGACCCCCACTTCCCCCTACTGGCCTTGTGCCATAGTTTGGTATTACCCAAATAGAGCTCTGATCGTAGATAATGGGAGAGCTGCGAGTGTAGTATCTGTTCTGATGCTACACTTGAATTAATTTATCCTTAGTCAATGTATGGAAAGCCCTTCTATACTAAGGCAATTTTTATTATTTTTGCAACTGCCAGAGTGCCCCTTTGGGTAGCTGGTTTTCCTCTACATCAAAAACGACCTTGTTTCACATTTTTCTTTCCTAGCAGATCTCACCCCGAGCTACAACACAAGGTAAACGCAAATAGTAGTAGCAGCAGCAATCATACAAAAACATTACAGACTACCAACAGTAATGGCGATCATTCGTGCTGACCAGTTAATGACATGTTAAAGTGTCAGGAACTATTTTCTTTATCGTCAGAGGTGGGAAAAATATTCAAAATATAACCGCTGAGAGACAACACGCAGATCTTTACTACCGACTTTTCTTTCTCCAACTTTACAACATGGCAAGAAAGAAGAAAAAAGAAAAAAAGAAAGAAGAAAAAGAAAAAAAGAAAGAAGAAAAAAGAAAAAAAGAAAGAAGAAAAAGAAAAAAAGAAAGAAGAAAAAAGAAAAAAAGAAAGAAGAAAAAGAAAAAAAGAAAGAAGAAAAAAGAAAAAAAGAAAGAAGAAAAAGAAAAAAAGAAAGAAGAAAAAAGAAAAAAGAAAGAAGAAAAAAGAAAAAAGAAAGAAGAAAAAGAAAAAAAGAAAGAAGAAAAAAGAAAAAAAGAAAGAAGAAAAAGAAAAAAGAAAGAAGAAAAAAGAAAAAAAGAAAGAAGAAAAAGAAAAAAAGAAACAAACAAGATACTGAGAATGAGTTGGACTCCGAAATATTTTCAAATTATAAATTTCAAGCAAGTAAAATATTATAAAAAAAAAGGGGGTTATCATTCCCACTTACCTCCCTTTAATACACTAACAATCTAAAAATAGGGTCTGTCTAATTAACCAATCAGGGACCCCCGTTTATCGGGTTCGCTTTTAGAACAATAGTCTCTTCCTCTTAACCACAGCTCGTCCATGAAGCAACAGGTAGAAATATTCCTCTCCTAAAATTTTGTGCCTATACGAACATTACAAGAGCCGTCTAATTCTTTGGACGTAAAAAGAACTTTATAGTTGGACTTTCTCTAAAGCCGCAAACACAATAAGTTTTGCAAAACTTGTAAATTTTATTGTTTTAATAATTAATACTTTTTTCTATATCCTGTTTTGTGTCGTTAGTGAATCCCTTTATTTCAGTCTGCTCCAACGAACTTTGCAGCAATTTTCGGACTACAACCTCCATTTGCCAGTATTCGCTTTAATATTTGTTTTTATTTTCATAAAATTGCGGTGTAATTTGGCTTTCAAGTGCACTTGATGCGTATTTTATTATTTTCTTTATGCCCATATTTTCCTTACAATACCCAGTTCATTCTGGCAAGGAAATATTTTACAATAATAAGCTTGAAAAAAAAACCATTTCAATTTCAACAACAGATATATTGACAAACAAAATAATTTAAGGAAAAACATCGTGGGTGACAAAGTTAGTTTGAATTTATTCACAGATATACCAAGTTTGATTTGATACAGACAAATGAAGGTTCCAGGAAATGAAAATCCTCTCACATTGGGTCAAACATGGCAGAACTAACATGCCAGCAATAAGAATGAATATTCACTTCCTCAAGCAAATCTGTCCACAACTATGTCTGTGTGCAAGCATAAAAATACTGACACTAAAAGCTGACTGCAGCAGTTGGTGATCGAGGAAGCCAAAAGTGTCTTGTGAATTATCGTTTCTAACTTTGCCACTGACAATGACGTCTTCCTCTGCATCAGAGCGACAGCAGTCCGCTAACTTGCAACACCAGTATACGACTCATACAATCACCCTGCTAATACTGCTTTCTTCTTGTTTGTGTCGAACCTGGCATCTACAGTTAATGCGCTATAAATATACGAGGACAATTTTAACCGCCCTTTCTTTCAGGCTTCGATGCTTCTTAAGCCAAGAGACATTACTAATTTTCTTTTATTTCAAGCACCCCTTGACAACAAGAGACTTTACTAATTTCCCTTTCCTTTCTGACACATCCTGACAATAATAAACAACCTTACCTATTTCGTCTTTCTACCGTGCTAGAAAACTACTGACACCTGAAAGTATCCTGTACCTCTATAAGGCCACCATTCGCCCATGTATGGAGTATTGTTGTCACATTTGGGCTGGTGCATCTGCTGCTAGTCTCTCGCTCCTAGACAGGGTTCAAAAGAGAGTCGCCAATCTGATAGACCCTGAACTGGCATCTAAGCTTCAGCCTCTGTCCCATCGACGAAACGTTGCATCCCTCTGCCTGTTCTACAAGTATTTTAATGGTGAATGCTCTGACGAACTGCAGATACTTGTGCCCCCATGACGTAGACACCCTCGACAAACCTGACAGGCAGCTAAATCCCACCCCCACACAGTAGAGATCCCTAGATGTAAAAGATCTTTCTACTCCAGTAGTTTCTTCCCCAGAACCGCTAGACTCTGGAATTCTATTCCAGGTCCCTGCTTCCCTAATTGTACTGACATGCAGAAGTTCAAGTGTAACGTGAACCGACATCTTGCTGCCCAAATCCCAACATAGTGCCCCAGTAGTTGCTGCCCCTGATAGTAGCCCCCTACACCAAAGTGGCAATGTGCCTTGTTTGGGGTGAAAATGTAATAAAAAAAATAAATAAATAAATAAATAAATAAATATTTAAACTTCCTGTCTGTCTTTCTGCTACCATACACTCATTTTTTATACTTATTAACATCAAGTTTTAAGATAAAACATTTTATAATGGCAATATCGTAATTGGTAATAATAACAAGTGAAGCATGCATGGTCCCCCGTGAGCGCACGGTGAAAAATGCCTAAGTTCAGCATTTGCCTCTGCCCATTTAGCCCCAAAAGTCCCCAGGGGACATCAAATCCAAGTGAAAATGAACAAACGGTGCAGTTTTAGGCCTTAACATATATAAATTTGAGTTCTGCACCATGCAAAAAAAGAAATGACTAAGTCCACCATTGGCACCTCATCCCATTTAGCCCCAAAAATCCTCAAGGCCTTAACATATTTAAATTTGAGTTCAGCACCATGCAAAACTGCTAAATAGGCATACACAGAAAATTTGGAACAAATATGGTAAAATAGTCCCAAAAATGGAGTAGTTTTATTAACCCTAAAAGAGCCTCTGGGTCACAACCAAGAGTTATCGCGAAGTATAGACAAACAAAATTATATAGAAATCAGTTAGTTACAACTTTTCACAAAGTTTTATAAAAATCCATGGCATCAATTTTTTTTAATAAAAGCACAAAAGTGTCAATTTTAGCCATTTTAACCAGAAAGGCACCCTTACGGAAGCAACCGGATTTTTCCTGGAAAATCCGTTCTGTTACTTTTTAACTCATATCATGTTTAATGTTTGTGCAAAATCTTTTTAAATTCCAAGGCGTAGTTATTGAGAAAAGTGCGGACAGACAAATAGACAAGGATAAAATTACAGGTCCAGCCTCCTTTTGTCGGGAGATCAATACTATTACAAAACAAATGAACATTAACTCTTGAAAACAACTTTCAATGAATTATAATTTATTTAATTAAGCAGAAAAGTTTTGAATATGCTTTTCCTGACCCCTGAAACTCATGACTCTTAATTAATCGATCCAGACTTCTTCTAATGTCTCAGCTAATGAACCCCCTTGTTTTTACAAGAATTCTAAAAATATTCAGGAACATTCTATGTTTTTCTATTGCTGTAAACCTTCCATTTTAAACGCATATAAATTATCTTTTTTGTGAATATATGCATTTTTAACTCATCATTTTGTTTTCTTTACCGTATGACAATGTCTCTCATTTTTCTCACCTTTAAATCTGCAAATCTTTTTCATTGAAAATATTTCTCTGAATCCGGCTCACCCCCAAAATACTTCTCTCCTTACAAAACACCCTAAAGTATAACTCCCCAAACTGGCTTGAACAGATCCCTAAAAACTAATGACTGAAAACCCTAAACTTTTAACTTATATGGTTACCTGGCCTTCGAGCTTGAATCAGAGTGTAGTATCTGTTCTGATGCTGCTCTAAGTTAATTTGTTCTTACTCAATGAAGGGAAAATCCTTCTAAACTAAGGCAATTTTTAATTTTTATCTTCTAATTCAGAGTACCCCTTTCTGGGGAGCTGAATATTCCTACACGTTAAAAACGACCTAGTGTCAAATTTTGTGTTTTTGGGAAAACAAATAAATAGGAACTGTAGTGTTTGCTTTAAAATCCACAGATTCGAAAAAGTAGTAAAAAAAATCAAATATATAAGAAATAAATGTTACCAAACGCAAGATAACTTACTTTTCTACCTTGCTAGGAAGGCTTTTAGTGTTTTTACTTAGCGCCTCCCAATTTATGGTCCCCCAGGCTTGATTTTCATGAAAAACACTTGTCTAGCTGAAAACAATGTCAATTATTTCTCCCACTCATTATCTGTGCCTACACCTGAACGTAGATTCCATGAGTAAAGCTTCTTTCTTAGAACTGCACGCCGTGGAACTGTTCCATTTTCTTGCTTTCCAACTGACTACAATATGGTTGTCTTCAAGTCCAATGTGAACAAATTCTTGATGAGTCATCCTCTTAAGTAATCCGATTTACTGAATTTCCACTACGAACGATTACTATGATATTTTCCCATTGACACTGTATCCTCGAGTGGCCTCCGGGCTTTGATAAGTAATGACTCCTTTGTAAAAAAAAACAAAAACAAAAAAAAACAAAAAAACTTCTAATACTTTTATTGTTAGGTACGGGCAAAATGAATGCTGATGCTCAAAATGCATAAACATTTTGACCCCTCCCTTTACTTAAAAATTCACCAAAAATCAGGAAATTAACCAATTTTAATGAAATTTTCAGTATTCATAAAATAATGATCGCGAAATATAATGAACTAATTATTTTTATTTAAATCTTAGTGGAAATGTAATTATTGTTTTACAAAAAATACTTTTATTAAAATTATTAAAATTATGGTTTTCTGTAGTAAAAAAAAAAAAAATAATGAAAAAATTTATTTTTGCTTTTTTTTTTATAAAAATAAAGCATCGTATATTATAACAATTAAAAAAAAAAATAATGAAAAAATTTATTTTTGCTTTTTTTTATAAAAATAAAGCATCGTAAATTATAACAATTAAAAAAAAAATTATTTAATTTTTACAGGAACAATACGAAAAAAGCTCCTAAAGTCCGTATTAATGAATTCGATATAACTCGAAGAAAAATTAATTTCTCAAACTACCGATATTACCACTGAATTAAGCATTGTTTATTTAATATTTTCACACACACAAAAAATTATAATAGCAAAAATATTTCTACTTTTTTTTTAAATTACAGATTTCGCATAATTTTTATATGCAAGATTTTGATAATTTCCTTGCTCGCATGAATGTGCAACTTTCGGTGTAAAATAATTTTTAAATAATCTCAAACAATAATTAAAAAAAAAAATCATAATTTAAAAACAGGAACATAAAAAATAATTAAATTAAAAAATGATAAAAATTGATACAAACATTCAGAATAGGAATGTACGGATGCACGGATGCACGAGGGGGAATAGAAATCTGACACCCCTACCTTCTTTTAATATCATGACTTCATTTTGAAACAGCGTTTTTCGATTGGCTGAAATTTTGGGCTTCCGTATAATATTATTTACAAACCTTTATTTGTAGCGTTTTGGCGAATGGCAGAATTACTTGCTTTTTGGGGGGATGATTAAGTTATTTTTTTGTACAAACAAGGTGGTTTTTTTTTTTTTTTTTTTTTTTAATTTAATTCAATGTCTTAGGACTTTACTAATTATCTTTGAAATAGACCCAGAAAAGAGAAAACTAATATTTATCTTTTAAAGGATTTTTACAATGAATTTATTTAACTTCAAAATTTAGCTGAATTGGTTAGCTCGCCATGGAAACATTTTTCCTAACTTTTTTTTTTTTTTTTTTTTTTCACGTGTACAAATATTTTTTGCCTTTAGTCACTAATCTTTCAAATACAATCAAAACGTGGTCGGGAATCTACAAACAAACAAACAAACAAAAAAAAATGATAAATCGGCTTTCAAAACTAGGCCCCTCTATCTTTATCCGCCCGCACTTATTTATTGTCATCGAAATCGATAAAATTGCTTATTTTTCAATCAAATCAATTGATCGCTTATAACAACGACGATAACTGCAGAACGATATTTGCTGGCCCTGCCCCTGAATACACGATTCTGATTTTATTAAATACTCAATATTGATTGGTTTCCTATATCGAGATTTAGCCAATCAGAAACAATCTCTCTTGAAGCCGAGCAGAGCAGTAGCACTAGTTCATAAATCTTATCCAATGAAGCGGAATTAAACTTGGCCTTTTGGCCAAGATCAAAGCGTAGTATCTTTTCTTATGCTGCTGCACTTTCATTTCGTGTTCTCTTTCGGTGGAGGAGCAGGAGCAGTCCTTCACGACTGAGACCATTTTTATTTTTGTACCTTTTCTCCACGTTAAAAAACGAC
Source organism: Euprymna scolopes (assembly GCF_053919585.1). Taxonomy (NCBI): domain Eukaryota; kingdom Metazoa; phylum Mollusca; class Cephalopoda; order Sepiida; family Sepiolidae; genus Euprymna; species Euprymna scolopes. The sequence continues at coordinate 80,837,872 of NC_136519.1, forward strand.
CCTGGTGTCTAACTCTGTCCCGTGGGGAGGCATAGTAAATAGGTACTTGACTTGAAAGTTCTCGATCACAATTGTAATGTTTACAATTAAAGGGACATAATCCCAAAGAGTTATCTACCTTACATAAGTGTACGCAGTAAAAATAAAAAGGCTTTGCTAGTGAGATGAATGGCGACCGAGCTGTAGTCAAAATGTGTCTGTATCTTGTCTTTTTTTTACAACTTTTCGGGCCAAGATCACAGTGTAGCATCTGTTCTGATGCCATACTTCATCTTTTCTGTCCTAGGTCAGTGGAGGAGAAATCTTTCATGACTCAGACAATTTTTATTTTTGTTCCTATCCAAAGTACACCTTTTTGGGGTAGTTGGATTTCCCCCACATTAAAACCCGACCTTGTGTCTAATTCTGCCCTCGTGGGGAGGCAAATAAACAGGAACAATCATTAATCTTCTCTATTTTAATCTCTTTTGTTAAAGAATTCTGTTTCCCCATAAGAACTAGTGCGACAAGATCAGACTGTCGGAAGATACTGGCTTCCTGACCTAAAGTGCACCAAAAGAAATATTCATTTTGAATGCACCCCTAGCATATAAAAGAATCTACAGTTGACGTTATAGGCCCGGTATTTCTACTGGTGCAGTAATAAAACTACTTAGATGCATTTGTGATGTTAGCTTCTTTAATTAGATTTTTTTGATAATCGATTTTTTTGATAATCGATTTTTTTGATAATCGCTTTTTTTGATAATCGATTTTCAATACTTATCAGATGCATTCCAATAAAGAAACCCATGTAAGAACACTCACAGACACATCAAATATCTATTATTAGGGAATTTTTTCCCGCCCAATTCAGACGCAGAAGAGCATTAAAGAACTCAATTCCTCTGCTGTTATTGCTTAAAATGGGATCTTGTATTAATTTTCCATTTTTGAAAACATATTTTAACTTTATCGAATTGCGATTGGTCAGGGTTTGAACTACTTTCCTTCCTCAGTTTAGAAGGATTGGTTTTTCTCCATCGATAAGAAACATGAATTGTTATTCCTTACTTTGTTCGGGAATATTACTCAATGATGCACTATACACCCTACTAAGGATACAATTGAACATTTCATCTTCCTGCGAAAAGAAACGGTATCAACAACCCTTATCTCACCGACGTTGAAGGGAACTAAAAAAAGGCCCCTTAACAGATCTAAACTTGACAAAGTTTTTGCAAGCACAAATCCTGAAAGTTACAACTTCAAGGTAAGTGCTCATTTTGCAAATTTTCAAGCGTTCACAATCTTTTTCAGTTGAGGGGGACCGAATTCCTACAAGGTTTGTGTGTGTGTGTGTGTGCGTGTGTGTGTGTGTGTGTGTATGTTTGTGCGTGTGTGTGTGTGTGTGTGCAATAGTGCTCTGGAGGCCTTCTGAGTTTGATTTTTTTTCAATTCATAACTTTAAAAAAGGCTTCTCAAGACAATAAAAAACAATATTATCTCAAAATCACTTTTTATTTTTAACATTTTTTACTCTTACTCTTCAAAAGCCAACAGGTTGATGGGTAGTCTAATATGTTATATATTGTATATACTAGTGCATGGTGTTTATACATAACAAGCATGTTGCATAGTGAATTTTGTTGTCTAGTGTGTGTATATATATATACATATATATATTTATATATATATATATATATATATATATATATATACACACACAGCCTGGAACGATAAAATAGTAGCTCTAGAAAAGATGACATGATTCCATTTCTGTTTGATGAAAAATGGTTGTCTTTTTTTGTTGCAACCCATCTACTAGTTGGCCAGTTGTGTACAGATCTCAAGAAAGATAGGAGCCTTCTATCTTGTCGGAAAATGACACAATGTTCAACAAGTGAGATTGGAGATGCGCCACTGTACAACTCATGCTCTCTGTCGATTCAAGTTATGACAACAGACCCATTGCCAGCATCCTCAAAATGCATCGCTGGATTGCCACAAATAACAGGGACGTGCCTAGGATGGTGAAAGCAAAATTTCCGGTAATGGTTATGGTCTTTGGAGTGGTTTAAAGTGAGGGCCACCTCACATCTTCGAAGTTGGCTTGAAAATCAACACCAAAGTGTATCTGGATGTGCTGAAGAGTGTGATGATCTCTGCTACAATCAGATGGCCGCAAGCAGACCCTGAGTCTAGCAGCAGGACTCGACACAAAGTCTAAAGTGATCCAGACTTGTCTTCAGAAGGAGTGCTATGATTTTGTATCCTTCTCTCACTGCCCCCCTCCTTCTCCCCCAACCTGAACCCACTAGAGTATTTAGTTTGGTCATATGTCGAGAACATCACCAACATGACCTCCCACAACACCAAAGTTAGCCTGATTGCCACCATAAGACAAGTATTTGCTAAGATCCTGCCAACGTTTATGGAAAAGGCATGCTCCCAGTTTTGCAAAGGAAACAAAAAATAAAAAAGAACTTCAACTTGCTTTCTCTTTGTAATAACAACATTTATTTCCTCATTGGTTACGACCGTGATGTCACCCATGTGATCGTCTTCTTGAGTCTCATTCATGCCTCTCATGTGATCTTGAATGTTATTCACGTCTTTAACGTGATCTCTTTTTTAATGTCTTTATTTGTCCCTAGCGGTGACGTCATTTCACATGCATTTGCATCTGCACATCCACGCTATGTGACACAGAAAGAGCCGACGTTGTCAGGGATTAAACGAGGATCAACAAATATTCCATATTTTTATTGTCATCGAAATCTGTGAAAGCACTAATTTTTAATCAAATCGATGGATTGCTTGTTCTAGTTAGGGACCCCTCCCCACCGCAGTGTACTTACCAGAAGGAAGCTTCACCTGTTTCCCTGCAGTGACTTAGTCCACAATACATTGTAATTTTCATTGCACTGTAGAGAATCTACTGTTGATTCCTTAAAACAAAGTCTCCAACAAAATCTTGCCCATGAGATTTGTCTAAAAATAATAAGTCTAAAATGAACAACCATCATGCAATTGCAAGTGTTCAAATGCGAATTAACGACAACCTTCCTGTCTGTTCGATTTGCACACACGTAAATGCACAATTTGCCAACTGAAACAAACAGGTGCACTCAATTTCTCTTCACAAGCTAGCACAGTTCTTGAACTCTTTGAACTCTAAGTCTTTACCAGTTCTTAATTTTCGTTGTCAAATATCACCCAATGTTTATGGATAGGCTTTTCCATTCATCCTTTTGATAATAATATCCTCATATTATTTGCATTATTTATCCTGAGTGTTATTCTCACAACGTTTCAGTTGATGTAAATGCCAACATTTTCAGGTGTTAAGGAATAGAGAGAGGGAGAGAGAAAGAGAAAGAGAGAGAGCGAGAGAGAGAGGGGAAGAGGTGAGTTATAGTGTAGACACGTTGGCCGGAAGTAAAAGATCAGCTGATTTGATTGCGTGTGAGTCATGTGATCAGGTTAGCTGAATCGTAGAGATTTAATTTGGACACAGAAGACAACGGACGGCTTCCCGTTGTCTCCTCCTCCTCCTCACGGGGGGTGGGGGCACGAACGCTGACGTGTGTAGAAGAAGAACCCACACAGGCCGATTTCACTTCCACCTTCTGCAGGACATCTGGAGAAAGTGAAATAAAAACTATAGAACTAATTCCTTGTCTTGGAGTGATTGAATCTTCATCCAAAAACAGGTATCAAGTCTCCCTCCAGGATGAGAAATTTCCAGATGGTCCAACATCGAAGAAGCAGAGGTAGGTTCTGAAAATACATGTCACTCATACACGATTCCCTTTATGATAATCAAACACAGAACCCTTTATTATAGAGCAACAACGTAACACAGGTACGTCTTGTCGAACTCAGGAATCTCTATGAAATGTTATGTATTTTACAGGCAAGATAACAAAACGAAAAAGTTATAAACAAAAACAACAAAAACAAAAACAAAACAAATGCGTAACAAATAAATCTTCCCAACGGAAAGGTAAGTTACTCTTCTACGCATCTGAATATGTTGTCAGTGTTTTTTTACTTATTTTAAAGCGTTTATTTATTCGAAACAATATTAGTGTCAAGTTTCAAGTGAGAACAAGATAAAAATGATAAATACATCACGGATTTTTGTAGTATGAAAGGCTGAAACCTTTAACTCCAGAAGACAGTCACTTATCACTAGCACTTTTATCCATTACACCATGGATTTTTGTAGTATGAATTTGAGGAGTTTTATCAGTTGGAATCATTTATTTCCACTTGTTGACGGGTACAGACCTCTGTGAGGTGATTTGGTCACACAATGACCAATCAGGTTACAGGGCATATTAATTTCAATGGACCCTTGAAGGACTACTTCTAGATCCTTGAGGAATTACAGAAAGTTAACAAAGATCTTCAATGCACGTATAAAAAGGACGTTTCTTGCCTTTGTATCAGGTTGTTGCATACGTTCCCACCGTTTCATAAAGCATATTTTGATATTTAGCAAATTATTATACATCATTAGAAAGCAAGATAATGGTCATCGTTTTTTTTGCTCATATAATTTTTTCTCATTTTTCAGAGCCGTCAAATGGATTGTCAAGTAGATAAAAAAAAGCACATTTTCGACACCTCTTTTTCGCCTTTAATCGAGGTCAAAAAGCGAGTGAAGTGACCAAGGCTATTTGGGCCATATATGGAGAAAACGCTATAGCTGAGAGAACTATTCAAGATAGGTTTACCAGATTCATACACGGTAATTTTGACCTCAGTGATGTTCCTCATTCCGGAAGACCACTGAAGATAGGTGAGGACAAACCCAGGGTTCTTTTGAAGGAAGATGGCTATCAGACATGTAGAGAATTGGGTGGAAAGATGAAGTGTCATTTTGCGAAAATTTCACGCTACATTCAGTCGATGGGATTCACACAAAAATTTGGAGCTTGGGTCACATACAAGCTTACTATTGCTTTTAAAATTCTTTGATTTTTAAGAATAAAATGGCAGGAACTTATGCAATAACTGTTGCAATATTTTGGAACACTAATGGGGTATGATCCCACACAGTTGGACGATTCTATTTATAAACGATGCTGCTAAGAACTGACGAATCAAATTAATTCACGTTCTGCTACCAACCAATCAGAAACCAGAATTGCTTCATAAATATTAAACCTTTTCTGGAGCAATTTCACATGTTCTTTTCCCGGGTTTCGACACGGTAAGAATATTTTGTTCTGTGGAACTGTCTACTACAAACAAGTCACCTCCCAGGACTTGTGTGTAACAGCGAACCATCTGAAACTGTTCTGAAACTCAAAATGGCTTACACTTCTAGATATAAATGAAGACAAGAGTTTTATTTGATAACAACTTTGTTTGATTATTTGATAACAACTTTATTTGATTATTTTCGTCAGTTTTGACTTGTAAGGAAAAGAGTTGATATTGGGAACAGTTTCTGTGTAGAGACATTGATAAAGGATTAGACAGGTCTGTTGAAAAAGACAGTCCATGGATATGTGTTGAAATTAGGAGGAACGTGCATGCAGGTATGGATGGGGTCAAAGGCTCAGAGAGTCATGTAGTAGAAGGAGAGTTCATGTGTTAGGGTTAGGGTTAGGGTTAGTATCACATTAAGTTGTGTGTGTGCAGAGGTAGCCATGTTGGCTTGTTTATATTCATGTTTTAGTTGAACCCCAGGCTCAAAGGCCCGGGTGGGTTGTGTTGCATCCCAAGAAAGTAGTTGGGGTTTATCCCATGCCATGTGAAGGAAAGAGAGAGAATTGCCATGTGTTTAACTTTTTATAAACTCAGTCACCTGGTCAACTCACTTGAGTGATGATCTTTGATTGGATAAGCCAGAAAAGTAATTGACTGCTACAACCAATCAGCACTGACATTATTAAACAAACATATTCAAAATCTTAAGACGCAAGTATATTTGCTCCTTCTGCTACACCTTTATCCACTGGACAACCTAGCAAGGCCATTACCCACTGGAATAAATACAGCTTGGATAAAAGTGAGCTCCTATAGATCTTTGAATCTAGTCTTATTTTTTTTTTAATATGTAGTTTTACTATTTATCTTTTATATAATATTTTGACTGTAGAAATTCCCCTGTGGACAAAAGTATTGCAAAGGCTTGCAATAACAGACGCTACATACTAATTCATTACATCTAAGCTATTATCTTATGTAGAATTTTAACACAATTTTAGACACATTATGTCACTATAATAAAATGCTACATTGCATCCTAGGAGCAACACCATCACGATCACAACATCTATAGATAAAAGAGTCCCTATTTTTCTCTTTAAATATTTACTCCTCCCACTGCTACCAGTTGACACTGAAACCAATTCTACATTTTCCTACAATACTTACATTGCACCCATCGTAACTGGTTATTAACTACATACATATAACATAATCTTTCCATTTCCACATTCAAAAATAATAAATTCTCCCTTCTCAAATTCCGCTCATTTTGATTAGCATATTTTGGAATCCACTTCTACAAGACATTGGCGTTGTGAGATTCTAAGAAAGCAACCTCTGCCATGGATGTGCATCAGAAGCAAAAATACGTCATTGAATTCCTGGCAAAATTATATTGAAAATCATTATGACTGTAGAAGAAAACTCTTCAACTTTTTTAGTTAAAACACAGGAGGCTTTACTTTTGGGACGACCCTTGTAGTAAAAGTTATCCTGAAAAGGACAATTTGTAGTGGGTGGTTTATCTTGAAAAGGACAGCATTTGTTGGGGGGGGGGTGCATATAAAATGACCAACAAGAGGAATCTGAATTAGGTGTTGTGCAACGTGGCTGTTAAACTTTACATTAGTAATTTATAAAAAAAATAAACCTTCACGTTAGTAATTCATAAAATAAACATTTACTTTAGTAATTGATAAAAATAAAATTCATAAAAATAAAACTTTACTTTAGTAATTCATAAAATAAAACTTTACTTTAGTAATTCATAAAAATAAAACTTTACTTTAGTAATTCATGAAAATAAAACTTTACTTTAATAATTTATAAAAATAAAACTTTACTTTAATAATTCATAAAAATAAAACTTTACTTTAGTAATTTATAAAAATAAAACTTTAGTAATTCATAAAATAAAACTTTACTTCAGTAATTCATAAAATAAAACTTTACTTTAGTAATTCATGAAAATAAAACTTTACTTGATTATATCATAAAAATAAAACTTTACTTCAGTAATTCATAAAATAAAACTTTACTTTAGTAATTCATGAAAATAAAACTTTACTTGATTAATTCATAAAGATAAAACTGGAAAGAAAGAAATAAAAATCCGAATTGGCATCTTTTCTTTTTTTAAGAAAAGCATTTATTAACACTCAACACCACTTAAAAAGTCTCTTGCTGCCACATGTCCATCTAACCTGGCGCGTGTTTCTCTTTCTTCCGACTACATGCTAGTCACAGCCGGCCCATTCTCGCCTTCACTGTACACATCTATCTCCTTTGGCACCGACTTTGTTTCTTCTTGACCCCGTGGTGTCCGTTTTTTTCTTTTTCTTCAGATGCAGCCTCAAGCATACTCGTCAATTTGTACATGTGTTCAAATGCTGCTCCTGCTGTTAATATAATTGCTTGCCATCTATTGACTGTTACTGTTATTTTCATACGCACTCATATGCGCTATGTTATCGTTATTTCCATGGCAAGTGCTCGTCTGAGCTCCAATCTCTGGTCCCCCCCCCTCGCCAATCTTTCACGAAAAACACCCGTGTAGCTGAAACCACTGTCAATAATTTTCCAACTCTTTATCCGTGCCTAAATCAACACGTAGATTTCATGAACAAAGCTTCTTTCTTAGAAGTGCACGCCTTTGGAACTCTCTTATGTTTGCCACCTGACTACAACTTGGATGTCTTCAAGTCCAAAATAAACAAATTCCTGATAAACCGCCCCCCTTAAGTAATCCAATTTATCAAATCTACATTACTAACGATTACTACAATATTATCCCATTGATTACTGTACACGCAATAACCCTTATCCTCGAGTGGCGTTCGGGTCTTGATAAGTGGTGACTCCCATGTAAAAAAAAAAAAAAATGTTGTATAAGGTGTAGAGTACAAATCCTTGTATGAAGATATTTAGATAATAGTTTTACGATTTGATACACTACATCATACTGGGCACTAAAAGTGGTGTTTACTTTTAAATTCGGATAAAAATTATTATTTTTCCACATTTTTTTTCTAATTGCCATGTAATAAATTGCAGATTCAAATTAAACTTTGTGTTATTATCAACTTTCATAAAAAATGTTGGAAACGAGGGGAGCACATATTTTTCATCTCAAGGGTCCTGATTGATGGCTTGGTTTGGTTGCTTTGTTTTACGGCATATCAACCCTTTTCGGGTTATTTAATGCCGAATCCAATTATTTTGGAAATAGTCTCCCTGTTGCATCCAGTTATTTTGTAGAAGGTTTTCATTCTTCAAGTTCTTTGTATCTTCAATCACTAGTTTGTAGTGTTTGGTTTGGTTTGGTTGTTTTATAGTGGATGTTACCGTTTTTGTTCCTTGCCCGGCAGAACATGAATGAGTTTTGTAATGGGAGAGGGTGAAGGGTTACAGTATTAATGTTTGGTACATTTTAGGAAACCAGTCAGGAAGTGGGGGGAGATAGAAAGAGAAAGGGGAAATAAGAAGACGGAAAAGGGGAAAAGGTGGGTTGTTGTTTTTGTTTTTCAGAACATAATCAAGTTTTGCAAAAGAAAGAAGAAAAACAAAAAGCATCAATGTTAGATGCAGTTCGTCCCAGGAAGCCAATATCTTCAGACAGCCTGATCTGGTAGCAGCAGCCTGATTGATGAAGCATCCAGTTTAGTGTTCTCATTTGTGTTAACATCTATGCTAAAAGTTGCACAATCACTATCCGCTTATGACCCAGCCATTTTCTATAGAGTTCCTATTTACAATGCCTCACCACAGGACAGAGTTAGACACCAGGATCGTTTTTTAACGTGGAGAAAAGGAACAAAAATTAAAAATTGTCTCAGTCAAGAACGACTCTTTCTCCTCCACTGACAGAGAACAAGAAATTGAAGTGTAGCATCTGAAGAACAGATACTTATTTATTTGCTGCCCCACCGAGCAAATTAGGCACAAGGCCAACTTTTAATGTGAGGAGTGAAGGGGAAATGGGGACCAACTCCCCGGGGAGTAGGGGAGCTGGATAGTGACAATTGGTATGAAGGGTTGCCCCTACATTAACCAAGGTCTTATATGTGGGGTTGGTATTTATTTGCTCCCCCACTGAGCAAATTAGGCACAAGGCCGACTTTTAATGTGAGGAGTGAAGGGGAAATGGGAACCAACTCCCCGGGGAGTAGGGGAGCTGGATAGGACAGTATTTATTTGTTCCTCCACCGAGAAAATTAGGCACAATGTCAATTTTTAATGTAAGGAATGAAGGGGAAATGGGGACCAACTCCCTGGGGAGTAGGGGAGCTGGATAGTGACAATTGGTATGAAGGGTTGCCCCTACATTGACCAAGGTCTTATATGTGGGGTTTCCCCCACATATGGTCTTTGCCTGCAGTATCTGCCGGAACAGATGGTATTTATTTGCTCCCCCACCGAGCAAATTAGGCACAAGGCCGATTTTTAATGTGAGGAGTGAAGGGAGGGGGAAGGGAAAAAGGGGACCAGCTCCCGAGAGGTGGGAAATGGGAGCTGGTTAATGGTCAGGCATGTGGGGTTGCCCCCACATCTGGTCTTTGCTAGTCATAGCTAGTCATAGCTTGCAGCATCTGTCGGAACAGATATCTGCCGGAACAGATGGTATTTATTTGCTCCCCCACCGAGCAAATTAGGCACAAGGCCAATTTTTAATGTGAGGAGTGAAGGGAGGGGGAAGGGAAATAGGGGACCAGCTCCCGAGAGGTGGGAAATGGGAGCTGGTTAAAGGTCAGGCATGTGGGGTTGCCCCCACATCTGGTCTTTGCTAGTCATAGCTTGCAGCATCTGCCGGAACAGATGGTATTTATTTGCTCCCCCACCGAGCAAATTAGGCACAAGGCCAATTTTTAATGTGAGGAGTGAAGGGAGGGGGAAGGTAAAAAGGGGACCAGCTCCCGAGAGGTGGGAAATGGGAGCTGGTTAAAGGTCAGGCATGTGGGGTTGCCCCCACATCTGGTCTTTGCTAGTCATAGCTAGTCATAGCTTGCAATATCTGCCGGAACAGATACTACACTTTGATCTCAGTCCAAAGGCAAGGTAAGCCCCGGCAGAGTTAAAATATTCGATATTTATATAGAACAAGATAATCTACCTTGCATTACTTGGGAATCTTTGCTTTAATTTTTGCCCCCCCCCCCGTCATTTTAAAGCTTTGTGCTATGACATCATATGCGCTCTCATCACATATGACCTCATATGTGACGTATACTGCACATATATATTATATATCATCTGTTATAACGTCAGTACGGCACAATCACGCTGACACACCGGTTTTCACCAGATCACCAAAGTTAAACAATTCTGAACTTGGCCAGCAGCAGATGGGAAGGTTAAGGAGCTGTATGTAACTTTTGGGAAGGTTGGGCGTGGGGCCAGCACTCTCACTCCGAAAAAAGAACTCCTCGCTACGAAAACATCTACAAAATTGTGGATGGCCTATGCCCTTCCAGGGGCTCAAGGCTATGGATGCTATGACGTCATATATGACCTATATGAACAAACAAATAGACAGTAATATGGCTTTAGTATAGTAGATATGGACCATATTATCATTGCCGTACTGCAATCAGGTTTTTGTAAATTGTAGGAAGATATCAAAATGCTTAGCCAATGAAATCACAGCAGACAATTGAGAAACATGGTGCTTTTTCATTATAATAACAAAATTCAAAATATTACATTTCAAGTAAAACCAATGGTATCTGCTCAATTATCTGGTCGCAATAATGAACATATCCAAAAATTACGATAAACGATGAGGTAGGAAATTAATTATTAATACAAACAGTTTTCAAAGACAATTAGCAAAAATTGAGTTTTGTTAAATTGACTTAAGATTTTCAAAATATTCAGAAAATAATTATCTCCCCTTGTTATGATTGGAACTCTCCATTTTTTTTTTTTTTTTTTTGCAAATATTTGTCGGCATCTGATTCATAAAATATTGACATACAGATTTTAAATTAAAAATTTAGAGAAAAAAATCTCACAATGATAACAAATTCATTGGTAACAAATTATGGAGAGGATACGACATTACTGTTGGCTAGCTAATATAGTTACAGTAAATATTAAACAAGAAAATACAAGTTTATATAGTAACTATTTTTGGTGCAAGTCTATAAATGGTCCACCAGTAATCTTTTTTACCATAAAAATCTGAAAAAAAATCTTTTTAATGTACGTACTTGTCACTGCATGAAAATATCATATTCCAAAAATCATGTAAATCGATCAAGTAGTTTTTTTTATTTAAGAAAATCAAATATTATCAGACGTTTTATCGAAGATTTGCTACAGGCCATCTTACAAGTTCTTGATGAACCGTCCCCTTAAGTAATCCAACTTACCAAATTTCGACTAATGATTACTACGTTATTATATCATTGACTACTGTATACCCATTAACCCGTATCCTCGAGTGGCCTCCGGAGCTTGATAAGTGGTTACTCCTATGCAAAAAAAAAAAAAAACAACTGTCACCGAAGGTGTGTGGCCCCGACAAACCGCTGACCCCCAATGTTGTGTGTGCCATGGTATGCTTCGTTCACTGTGTTTCTTATGGCCTGATCGTCATTTTCTCACTTACTACCAAGGCTAGGCTCGTCTGTCAGTCGCAATTCGGCTCTATCTCTGTTTCGCAGTCAGCTCTAAAAACTGTTCATATATGTTACTATCAGCTGTGTCAGTATCTGAAGTCGTCCCGAGCCCTGGCCGCCTGGAAGCTGCCTTTCCCTTGTAGTCTGTACGCTTGTATTGTCATTGTCAAATCTGTAGGCTTGTATTGTCATTGTCGAATCTGTAGGCTTCTATTGTCATTGTAAAATCTGTAGGCTTCTATTGTCATTGTCAAATCTGTAGGCTTGTATTGTCATTGTCAAATCTGTAGGCTTCTATTGTCATTGTCAAATCTGTAGGCTTGTATTGTCATTGTCAAATCTGTAGGCTTCTATTGTCATTGTCAAATCTGTAGGCTTCTGTTGTCATTGTCAAATCTGTAGGCTTCTATTGTCATTGTCAAATCTGTAGGCTTCTATTGTCATTGTCAAATCTGTAGGCTTCTATTGTCATTGTCAAATCTGTAGGCTTCTATTGTCATTGTCAAATCTGTAGGTTTCTATTGTCATTGTCAAATCTGTAGGCTTGTATTGACATTGTCAAATCTGTAGGCTTGTATTGTCATTGTCAAATCTGTAGGCTTCTATTGTCATTGTCAAATCTGTAGGCTTCTGTTGTCATTGTCAAATCTGTAGGCTTCTATTGTCATTGTCAAATCTGTAGGCTTCTATTGTCATTGTCAAATCTGTAGGCTTGTATTGTCATTGTCAAATCTGTAGGCTTCTATTGTCATTGTCAAATCTGTAGGCTTGTATTGTCATTGTCAAATCTGTAGGCTTCTATTGTCATTGTCAAATCTGTAGGCTTGTATTGTCATTGTCAAATCTGTAGGCTTCTATTGTCATTGTCAAATCTGTAGGCTTGTATTGTCATTGTCAAATCTGTAGGCTTCTATTGTCATTGTCAAATCTGTAGGCTTCTATTGTCAATGTCAAATCTGTAGGCTTCTATTGTCATTTTCAAATCTGTAGGCTTCTATTGTCATTGTCAAATCTGTAGGCTTCTATTGTCATTGTCAAATCTGTAGGCTTGTATTGTCATTGTCAAATCTATAAGGCTCAATCTAAAAATACCTACAGATTCATTGTTTGCTACTTCCTATTTCATTGTACACTTGGATGAAACTTCCTATCTATTGTTTCCCCCTCTCAGCACTTAGTGACTCATGGGTCAACTTCATAGTATCACACAACAACAACAACAACAACAACAACAAAAACACTTGATTTCTTTTGTGAGATATATAGTGTTTATTTATGATTCTCTCTACTTGAATAAGTAATGCAGAGGAGAATATTACTTTCCTTCTCCTCAATTTGTTTTCAGATGTGTTTTCTTAAATAAGAATTAGTTGAAGATTTTGACCTGCACAATATTATGTAGCTTATGGGTGTGTATAACAATATTGTCAGTGTATATTTAACTTATTTCTATTAACTTATGAGTGTTAAACATTCTGATATGTGATTCGTCTAGTGTATATTTATGACGTATTCTCGATTGTGCGTTGATGTGTGTATACATATATTAAGAGTGTATCGACAGGGTGTAAACAAGAGATGGACATTGTTGTTGGTTGGAACACCGGGCGGCCAAGGCTGGGGGCGACTTCACATACTGACACAGAGAAGATAGTTAGTTGACAACTAGATGCTGTTTACGGTGGATGGGAGTTGACATCGAGCTGCCGGTTGCAGCGGATAGGAGCTGATAGCGACACATATGGACAGTTTTTAGAGCTGACTGCAAAACAGAGATAGAGCCGAATTGTGACTAACAGACAGGCCTAGCCTTGGTAGTATGTGGGGGTTGGACTATAGTTTCACACACACCCAGATTCCAACTGATATGTATGTGTAGCATTGGCGTTGTGTTTTTGTGTGTTTATTTTGTTTTAATATTTATTCTTGTGGACCCACGTGTGTTCTCAGTCGCCAGTGAGAAAAATGATGATCAGGCCATGAGAAACACAGTGAACGAAACATACCATGGCACACACAACATTGGGGGTCGGCGGTTTGTCGGGGCCACACACCTCTAATCTTCCTTCCCTGTGTCCTGAAATTAAAGGTGCTTTTCTCCAAAAGTTAAAACATTTAGGCGTAAATTACATTTTCATATAATCATTTATTCCTTACTTTTTCCCTTTCAGGTTTCGCACACTTTGTATAAGACTACATTTTGCTAAATCACCCCCTTTTGACTTCCGTGGGCATCCTGTCCAAAAGCCTGTCCATTCACAAACGTGTTGTGTATTGAACTGATTTCCCTCATAATTAAATTCTATCTATCAAGTTAACATTCCTGAGAATTATTAAATGTAACTATTTCAACTTAACTAGTAATGGGACGATTCCAATATTTTCCCCGATTCCAATACAATTACTGATTCCTTACTAAATTCTCGAGTCTGATACAATTATCAATTCTGAATCTTTAAAACCTCTAAATATTTAACTATGAAGTAGTTATTTTTTTCAAAATTATAGTAAAAACACATGTTAGATGTGCAGATATTTTCTCAGGCGTAAAAATACACTTGTGGAGGATGATCTATAGATTTTAGTTTTACTATTGATTAAAAATCAATAAATATTTATTATTTTGTTATTATTATTAGCAGTGGAAGATTTTGCTTTTAACAGAATTTAATTAAAAATAAATTAAAAGAATAGTTTATTGGTATCGGAAAGTAGGTACTACTTTTTCCAGGCCCTGTCGGTGGGGCATTAGAATATGCTGACTGCCCCCCTGCAGAGGGTAAAAGTCTCTCAATGGGGGTCCTGGATATGACCTTAAACTATATCCAGTGGTGAGGCCCCAGCTTGTGGGATTTGGGGGAGTGTGGAGCCACCCTTTAACTACCATTGCTCCCAGATCCACTCTGACCCGGAGTGGTAGTACCTGTTAGGGCCCCAACTATGGGTTAAATAGAAACCGACATGAAAACAACAAATATATTCTATTAAAAAAAATTTTTTGTTCAAAATATTTGGATTCAGCATTAAATAACCTGAAAAGGGTTGGTATGCCGCAAAACAAAAATAACTAACCAACCAACTACTTTTTCCAATTCCGATACCCCTAAAAGTTCCAATTTTTCTGATTCTCAATTCTGATTAATCATCCCAACCCTAACCCTAACACAATTTCCGCATCGATAACATTCCTTGACACTCTACTTTTACAAACCATAATAATCGATTATTATAATGCTTTTCGATGTTTTCTGTAAACTAAAAACATAACCACAGAAGAAAGTTTCGTTTTTGTTTATTCAAGTTAGTTTGATGAGATCAAGGAGCTCCTTCTTGGAGCTAATACTTGATTTCATTACAAATTCAATTCTCATCTGAGGGCTCTTTTAAGAATAGACGCTGTTCCCTTTATACAATTGATATTTTGTTTGCTTTTTCATTAAGAATTCCCCTTACACATTTAACATGTGTTTTTACTATAATTGTGAAAAAATAACTGCTTCATAGTTAAATATTTAGAGTTTATAAAGAATCAGAATCGGTAATTGTATCGGAATCGAGGAAAATATTGGAATCGTCCCATCACTAGTTAAGTTGAAATATTTACGTTTAATAATTCTCAGAAATGTTTCCTTTATAGTTGCTATCTGAATTTTGCTACAGCTTGGTCTTTCAGGAATTGCTTCTATGTATTTCTAGAGATTCTTTTTTATTAAACTAGTTGATCCTATCACATCCGGTATAATGTTTATTTTTAATTTTTTTTACAAGGTGGTCACCACTTATCAAGGCCTGGAAGCCACTCAGGGATAAGAGCTATTGTAAGTACAGTACGTTAGTGTGGAGATTTAATAAAGTGTCTATTTAAGGGGGCAGTTCATCAGGAATTTGTTTACGTTGGACTTGAAGACATCCAGGTTGTAGTCGGGTGGGAAGCAGCCAGACGGAACAGAGTTCCACAGGCGTGCAGTTCTAAGAAAGAAGCTTTGTTGATGGAATCTACGTTTTGATTTAGGCATAGATAAAGAGTGGGGAAAGTTTTTGACAGTGGATTCAGCTAGACAGGTGTTTTTCGTAAAAGATTGGCGAGGGGGCATCAGAGATTGGAGTTCAGACGAGCACCTGCCATGGAAATAACGATAATACAAAGATAGGCTTGCAACGTCTCTTCTGTGGGAGAGAGGTTGCAGGGAAGAGAAAAGGGCATCCCCCACTAAGCCACAAAGTCTATTTTGTACTCTGTTAAGGCAGGATAGGCTGTTTTTAGCAGCTCCTGCCCAGATATGGCAGCAGTATTCCATCCTTGGACGTACTTGGCTTTTATATAGATAGAGAATTGCATCAGTAGTGAAATATCTTCTGGAGCGGTAGAAGGATCCCACCATCTTTCCAGCGACCTTGGCAACAGACTTGATGTACGTGTTCCATTTCAGATCAGGAGTGAAGGTCAAGCCCAGAAGCTTGTCAAAACATGGGGCTTCACGAGAGCTATCCATTTCAATTGATGCCAGATGGGGATCAGAGCGTTGATGATGTAAAGATAGGAGTTTGGTTTCAGAGACCATGCTGTTTTTAGATCATTTTTTTAAGTCCTGATATTTTGTTATCTTTTTCTGGTCAGCTCTGTTAAGGCCGAAATCATTTGGGACTGTGACATCGATAATGAGTGCAGTTCTTTCAGGTTTATTCCATATTACAATGTCTGGCTAGGTGACCATTTGGGAAGGTTAGGTGCTGTATGTTTTCTGGTAAACTAACAACACAACAACAGAATAAGGTTTCGATTTTGTTTATTCAAGTTAGTTTGATGAGATCAAGGAGGATTTCATTACAAATTCAATTCATATCTGAGGGCTCTTTTAAGAATATATGTTGTTCCCTTTAAGGCTGCTATTTGTATTTCATGCCAGCTTGGTCTTCCCAGGATTGTTTCCAAATATTTCTTCAGATTTTTATTTCATTAGACCAGTTGCTTCTATCACAATCGGTATAATGTTGACTTCTTTAAGTGACCATGTCGTTTTTAAATCATTTTTTAGGTCCTGATATTTTATCTTTTCCTGTTCAGCTCTATTAAGGCCATAGTTATTTGGGATGTTGACATCAATAATGAGCACAGTTCTTTCTGACTTGTTTAATATTACAATGTCGGACTTAATGGCCTTGTCTTTTATGTATCTGCCAGCCTGTAGTGTGTGTTTGCATGAATAAGGCCCGCAAAGTTTTCAGCAAGTTTTGTGATTGTGGTTTACTGGGACAGGTGTTCATGGTGGTTATGCACCATTTCCATTGTCGTACCTGTGTAGCTTTTGTTATACTGCCCAATGCTTACTATGGTGGCTCACTGTGCATGGTTAATTTCAGTGAGCCTAGACCCCCTTCGTATCCTATCCACAAATTGGTTTTGGTATATTATTTTATTATTCTTTTTTTTTCCTTCCTTTGAAGACTGTACCGCTGGGTATGGAGCAGCTGCCAACATTGCCCTGCTTTTTATTGAAACCAACCGAGAGCTCTTTTTAGTATCCTTGTTTTTCCCTTAAGTGTAATTGTCTGGATTTCTTTTGCACTTGGTTCACCAGGAATATTAGTTAGGTAGGACTTCAGGTTCTTCTTCATAAGCCCTGTAGCACTTATAATAACTGGTATGATTGATATTTCTCTAAGATTCCAGTTTCTTTTCATACCATAGATGAGACCTTGATATTTGGTATGTTTCTCCCTTTCTCTCTTTCACCTCTATTCAGACCTCCATCATTAGGGACACTTACTTCAATCAAGGTTGCAACTCTCTTTGACTTATTCCATATTACTATGTCAGGTTTCAAAGCATCATTTTCAAGGTAGTGTTTTCATGTGTCTTTTTAAAGACCAATTAATCGAAAAAGATGAGCCACGCACTTATCAATGATAAGGTTTCATGCCAGCGTGGTCTTCCAGGGATTGTTTCCAAGTATTTCTTCAGATTTTTTTTTTACATTAAGTCAGTTGCTTCTATCACAACCGTTAAAATGTTTTTTCTTTTCAGAGACCACGTCATCTTTAAATTATTTTGGCGGTTCTGATTGTTGCAATATTTTTAGTATTCCTGTGTAGGTAGGTATTTATTTATAAGGTAGGTATTTATTTATAGGGTAGGTATTTATTTGCTTCTTCATGTAAGCAAAATATGACACAGGGTCGGTTATGTGGAGTGAAGGGTAAGGGGGAGGGGGATGGTATATAGGGTTGCCCCTACATGGACCAATAACCAAGTGTCACAAGGGCAATGGTCTCAAAGTGCAGCATCTGCCGGAACAGATACTACACTTTGAGATATTAAATTCTTTTATTCAGGCAAAAATAAACATAAACAAAAAACTTAGGCACAAGGCCAGCTCAAAAGGGGGGAATAGGCAGTCGTTGGTCATCCTTGTCACTCTAGAACTAAACAAAAGTTTCTCTTAGCTAGAATCTTCTTCCACCATAATACAGCATTCGCCCTTTCGTACTTGGGGACATCCTACTTAACACCCAATTGTTTAAAACATTTTTATTTCCGTGTAAAAACAAAAAAGATAACAATAATGATACAATAATTAATTTGTGTCGAGGGCGGGGGAAGAAAAATACAAAAGTGGTTAGTAGGACCTTCCCAACTCAATCTAGATAGACCGCCTGTTCCACTTTGATCTCAGCCAAAAGGCCGAGTGTAAAAAAATTGAAAGGTTGTATTTATGAACAGGGGTGATAAGAACTGACCAATCAGATGGAACCACGTTCTGCTACCAACCAATCTGAAATCAGAATCACTCTATAAAATATTCTGAACCTCTTAGAATACCTGAACATAACTTTTTGTATTCATATGGGAAGAAACTCTTCGTCTTTGTCTGCAAGTTTATACAATTCAAGACTTCTTCAGATGGAAAACTCTTCATATTCGTCTGCAAGGTTTTACAATTCAAAGCTTCTTTGGATTGATACAATATTTCTCTTCTAAAACTAAAACAACTTAAAACCCTAATCTTTTTCCATTCGGCTTTATAAAGACGCTGGTCATTTGGATCATTTAGGTCTCTTTTATGGCTGCTATCTGTATTTTGTTGCAACTTGGTCTTTCACGGATTGTGTCTAAATATTTCTGAAGAATTCTTTCATTAGGCCAATTGCTCCTACTACAACAGGTATTATGTTTAATTCTTTTAGAGACCATGTCGCTTTTTTTTCCTTGAAGTCCTGATATATTCTTTCCCATTCAGCTCTATTAAGACTAGAATCATTTGAAAGGTTTCTTTCTTTATTCCATTTAGTTTTCCTGAATCTAAGAATTGATTTCATTACAATTTAAATTTATATCCGATAGGTCTCTTAAAAATAGGGTTTCTCCACTTTATGGCTGCTATTTGTGTAACATTACCCACGTTATCACATGTGTCAACATGTAGACATTTCAGGACCCAACACAAGCAATAACTCAACTTCATTTTATCTTTAATAACATTTATTTCCTGGTATTTTTTCCGATAAAACATGATTCTAAACATGCTTGTCTTCTCTAATGCCCATCTTCTCAAACATCTCTAACATGATCGTCTTCTCTGACATCTGTCCTCTCGAATGCTGACCTCTTGAATGTACTCCTAAACATGCTTCCCTGTTGCAGACGTTTTTTTAAATAGTTTTTTTCTTTAGCCTTATGATGACGTCATATATTGTATACATTTGCATACATGCAGCCGTGCTCTGTTATATTTGTATTTAACTACAGATTTGTCTTCCAGGGATTTGTTTCCAAGTATTTCTTGAGAGCTTATTTTACATTAGGTCAGTTGCTCCTATCACAACCAGTATAATGTTTATTTCTTTTAAAGACCATGTTATTAAATTATTTTTGAGGTCTTGATGTTTTGTTTGCTTTTCCCATTAAGACCCTAGTCGATTGGGTCTCTTTTATGCCTGCTATATGTATTTACCTACAGCTTGATTTTTCAGGGATTGTGTCTAGGTATTTCTGAAGACTTTTTTCATTAGGCCAATTGATCTAACTACAACAGATATAATGTTCATTTTTTTTCAGAGACCATGTCATTTTTAAATCATTTTTGAGATGCTGATATTTCTTTTTTTTTTTCGTTCAATTCTATTAAAACCATAATCATTTAAAAGGTAACATAAATAATGAGTGCAATCCTTTCAGGTTTGTTCCATACAGCAATAGATGATCTTTTTTTATGTACAAAAACCCAAGTTTGCCCAGCTCGGCAAATTGGGATCCTTGTACCAGAAAAATATCCAGTAAATAAAACGTTGTTTAGTAAATCGTTATTTTTTTTTGCATTTCCATGCACCAAACATAGATATAAATATCACTAAAACATCCGCTGGGTCATAAGCTTCATTTCGGTACCTTACTTGCCTGGGTGGATTGCCTGTCACACACATACACACACACACACACACACACAGTAAATCGAACTTACTAAGGGAGATAATAACTTCAGGTAAATACCGGAAAAATATCCAGTAAATAAAACGTTGTTTAGTAAGTTGTTATTTTTTGCATTTCCATACACCAAACATGGGTATAAATATCACTAAAACATCATCGCTCAGTGGCAAAACCTGCACTAGCCATTTATTTATATGTGGCCACATTTTTAAAGGCCAACTTGTAAAAGCTAGCCCTCAAACTTCACAATACAATTTTTTTCTAGTGTGTTTCATTGAATGTTTTCTTTATATTTTACTTCAATATGTCCTCAGAAATCACAAGAGGGAAGCTTTTCTAGATCTAACACTTGATTTCTTTATGAGATTCACATATATCTGAATTCTCCCAATTCATTATGGGTAATTTAGTATGGCTGGTTGCCGACAGAACAGCATCAAATTTAATCAAGTAAATCATCATCATCAGTAAAGCAGTAGATTATATTACTTTATTTCTCGTCAATCATTAAATGTTTTATATATAAATAAATGTTTTATATATAAATAGAATAAAATAAGAATTGGTTATAGTTCACAATGTAAATGCAAATATTATTTGCTAACATTTTATGACAATGTCAACCCAAATGTTTTAGTGAAGGAAAAGGAATTTATTTTGTTATTTCATGTAATTAAAACAGCTACTCGCTGTGAGTATAGGGTACCAGAAAACTCATCAGTAATTCCCACTGGTATAGCAACTAGTTTTACAAAGTTTGATTTTGCTTAGAAGTAGGGAGAGAATGCAAACTCACATGGGCACCAACCATCATTGGCCAATTGTCAGCGATGGTGTCTTTTTCTTCTCTTTCTCTGCTTCTCTCTTCTCCTGTCTTCTTATATTAATCCCCTATATATATGTTTTTGAGTCCATGGCGTCATCCTTATGGCTTGTCTCCAAATGCTCATACGATTATGGTATAAGAATTAGCAAGGATTTGGTTTGATGTCTTGCTTGACTTTTGAAACAGAGTAGTGGTAGCAAAATAATAACACATTCTTTTATGCAACAGACCATTTAGTCTCTAATTTCTCTTTTTAGGCTTCTGCATATGCTGGAAAGAGTGAACCAAGACTATTATTACCAAAGCCTAATGGCTAGTTATGGTTGACCTCTGTCATGACTGAAGTGCTGTTTCCAGCTCCAGTTTGTGTCCACATGTATATTTTTTAAGATCAACTTGTAAAGGCTGACCTGCACACTTCAAAATACAATTCAGTGTGTTTACACATGTTTTAAACCAAAGTTCGTTAAAAATGTGACTACGCAAACTTTACAAAAGATGGTTTCTCTTCAGCGTGTTACCGGATGCCAAGCATTCACCTGTTAATTCAGATATTCCAACCAAGAGATCTTTTTAAGATTCTGACCATCCCTGTAAGTGCAACTGGATCACTATTGCACTTGGTACACCGGGTATATTTGCCAGGTAGTTTTTACAATTCTTTTCCATGTGTTCAGTTACTCCTATAATAAGTGAAATGATAGAGATCTTCTTAAGATTCCAGTTTCTTTCCAGGATATAAGACCTCAGTATTTCATTATCTTTTCCATTTCAGCTCTGTTTAACCCAGCATCATTGGGGGACACTAACTTCTACTAAGGTTGCTTCTTTCTCCTTTTGTTCCATATAACCATGTCAGACTTTTCCAGTTACGTAGCTGTAGAAATTGGAATTTAATGTGTTTGCATGTGTGTCTTTAAAGCAAAGTATATTAAAAACGTAGATAGACAGACTTCACAAGAATACTGGTTTCACTTCAGCATGTTTGCGAAGGTGTTTTCTTAAATAAGAGTTAGTTGAAAATGCTGACCCACACAAATCACAGCTGTATGGTTTCTCACCTGTGTGTGTGCGAATGTGTGTTTTTAAATCTGATTTGGTTGAAAATGCTGCACTACACACTTCACAGCAGTAAGGTTTCTCACCGGTGTGTGTGCGAAGATGGTTTCTTAAATGAAAATTTAATGAAAATGCTGAACCACACACTTCACAAGAATATGGTTTCTCTCCAGTGTGTGTTCTCATATGTGTTTTTAGTGACCAGCTCGTTGTAAAGGCTGCCCCACACACTTCACACGAATGTGGTTTTTCTCCAGTATGTGATCTCATATGCGTTTTTAGATAAGAGTTGGTTGAAAATCTAGAACCACATATTTCGCAAGAATAAGGTTTCTCTCCAGTGTGCGATCTCATATGGATTTTTAAGCAAGAATTTGTTAAAAATGAGGCACCACACACTTCACAAAAATAAGGTTTCTCTTGGGCGTGTGCGAGCATGTGTCTTTTTAAATTAAAACTTGTGGAAAATGCTGACTCACATTTATCACAAGAAAAAGGTTTGCCTCTAACATGTGTTTGCATCTTTTCTTATTAACTTCTTTGCAAAATCTGATTCACACAATTTATAAGATAATATGTTTATAACATGTTTGTACATATATCACAAGAATATTTCTTTAAGAATGTGTTTCGCGTTTATGGGAATAACCTTAGGCAAAGCATGAAAAAACTTGATGTAAGGAGAACAAAAGATAATCATTGCAAAGAAAGGATATGCCTGTTGGTATTCCACGTTGAAATGTGTTGTTTGCTTTACTTCATGGAAGAATGGTATTTTCTCTTGATAAGATAGATGAATGCTCCACTGTAAAGCTGTTATCTGTGAATATAAAAGAAATATTATAAATCAATATTACAAAAACCTCAAATGAGCATTTAAATATATTTGGATAACATTTTAATAAAATAACAGTGTGCAACAAACTTCAGGTTTAAAAAGTAATTGTATCGGAATCTGTAAAAATTTTGGAATCGTCCCATCACTAATAAATATATTCTTGTTAAAGTGCCTCTTAAATTATTTAATCGTGGTTATCTCTGACCTATTCCATATTCCATGAATATCAGAAACATTCATGTTCAGCAGAATCGTGGTTATCTCTGACCTATTCCATATTCCATGAATATCAGAAACATTCATGTTCAGCAGAATCGTGGTTATCTCTGACCTATTCCATATTCCATGAATATCAGAAACATTCATGTTCAGCAGAATCGTGGTTATCTCTGACCTATTCCATATTCCATGAATATCAGAAACATTCATGTTCAGCAGAATCGTGGTTATCTCTGACCTATTCCATATTCCATGAATATCAGAAACATTCATGTTCAGCAGAATCGTGGTTATCTCTGACCTATTCCATATTCCATGAATATCAGAAACATTCATGTTCAGCAGAATCGTGGTTATCTCTGACCTATTCCATATTCCATGAATATCAGAAACATTCATGTTCAGCAGAATCGTGGTTATCTCTGACCTATTCCATATTCCATGAATATCAGAAACATTCATGTTCAGCAGAATCGTGGTTATCTCTGACCTATTCCATATTCCATGAATATCAGAAACATTCATGTTCAGCAGAATCGTGGTTATCTCTGACCTATTCCATATTCCATGAATATCAGAAACATTCATGTTCAGCAGAATCGTGGTTATCTCTGACCTATTCCATATTCCATGAATATCAGAAACATTCATGTTCAGCAGAATCGTGGTTATCTCTGACCTATTCCATATTCCATGAATATCAGAAACATTCATGTTCAGCAGAATCGTGGTTATCTCTGACCTATTCCATATTCCATGAATATCAGAAACATTCATGTTCAGCAGAATCGTGGTTATCTCTGACCTATTCCATATTCCATGAATATCAGAAACATTCATGTTCAGCAGAATCGTGGTTATCTCTGACCTATTCCATATTCCATGAATATCAGAAACATTCATGTTCAGCAGAATCGTGGTTATCTCTGACCTATTCCATATTCCATGAATATCAGAAACATTCATGTTCAGCAGAATCGTGGTTATCTTTGACCTATTCCATATTCCATGAATATAAGAAACATTCATGTTCAGCAGAATCGTGGTTATCTCTGACCTATTCCATATTCCATGAATATCAGAAACATTCATGTTCAGCAGAATCGTGGTTATCTCTGACCTATTCCATATTCCATGAATATCAGAAACATTCATGTTCAGCAGAATCGTGGTTATCTCTGACCTATTCCATATTCCATGAATATCAGAAACATTCATGTTCAGCAGAATCGTGGTTATCTCTGACCTATTCCATATTCCATGAATATCAGAAACATTCATGTTCAGCAGAATCGTGGTTATCTCTGACCTATTCCATATTCCATGAATATCAGAAACATTCATGTTCAGCAGAATCGTGGTTATCTCTGACCTATTCCATATTCCATGAATATCAGAAACATTCATGTTCAGCAGAATCGTGGTTATCTCTGACCTATTCCATATTCCATGAATATCAGAAACATTCATGTTCAGCAGAATCGTGGTTATCTCTGACCTATTCCATATTCCATGAATATCAGAAACATTCATGTTCAGCAGAATCGTGGTTATCTCTGACCTATTCCATATTCCATGAATATCAGAAACATTCATGTTCAGCAGAATCGTGGTTATCTCTGACCTATTCCATATTCCATGAATATCAGAAACATTCATGTTCAGCAGAATCGTGGTTATCTCTGACCTATTCCATATTCCATGAATATCAGAAACATTCATGTTCAGCAGAATCGTGGTTATCTCTGACCTATTCCATATTCCATGAATATCAGAAACATTCATGTTCAGCAGAATCGTGGTTATCTCTGACCTATTCCATATTCCATGAATATCAGAAACATTCATGTTCAGCAGAATCGTGGTTATCTCTGACCTATTCCATATTCCATGAATATCAGAAACATTCATTTTCAGCAGAATCGTGGTTATCTCTGACCTATTCCATATTCCATGAATATCTGAAACATTCATGTTCAGCAGAATCGTGGTTATCTCTGACCTATTCCATATTCCATGAATATCAGAAACATTCATGTTCAGCAGAATCGTGGTTATCTCTGACCTATTCCATATTCCATGAATATCAGAAACATTCATGTTCAGCAGAATCGTGGTTATCTCTGACCTATTCCATATTCCATGAATATCAGAAACATTCATGTTCAGCAGAATCGTGGTTATCTCTGACCTATTCCATATTCCATGAATATCAGAAACATTCATGTTCAGCAGAATCGTGGTTATCTCTGACCTATTCCATATTCCATGAATATCAGAAACATTCATGTTCAGCAGAATCGTGGTTATCTCTGACCTATTCCATATTCCATTAATATCAGAAACATTCATGTTCAGCAGAATCGTGGTTATCTCTGACCTATTCCATATTCCATGAATATCAGAAACATTCATGTTCAGCAGAATCGTGGTTATCTCTGACCTATTCCATATTCCATGAATATCAGAAACATTCATGTTCAGCAGAATCGTGGTTATCTCTGACCTATTCCATATTCCATGAATATCAGAAACATTCATGTTCAGCAGAATCGTGGTTATCTCTGACCTATTCCATATTCCATGAATATCAGAAACATTCATGTTCAGCAGAATCGTGGTTATCTCTGACCTATTCCATATTCCATGAATATCAGAAACATTCATGTTCAGCAGAATCGTGGTTATCTCTGACCTATTCCATATTCCATGAATATCAGAAACATTCATGTTCAGCAGAATCGTGGTTATCTCTGACCTATTCCATATTCCATGAATATCAGAAACATTCATGTTCAGCAGAATCGTGGTTATCTCTGACCTATTCCATATTCCATGAATATCAGAAACATTCATGTTCAGCAGAATCGTGGTTATCTCTGACCTATTCCATATTCCATGAATATCAGAAACATTCATGTTCAGCAGAATCGTGGTTATCTCTGACCTATTCCATATTCCATGAATATCAGAAACATTCATGTTCAGCAGAATCGTGGTTATCTCTGACCTATTCCATATTCCATGAATATCAGAAACATTCATGTTCAGCAGAATCGTGGTTATCTCTGACCTATTCCATATTCCATGAATATCAGAAACATTCATTTTCAGCAGAATCGTGGTTATCTCTGACCTATTCCATATTCCATGAATATCTGAAACATTCATGTTCAGCAGAATCGTGGTTATCTCTGACCTATTCCATATTCCATGAATATCAGAAACATTCATGTTCAGCAGAATCGTGGTTATCTCTGACCTATTCCATATTCCATGAATATCAGAAACATTCATGTTCAGCAGAATCGTGGTTATCTCTGACCTATTCCATATTCCATGAATATCAGAAACATTCATGTTCAGCAGAATCGTGGTTATCTCTGACCTATTCCATATTCCATGAATATCAGAAACATTCATGTTCAGCAGAATCGTGGTTATCTCTGACCTATTCCATATTCCATGAATATCAGAAACATTCATGTTCAGCAGAATCGTGG
Organism: Euprymna scolopes; assembly: GCF_053919585.1. Lineage (NCBI taxonomy): Eukaryota > Metazoa > Mollusca > Cephalopoda > Sepiida > Sepiolidae > Euprymna > Euprymna scolopes. The sequence continues at coordinate 80,864,573 of NC_136519.1, forward strand.
TTATCTCTGACCTATTCCATATTCCATGAATATCAGAAACATTCATGTTCAGCAGAATCGTGGTTATCTCTGACCTATTCCATATTCCATGAATATCAGAAACATTCATGTTCAGCAGAATCGTGGTTATCTCTGACCTATTCCATATTCCATGAATATCAGAAACATTCATGTTCAGCAGAATCGTGGTTATCTCTGACCTATTCCATATTCCATTAATATCAGAAACATTCATGTTCAGCAGAATCGTGGTTATCTCTGACCTATTCCATATTCCATGAATATCAGAAACATTCATGTTCAGCAGAATCGTGGTTATCTCTGACCTATTCCATATTCCATGAATATCAGAAACATTCATGTTCTGTTTACATGGTGCAAAAAAAATAATCAGGTTTAAAAGAAGTACATGCCACATGTTTCAGTGTAAGTAAAATATGTTATTATTAATTATTATTGATTATATATTATGAATATATTATGAAAAATATTCTTCTTCTTATTGGTTATATATCATGAATATTATTATTGGTTATACATACTTATTATTATTAGTTATATATCATGAATATTATTATTTGTTGTATATACTTATTATTATTAGTTATATATCATGAATATTATCATTGGTTATATATACTTATTATTATTAGTTATATATCATGAATATTATTATTGGTTATATATACTTATTATTATTAGTTATATATCATGAATCAAGTTAAAAAAAAGTACATCCCACATGTTTCAGTGTAAGTAAAATATTTTATTATTATTGATTATATATTAACAATATTATTGATTATAAATAAAATATTTTATTATTATTGATTATATATTATAAATATTATTGGTTATGAATTAAAAATATGTTAGCATTATTATTTATTGATTATATATTATGAATATTGATTATGAATGAAAAATATCTTATTATTGATTATATATTATAAATATTATTATGAAAGATATTTTATTTTTATTATTATTATTGGTTATATATCATGAATATTATTATTGGTTATATATCATGAATTGTTTATGAATGAAAAATATGTTAGTATTATTGATTATAATGCATTATATACTATCGATTATGAATGAAAAATGTTTTATTATTTTTGATAATATATTATGTATATTATTGATTATGAATGAAAACAAATTAATAATAATTATGAATAAAAATACTTATTTTTATTCATAATTATTATTGCTTCTAACAAAAATTACATGGTGCAAAAAAATAATCAGGTTTAAAAGAATACATGCCAAATGTTTTAGTGTAAGTAAAATATGTTATTATTAATTATTATTGATTATATATTATGAATATATTTTGAAAAATATTATTCTTATTATTGGTTATATATCATGAATATTATTATTGGTTATATATACTTATTATTATTAGTTATATATAATGAATCAAGTTAAAAAAAGTACATGCCACATCTTTCAGTGTAAGTAAAATATTTTATTAATTATTATTGATTATATATTATGAATATTATTGATTATAAATAAAAACATTTTATTATTATTGATTATATATTATAAATATTATTGGTTATGAATTAAAAATATGTTAGCATTATTAGTTATTGATTATATATTATGAATATTGATTATGAATGAAAAATATCTTATTATTGATTATATATTATAAATATTATTATGAAAGATATTTTATTTTTATTATTATTATTGGTTATATATCATGAATATTATTATTGGTTATATATCATGAATTGTTTATGAATGAAAAATATGTTAGTATTATTGATTATAATGCATTATATACTATCGATTATGAATGAAAAATGTTTTATTATTTTTGATAATATATTATGTATATTATTGATTATGAATGAAAACAAATTAATAATAATTATGAATAAAAATACTTATTTTTATTATAAATGAAAAATATTTATTATTTATTATGAATAAAAATACTTTACTGTTATTAATTACGAATGAAAAATATTTAATTATTATTGATTATGAAAGAAAAATATTTTATTAGTGATTATGAATGATTATATATAATGAATATTAATGGTTATGAATAAAAAGAGAATTATACGCTTTAAAAACAGTTTGTCCTCTTAACCCTCTTGTGTTGAGTGTTTATATTCCAACAACAGTCTGCCACAATGCCAGGGTTCCATTTTCTTTTAAAGCATTTCTCTACGAGGGCCTGACTCACTTCCCATAGTAGTAGAGCAACGAAACTTGGCACAGTTATTAGTCTTTCTCTACATAGGAACCACCCAGAGTTATGCATTTCTCCCATCGTTTGATGCAGCTCTGATGACCGTTTTTGTAGAACACCCCAGGTTGGTCCTCCACTCCATCACTGAAATATCCTGATGGAATGTCTCGCCATGTTCATCAATCACATTCTAACGCAAATTTCTTGAAAGTGACAATTTTGCAAAACAAAAAAATAACTCAATTCAACAAAAAGAACGTTAAAACTTTTCATATAAAAATGGCCACAGATGCTCTTTACTCTTTTGCATGTAATTAAACATTTATCACTTTACTAGTTCATACTCAGTATTTATCCCCAACTAGAGCAGGCAATCAATAGATTTGATTGAAAAATTGGCAAATTCTCCAATTTTGATGACAATAAAAATGTGGGAGTGTGAAACATTCGTTGGTCATCATTCAATACCGGGCAACATTGGGTTTCTCTGCTAGTATTAGTATAAAACCTGTATGAAGAAATATAAAATCATTTTTAACTACCACAGCTATCTGGCGACCAGACCATTTGATTTTTGCTCTTGAAAAACATTTTGATACTAGTTGTTAGCACACCCTGTTGGGTGGGTCGCTTAAATAGCATTTCCTTTTTACAACCCTGACTGTTGCCTGCTCGCCTTTTAGCATCGGCTTTCAACCCCAACTTTTTGACAGTACTAAAAAGAAGACGCATAAATTTCTGTTTGCTTCTTTTATAAAAAAATTAACAATTTTTTAAAAATATTTCAGGAACATTACGAAAAACGCTTCTAAAGTTAATGAAATAAATATAACTTGTAGAAAAATTCATTTCTCAAACTACTAATATTATCATTTACTTAAGCATTATTTATTCAATATTTTAATAAAAAATAATACAATTAAAAAAAATCTCTTGTGATTTTCATGATAACAACTCTTACAAAAATTTCAAATGTATTGACTACTGTGCACTTTTCAACCCTTATCCTCGAGTGACCTCTGGGCCTTGATTAGTTGTAATGCCTATTTAACAATATATATATATATATATATATATATATATATATATATATATATAACAAATTTACCGAATTTCCATTACTAACGATTACTATATTGTCCAATTGACTACTGTGCACTTTTCGACCCTTATCCTCGAGTGACCTCTGGGCCTTGATTAGTGGTTATGCCTATTTAACAAAATATATATATATATATAACAAATTTACCGAATTTCCATTACTAACGATTACTATATTGTCCAATTGACTACTGTGCACTTTTCAACCCTTATCCTCGAGTGACCTCTGGGCCTTGATTAGTTGTAATGCCTATGTAACAAATATATATATATATATATATATATATATATAACAAATTTACCGAATTTCCATTACTAACGATTACTATATTGTCCAATTGACTACTGTGCACTTTTCAACCCTTATCCTCGAGTGACCTCTGGGCCTTGATTAGTTGTAATGCCTATGTAACAAATATATATATATATATAACAAATTTACCGAATTTCCATTACTAACGATTACTATATTGTCCAATTGACTACTGTGTAATATTATATTTTCTGCCTGATAATGCAAACATTAGTGAAAAAAATTTATTTTATAATCCTGAAAATAAAATAAAATTGACAAAGGGTGTTTATTCTAAGAGCCATTTTTAACATGGGGTGGTTGGGGGTGTTTATTCCAAAAGGCATTTTCTTATTTTTCAAACTTCCCCATGTTAAGAACGGCTTTTGGAGTAACCACATTTTGCACACTGACCACTATCTTGTTATCTTTCTTACTAAAATGTTTCGTTTGAAGAATTCAAACAATTTTATTTCATTTTCGTAAGAAAGATTTCTTACTGAAATGAAATAAAATTGTAAATACTTTTATTTTTTCCATGCATACTTGAATAAAATTCACTGAAGATTAAATGAAATAAATAACAGAATAAAAAAAACTAACACTAAAACAGCAAATAAAATAATAACACAACACATTAAATTTTAATTGGTGTGAAATATTTATATGTAGGAATAAACGTTAGCTATGGAGCATGCTGCACTTAGTTTTTTATTTATTTTAGTTCATGTACGCATTTACAGAAATACCTGTTATTATTTTAGTAAGAACAACTTACTAATTTGTTATCTTTCTTTAACATAACATTTTCGATCCAAATTGCTAGAAAATTACTTATTTAAAAAAAGGCCAAATTCATGAAGTTTGGCTTTAAAAAGGACAATCTGATACCCCTGATAGTGACCCACTTTCCACCTAACCTCGTTTTCGAATATCATTAAGCTTGTTTCTTTCAATAGTTACAAGAAACCTTCTCTACCATCAATAGCAATGGCCAAGAACACATTACCTGAAAGGTCTTTCCTTTAAACTCCTCAGCCTAACGTTTACAGGGAACATGAACTGGAATAGATACATTAAGAGCATTGCCAAAGCTGATGCAAAGAAGGTGGGCTTTCTCAACCGTGCTAGAAAACTACTTACACCTGAAAGTATCCTGTACCTCTATTATGCCTCCATGTATGGAGTATTGTTGTCACATTTGGGCTGGTGCATCTGCTACTTGTCTCTCACTCCTGGACAGGGCTCAAAAGAGAATCGCCAACCTGATAGGACCTGAACTGTCATCTAGGCTTCAGCCTCTGTCCCACCATCGAAATGTTGCATCCCTCTGCCTGTTCTACAAGTACTTTAATGGTGAATGCTCTGACGAACTACAAGCACTTGTACCCCTTAAATGTGACTACCCCCGACAAATCCGACAAGCAGCTAAGTCCCACCCCTTCACAGTAAAGATACCTAGGTGTAAGAAGGCCTTCTACTCTATTAGTTTCTTCCCCAGAACTGCTAGACTTTGGAACTTCCTTCTGGGATTCTGCTTTACCGACTATACTGACATGCAAAATTTCAAGTGTAAAGTGAACAGACATCTTGCTACTCATCTCCCTTCATAATGCCCTGCAACTTATGTCCCCGATAGTAGCCTCCTACTTCAAAGTGGCACCATGCCTTATTTGGGATGAAAATTGATTAAAAAATGTCTTCTCAATTATTAAATTCTTTCTAATAGGTTCATAAGAGTGGTGCATGATGGGCAGAAATCAGAAGCTCACAGTATTAATGCCGGAGTCCCAAAGGGGTCCATCCTGGACACAGCTCTCTTCCTGATTTACATTAATGATCTTCCAAATCACATCCTTACATCATTCATAGACATTTATGCTGATGACACTACTATCTATGGTAACACATCAAAGACTGTAAACGACCAAATTCTCTCTTACTATAATATAAGTACCTGGATTTCAAATAATTACACTTATTCATATAGGCAACCAGTTACTTCGAGTCGACTTGATTACTGTTTACATTTGTGCTCGATAAAAAGCAAACTATGGAAGACCAAAAAGCCAAAAAAAAACTTATTTTTCAGTGACGAAAATTTCAATGTATTATTAAGCTGAGGCTGGCCAGTACCAGATGGGTGACCATTTGTATGAGTTTGGTTTTTAATGTGTATGTGTGTGGGGGCCAGGCTCTCCAAAATGGGGAGGGGGGGCAATTTAAAGCAGAATAAAAAAAATTATTTCAGCGCGTTTGGTCCAGCGTAGTCGAAAGGTAGCAAATGTTTCCAAACTTGATCGAAAAAATAATGATATTTTTAACACAAAGGAAACAATATTTATCGAATTTTTTTTGGTATCGATTCTTCAAAGCATGCCCTGTTTAATAATGGTCATGCATTATTCGGCTCGCTAAAAAGAAATTGTTAATTTATTTATCAAAGATTTTAAAATGGCTTTTTTTCATATAAATATTTTAAAAAATTTGTTTTTGTTTTGCTTAACTTAAATTAATTATTTTACTTAACATATTCACCGAATTTCACACTTCAAAACTCAAAAGCGGGATAATTAAACACAATCGAAGTCTTGATATTCAGAGATCAAAATAAGGTATGCAAACAAGTTTTTTTTTTTTTATCTATAATCCCGTCCCTTACAACAACATAATATGTTTTGTTCAGTTTCAGATGATTATTTTAAGCATATTTGGAACCCCCTCAAAACAAGGAGGGGTTTTGTAAGCAAAAAAAAATATATATATTGTTTATGAAAAATAAGTGCACTGTTATAAAGTTCATTCTTCTCTTAATAATCGCTGAAAATTTCGTATTGATTGGATAATTACCTGATTTTTGGTAGATTTTTAAAAAGACGGTCCGTCAAAAAGTACTTACCTGCCTCCCCCCCTCAGTTTTGGCGATGCCTAGAATACTTTGATAAGTATGTTTTAACTTAAATAGGGATGGTATAATAAAATTGTGGGGTCTGCGTTCGCACCTGGCCTCCATAAAATGGAAATAGGCACAAATTTTATAAAGACTTTTCATATCTATCTGCGTAAGTATACTTTGATAATTATGTTTCAGTTTGAAGAAATATGGTATAATAAAATTATGGGGTGTTCGTTCGCACATGGCATCCATAGAATGGAAATATGTCACAAAGTTTAACAAGGTTTTTTAATATAGATCCACAGAATATTGTGATAAGTGTTTCAGTGTGGACAGGTATGGTATAATAAATTATGGGGTTTATCTATTTTATTTTTACCTTCATCATATTTTGCTTTGGTTTTGATACCTCCAAATTCAACCCAAATTAACAACCCTTCCTTTTCATAACCTATCATACTTTCATAAATCAGAGTCCATTTTCTGTAGGCTGTTTTTGAACCCAGTCAACGACGGGTACTTTTGCTAGTATATATATATAATGTTATATAATTATATAATTTATATATATATATATATATATATATATATATAAATATGTATATATAATGTTATATAATTATAATTTATATATATTATATAATTATATAATTTATATATATATACATATATAATGTTATATAATTATATAATTTATATATATATACATACATATGTATAATGTTATATAATTATATAATTTATATATATACACACATATATATAATGTTATATAATTATATAATTTATGTATATACATATATATATAATGTTATATAGTTATATAATTTTAGGCACCGCCAAAAATGGCCGCAAAATCAAGTTGTTGTTGTTTTTTAAAACTAAATTACATTTATTAAAATCCATTATTTCTGAGTAACTTTTTTTTTCCAGAAAGATAAAACCCTGAATTTTATCATATAGAAAACAGAATAATGTAAAACTTTTTCTACTATTTTTAATTAAATTTTAAATGTTAAATTTTCCCAAAAAGTTAACAATTGACATTTTTTGTCTTGCACAAAAAACGTACATAAATATTTAAAAAAAAAAAGGTTTTTGAAATAATTAATTTATTTATTTATTGTCTAACTAAGATTTAGGATGATTTTCTAAGAGAATATTCAAAAATATTATAATATAAGTACCTGAATTTCAAATAATTCCACTTATTCATATAGCTAACCAGATTTCGCGTCGATTTCGCGACTCTGTTTACGTTTGCGTCTGATAAGGAGAAAACTATGGAAGACCAAACAGGCCAAAAAAACTTATTTTTCAGTGACGAAAATTTCAATGTATTATTAAGCTGAGGCTGGCCAGTACCAGATGGGTGACCATTTGTATGAGTTTGGTTTTTAATGTGTATGTGTGTGGGGGCCAGACTCCCCAAAATGGGGTGGGGGGCAACTTAAAGCAGAATAAAAAAAAATTATTTCAGCGCGTTTGGTCCACCGTAGTCGAAAGGCGGCAAACGTTTTCAAACGGGATCGAAAAAAATGATGCTATTTTTAACACAAAGGGCACAATATTTATCGAATTTTTTTTTTGTATCGATTATTCAAAGCATGCCCTGTTTAATAATGGTCATGCATTATTCGGCTCGCTAAAAAAAAATTGTTAATTTATTCATCAAAAATTTTGAAATGGTTTTTTCATATAAATATTAAAAAAATTTTTTTTTTGTTTTGCTTAACTTAAATTAAGTATTTTACTTAACATATTCACCGAATTTCACATTTCAAAACTCAAAAGCGGGATAATTAAACACAATCGAAGTTCTGATATTCAGACGTCAAAATAAGGTATGCAAACAAGTTTTTTTTTTTTTTTTTTTTTTTTAATCTATAATTCTGTCCCTTACAACAACACAATATGTTTTGTTCAGTTTCAGATGATTATTTTAAGCATATTTGTTCCCACTTCAAAACAAGGGGGGGTTTTGTAAGCAAAAAAAAAATATATATAAATATCGTTTATGAAAAATAAGTACACTGTTATAAAGTTCATTCTTCTCCTAATAATCGCTGAAAATTTCGTATTGATCGGATAATTACCTGATTTTTGGTAGATTTTTAAAAAGACGGTCCGTCAAAAAGTACTGACCTGCCCCCCCCCCCCAGTTTTGGCGGTGCCTATATAATATATATATGTTATATAATTATATAATATATAATGTCATATAATTATATAATATATATATAATGTTATATAATTATACAATATATATATATATCATGTTATATATATATATATATATATATATATATATATATATATATATATATATATATATATATATATATATATATATATATATATCTCGTTGCATTTCAATTTTCGAGTTTCCGGTCTGGTCTTCTGGACGCGAATTAATTTTTTAGTGATGATTTGGCAACCTCTAAAAAAATATGATAAGCCAGCTTTTAAAATCATTGACCCCCCACCCCCTATCAGTCATTTACGTTTTAAGAAGCAGTAGAAGAGAGGGGAGGTTCTTTGTTTACGTGAAAAAGCGGAACGTTGGACACCTTTTATCTAAATAATTATTCGGTTGCGCCTCTGCAGTAAAAAAGCACACTGTGGTTTCTTGCTTCTAACCACACACACCTTAGATGAAACTAAACTCAATTAGTAATACTTACTTTTCCAGTTTGTTTTCCAGAAAGAAATGATTATAAGGTATTTTGTTTTGAAAGCGACAATGTTGACGAGCAGAAGATGGTGACCGGAAAAATAGGTTCGCAGATAATAATAATAAAAAAAAAAAAAATCGAGGACATTTTGAAATTATTTCAAAATAAAATGTAAAAAAAAAAACAAAACATGGGGGTCAATATTTATGTAAATATTACGGGGAAAATACTAATTATTATTTTTATTTATTTATTTATTTATTGCAATAGATTAATATTTTAAGATGAAAAAGAAAAAGGAAAAAATAGACGCCATTTTTCTTGGATTAATATTAACGTGAAGCAGACGACAAGTAGATAATTTTTTTTTACAAGGGTGTCGCCACTTATCAAGGCCCGAAGGCCACTCGAGAATAAGGTTACATTCATTAATTGTAATTCATTAATTCTTATCCTCGAGTTGTCTTCTGTCCTTTATAAGTGGCGACTCGACTCCCTTGTAAAAAAAGTTGTCTATTTGTCGTTTGCTTCACGTTAATATTAATCCAAGAAAAATGGCGTCTGTTTTTTTTTTTCTTCTTTTTTATTCTGTTCTTCAGCTTGGATCAATCTGTTCGGCATAGAAAACAGTCCTCCCAGACATTACACCCATTTCTCTCAGAGAGTGGATAAGTTCATTGCATATCGTTTGATGAACTCTCTTTCGTGAAGGAATGCTTACTGGACAAACGAGATTGGTTAGCATATTTGTGCAGTCGGACTAGTGTGGGAAGCTAGATACTCGGCTACAAACCGCTCCAACAATGGGATATAATAAAATAATTAGTTAACCTGACAATCACGCATATTCATTCATTCGATCCATTAGCATAAGTGACAGGCGATTTCGCGCATCTTCTGGAGTTACTATTTGTTTCGTGTCAGTTCTGGCTTTAAATCTAATAAATAAATAATGATAACATCCGTTAACTGTCTTTTTGTTGTTGTTGTTGTTGTTGTTGTTGTTGTTTGTTTTTAATAAATAAATGTTTACTTAGTGCTTATTCAGATTGCCACTTATGGCGGCATTTAAAATTAAAGAAAATACAGAAATATCTGTACGTCGATGTACGTACCAGTCACGGGACGAATATATAAAAAAAAAAAATGTAAAAATCACGTAATTTAATCAAGTATTTTTTTTTATTTAAGAAAATTATAATTTACTGTGTTTTGTTTCGATAAGAGTGAAAAAAAAATAAATAAAAGAGAACGGATCGTTAGACAAGGGCAGACAACTCTAATGCTCGTGGTAACTGTCAAAATAGATGATTCATTCCCTTTATCGTGTTCTCTACAGAAAAAAAAATCAACTTTATCAATTTTGTGATTTTTAGAATATAAAATATTAATTCCGTGACAAGTAGGTACTTGATAAAAGTTTTTCTCCATTTTTTTTCATCGCTATAAGTGCCAATTTGAATAAGCGCCGTTTATTTACTTTTATGAATGTTACTAGTTCACTACACGAATATTGACTGAAGAAAAGAATGAACCCAGCGAAGGAAGGATCAAAGGAGCAACGAAATATTTATTATAAATCAAGGGCTTCAATGAGCTTCAGAAACAAATACTTGGAGCAATTAACACACACGCGTGTAATGAAACGTAAACAATACGAAGGACAAACATATGAAAACTAACCTGCACGCGCGTAATCAAATGTAAACAATTTATAGGAAAGAAATATATATAAAAAATAAGAGACGAAAGAAAGGACATATTTCAAAGGACATTCCAGTGAGTTTTTCAATCAAAACTTTCATTTCTCCAACATCTCTCTTACCCCAGAACCTGTATCTAATTGAGCAGACGATTTCTTGTTTTATGTGAACATTGATTGTTGATGTATTTTTCTCTCGATAGAATTTGAATCATTAAATCATTTTATTTAGTTAGACATATTTAATTTTCTTTTCTTGAATTGAATTTTATTTATTTTTTATATAAATAAAAGTTTGTTAATTTTTCGACGATACTTGTCCTCGTTATTTCTTATGTGATTTCGTTGTCTAGTACATTTCATTTTATTGTTGTCTTCGAGACGGTTGCCCCATTCCCATAACAACGCATTATCAAGGAACCTGGGAAACTTTATTTATTTTTTTTTTATATATTTCGTTACGTCTCCCATCTCTACCGTCTCCAGTAGGGCTGGGATATGTCGTAACACAATATAAAACAAGATGGCTACTTTTCTCGAAACTGATATTTACGAAATTTATAACTTTTATTAAATACTAGCGGGGGTACTCGGCGTTGCCCGGGTGTTTTTTTTTGGGGGGGGGGTGTTGGTGTGGGGGAGGGTTAGATCAAAACAACCCTGTTAAAAAGAAAAAATCGTTGGCCGGGTGTTTGGAGGTGTAAAAGAAAAAAAATGTTTTAGTAGAAAGGTAGGCTTGAACCCTGAACCTTTGACGCGGAGGTGGAAAGGAAATGGAAAAAACCCTGCGACCTAATCATCTCGACCACGGGAACAGATGAATTGATGTGTGTTAAGTTGGCGTTTATAAAGTAAAATTAGCAGGTGCGAGAAAGTCGCCTGATGTTTGACCTAGTTTTGCGCTGGAAACCAGTTTCTGTTTTCCCCGCTACGCGGCGATTAAAAAATATTTCGAAAATAGCTTGTAAAAGTCGGGTAAATTAAAGATAGCTGTGACCCGAGTTCCTTAGTCGTAGATATTATTATCTAGACAGCATATAAAAAGTTTTAAGAAGGAGCGAGCCAACTGAGAATGACGGCGAAAAAAGCCTTTTGTAGACATACAGAAAAAGCAAACACACACACATACATACATACACACATACACACATACATACATACATACATACATACATACATACAGTTTCGCTTTTATATATATAGATATGCAGTCACACACTCACACACACACACACACACACGCGCTTGCTCGCACGCAAATAAACAAATGTTTATTCATTTCAATTTCCCCACGCATTTTGCACAAAAATAAGTTCTTTTTTTTACATAAGCATCACCACTTATCAAGGTCGAGGCCACTCGAGGATAAGGGTTAAAGAGTGTACAGTAGAAATTGGACAATATAGTAATACTTATTAATGGAAATTTGGTAAACTTGTAAACTTATATGGAACGGCTCATCAAAAACTTGTTTACGTTAGACTTGAAGACAACCATATTGTAATCAGCTGGAAAGCAGGAAAACGGAAGACAATTCCATGGGCGTGCAGTTCTAAGAAAGAAGCTTTGTTCATGGAATCTATGTTTAGGTTTAGGTACAGATAAAGAGTGGGGGAAATTATTGATAGTGATTTCTGCTGGACGGGTGTTTCTTGTGAAAGTTTTGCGAGAGGGGACCATAGATTGGAGCTCAGCCGAGCACTTGCCATGAAAATAACGATTAAGCAACAAGTAACAACATAATTTCAAATACGCCCACACGCTTTTCTCACAACAACAAAAGTAAAATGAACATATTTCTGGCGGACGTAGTTGAAGACAGTATCACGTGACATAAGCGACCAATAAGAAAATTTAGAAGATTGTCTTTTTAACCCTTTCCAAAAACCAAAATATCAGCAGTAGCAATTTTGTTTTGGAGCCGGCCCCAAAAGTATTTAAACGCATCAAATATTCTTTCTTCCCCCTTTTCCCCTTCTTTCTTGCTCCGATGTGACACGAAACATGTCTCTCGTTTTCATCTCATCGGCGCTTTCAAAACCGTCGAAACCATAATTACACACACCACGCGGGCACTTAAAAATCACACTTATGCACACACGCACCCATTCCGTACATAATCCACAAGAATTAATAACAACGGACTACTTTCCTCATGGGACTTTTGAATAAGGCGAACTTCGCCAGTTAAAACAAAAACATTGAAATAAGGACATGATTTTCACACAAGACTTTCACCTTCTAACCTTATTAATTAAACGAAGGACTTTCATCTAACATTCTAATCATAATGATTTCTCAAGAACTTTTACCGATCGGATCTTTGCTTGTTCATCTTGTTATTTTTGTTGAAAATAAATGCGATGCATTTTAAACGAGAAGGAGGTGTCATTTTGTTTTGTTCCTTTTTTTTTTTTAAATTATTTTGTTGGGGGCAGAGAGATTTAATTTCACTTGAATTTCTTTTCCCCTACAAATTGGTGACACCCGACCGTGAAATGAAACATACACTTGCTTCTACAACCCTGCAGTTCCACATCACGTTATTCTGCCATTTAAACCGGGACCGCAGACATCCGTCTACACCGACTCCTTGCTTACGCAGAGAACAGAGCCCGGCAATTTAAAGACTTCCAAATCATTTTCGGGATTGAATCAAGCGGAACAAGAGCATGGATTCGTCACATTCAGAAATATCTCCAGCCACCCTATCGTTAAACATCCCGGTATTTAACCCAGCCAACATCAAATCCTGGTTCATCCAAATCCAAGCTTTATTCGGTGCAAAGTGGATAATGTCGCAAATGACATGATACACTTATCTGGATGAGAAATTACCTACCGACATCGTGGAGGAGGTAATAGATTTACTCGAAACTATATCAGAAGAAAACCCTTACGACCGGCTGAAGGAAGCAATTCTAAAACAAACTGGCTGATCCAACGAGTCGATGCTACGCAGCCTCTTTATGCAGGTCGAACTTTGAGACCACATTCTGTCGCAGTTGTTACATCACATGTGCACCCGGTTGGGAGATAACAAGATGTCGGAGGATTTGTGGCTGGATAAACTACCAACATCAACAGTGCAAATCCTTACACTAGCCACAGAAGGAACATAGCCTGACAAACTGGCAAACATAGCAGACCGGATTCACGAGAACCTCCGGGCACACCAAGTAAACTCGTTACAAGAGCCTACGCAACGAAAAGACGAAGAGCTAGCCGAGCTAAAAGTAACGGTCGAGAAACTGTCCAAACAAATACAGGATTTACTGAAGGCAGATCGCCAGCGCTCACATCACAACAGGTCGCCCATAGACGAAGAAGTAGAAACGTGGAATGCGACAGAGCGGGTGGACACTGTTTCTACCATAGTATATTCGGCAGTAACGCGCGATGCTGAGCCCGCCCTTTTTCTTTCAGTAACAGAACGAAACAGGGAAACGAGGATGCCAACCAGTAAAGACGACGACTATCGCTGGACCCTCTGTAAAAGGTCGTCTATTCTATATCCGTGACAGCACCCACGGATATAATTTTCTAATAGACACTGGCGCCGAAGTAAGCGTAATCCCACCGCTGATAAGTCAGAAGATTACAACCCAATCGTATCACTTGCAAGCAGCTAATGGTACCACGATATCCACAATTGGGGATAAATCTCTGACCATCAATATCGGCTTGAGGCGAACTTTCACATTGATTTTTACCATAGCCGACGTAACGACACCCATAATAGGAGCAGATTTCCTGGCGAAATTCAACTTGTCTGTAGACATGACCAACCACACATTAACAGACAACCAAACGAAATTGGTGGTCAGAGGAGTCATCACTCAATACCAGTCAACAGGTATCAGTTCAGCCCTACCTGAGGAACCATCTATCCGTCAATTACTCCAAAAATATCCGCAGCTGTCTTAGCCATTCAGGGACACGGACACGATCAAGCATAGTGCTAAGCACTACATTAAAATGACCGGACAACCAGTCCACGCCACCCCCAGACGCTTAAAACCGGATAAATACCGAATAGCGAAGGAAGAATTTCAGCACATGCTACAACAGGGAATCATCCGACCCTCAAAAATTACACATTGTGCAGAAAGTGCACCGGAGAGATACCCTATTCCTCACATCCACGATTTTGCGATCGGATTACAGAACGCGACAACGTTTTTGAAGTTGGATCCAGTGAAGGCATACTACCAAGTCCCCGTAACAGAGGAAGATATCCATAAAACAGCCTTGACCACACCATTTGGACTTTATGAATTCACTCGCATGCCCTTCGGACTTTGGAACACTAGTCAAACTTTCCAACGCTTAATAGACGAGGTTTTCAGAGGATTGCCATTCATATTTGTATGCGTGGCTGACGTCCTGATTGCTAGTGAAAACCTTGACGAACACCTGGATCAAGCTTTCCAGAGATTATCTCACTACGGCCTAAAAGTAAACGTTGAAATATGCATCTTTGGCCAATCAGAAGTCAACTTCCTCGGACACACGATTGACAAGGGCAGAATATGACGACTACTCGAAAAAGTGTATGCCATCGCTAATTTTCCACAGTCCACATCTGTCCGACAAGTCCGTTGATTTATAGGGATAATCAACTACTACAGGCGATTTTTACCCAACTGCTATGAAATTCTCATGCCACTAACATCGCTGAAAAAATGCAAAGAAAATACAGCACATTTTCAAGGGAATTATTGGCAATTTACTTGGCGATTAAACATTTCAAGCACATCTTGGAGGGCAGAAATTTCACGATCTACACGGATCACAAACCGTTAACATATGCGCTACACACAC
Organism: Euprymna scolopes; assembly: GCF_053919585.1. NCBI lineage: Eukaryota > Metazoa > Mollusca > Cephalopoda > Sepiida > Sepiolidae > Euprymna > Euprymna scolopes. Next base: position 80,880,281 of record NC_136519.1, read on the forward strand.
ACATGTGGACAAATATAGCCCACGAGACATCAGATATCTCGATTACATTGCACAGTACTCCACGGATATAAGATACATGAAGGGTCAGGAGAACATTGTAGCAGACGCGTTATCCAGAGCCATGGTCACTTCTCTAAATTCCAGTTCGCTAAGCATGAAATTGATAGCACGAGAACAGGAATCAGACACAACGCTTCAAGATGTTCAGGAAAACACATCCTTAGACCCCTCCCCCCCAAAAAAATAATGCCCGTACCCTTCAGTACAGCGATTGTTTATTGTGACACGGCAAAGAAACAACCACGACCGTACATACCACCTAACCTCAGATGACAAGTTTTCTAACATCTTCACAATTTATCTCACCCAGGGAAAAGAGCTACTCTAAAGCTAATTACGCAACGTTTTGTGTGGCCAAATATGTGGCCAGATATTTGAAATTGGACTAAGACGTGCATATCTTGTCAAAAGCACAAAATTTACACCACTGGGTTCTTTTAGCGCACACGATGCTAGATTCACCAACATCTACATCGATTTGGTAGGACCATTACCCACTTCAAAGGGACACACCCACATCCTGAATATCGTCGATAGATTCAGCAGATGGTCTACCGCCATAGCCGTTAAGGATACTTTAGCTTTTTTTTGGGGGGGGGGGATTATTATTATTAATTTCCCAACTCTATTTCCTTAAAAATCGTTTATATCCTTAATAGTAATAACTACTTTGAGTTAAATCACACACACCCCTCCTCCTCCCCAAAAAACAAAAAGAAACAAAGAAAAAAACCAAAAAAAAACCAAAAAACAAAAAAACAACAAAACAAAAAATGGGGGCTTCTACACTATCAGAACGAAATTTCGGTAATCGTAATACTTAATTTCACATGAAAACAATGGTAATTACGTATTCCTCGTATTTTTAAGATATCCGAACATTACGAAAATCGATAAGGTAAAAAATTATTTATTAAAGAAAATAAAAAAAAATAGAATCTGATGAAAACGATCGTATTTGCTTATGTAAGACACAGGAGAGTTGATAAGGGAGGTAATTTTCCATTTCGATTTATTTAATGAAACCAAGATGGCCGCAATTTTTCACCTGCTAACAGTATTAAAGCTTTTTTTTTTGGTAATTCAGTTATATTCAGGTAATTTCGACTGCATAATTTTGAAGCTAACATTGTAATTTATTAGAATTGTCAAAAAAAAATCAATAGAAACCATTGTTTTTTTTTTATCTGAAAACTCCATTTATCGACTACAACATTTCGTTCTGATAGTGTACAAGCACCAAGAAAGGTTATTGCAACGAAATGCGAAAATTGAAATATTGAATTTCAAGTAATACCAATGGTATCTACTCAATTGCCATGTCACATTAATGAACATATCCGGAAATTACGAAAAAACGATTAATTATTAATAAAAATAGTTTTCGAAGATAATTAGCGATAATTGAGTTTTGCTAAAAGAGAAACCGGAGAGTTCTAATTGTAAAAAATGGGAGATAAATACTTTCTCAAAACTGAAAATCTTTGGCCAATTTAATAAAAACAAAATGCGCGGGGAAATTAAAATAAATAAACGTTCGTTTATTTGCGTGTGAGCGCGCATGTGCGTGTGTGACAGCACACATGTTCCCCCTCCCCCCAGATTGACAAAAACTATGAAACTGTTTTTCTCTATTTTTTTCAATATGTAGCGTATTCCTTAGAACGTTTCGGCCAGTGTACTTTCTTGCCCGGTGTCTTTTCGCTAATCGTCTTCGAAAACTTTTCATTAACAATTAAATTTCGGCCCTCTTGCAAAATTATGAGGAATATACGGGGACATAGTTGAGCGTATACCGCTATATAGTTGAGCGTATACAAAAGGAAATATAAGGGTCACGGACGTAAACATCAGGCGAGGAATCTTCCAAGGAGATAATTTATCCCCTTTACTCTTCTGCTTGGCAATAGATCCGTTAAGCAAACTTTTAAACAAAAACAAATGTGCTTACAATCTAAGCCAGGACCGCCAACAAGACCCAAACAAACGAATTAACCACCTGCTCTTCATGGATGACCTCAAGCTGTATGCCAGTTCTGATGCCGACTTAAATGAACTCTTGCAAGTCGTACATAACTTCTCCAGAGATATTGGCATGAAATTTGGACTGGACAAATGTGCCAAGTGCTCCATCAAATCTGGGAAAAAGATCGAAACTGAAAATATACAGCTTGATGAATATACCACCATCAAGGACCTAGAAGGGCAGGAAGGATACAAATACCTTGGCATAGAAGAGAATGATACCATCCAGCATGCCAAGATGAGAAACAAAATTGGAAGTGAGTACATACGCCGAGTCAAGAAGGTATGCAAAACAGAACTCACAGCCAGAAACAAAATAACTGCCATTAACCAACTAGCCATGCCAGTGGTAACATACAGTTTTGGTATTGTCGACTGGCCACAAAAAGACATAAATAGACTAGACACTAAGACACGTAAAATGCTGACAATGTATAAAGTAATATACAGAAACCAGTGTCTGTCTAGAATGTATCTGCCCAGATGGAAAGGAGGTATGGGGCTCTCGGAGATTGACCATCAACATCGTGCAACTATTGTGAGCACCGGACAATATCTGATGAGCTCTAAAAACCCAACTCTCAAGATGGTACACCAACATCAGGAATCAAGAGCCAGTAGAACAACATCCATCACAAAACTGGCCAAACATTTTGGGGAAGACTGTCTTACAAGTGAGACAGAAACAGAAAAGATGCCTACGACTGAAATAGCCAGAAAAAGTCGCCAGAAATACACTAAAGCTTTCCATGACAAGAAAGTTGAAAAATGGGCCAACCAACAACGGGCCAAGTATTTTCTGGACGAATATAACCAAGACTATATTGATAAGGAAGGGTCTATAAGCTGGCTAAAGGATGGATCGCTCCACTATGACCAGGAGAAGTTTATAATAGCTGCCCAAGATCAAGGCTTGATGACCAATGCGTTTAAAAAAATGAGTGGTCTCAGCAAAGACAACAAATGCAGGTTCTGCCACACAGAAGTAGAGAGTGTGAGCCACCTGATTTCTAGCTGTAAGGTTCTGCTAGGGGACGGTTACTATACAATGCGACACAATGAAGTATGCAAATATCTCCACTGGACGATCTGCAATAAGTTAAATATCGAATGCAGTAAGAAGTCATGGGAACATATACCCGAAAGAACAGTCGGAAACAAGTCATATACCATCCACTATGACTATGCAATCCCTACAGCCACATACCTAGAAAAAGGAGCTATAAAACCCGACATTGTAATATGGGACAAGAAGGAGAAGGAAGCAACCTTGGTGGAAGTTAGTGTCCCGAATGATGCTGGGTTAAACAGAGCTGAGAGGGAAAAGATTACTAAATACCAGGGTCTTATGTATGACATGAAAAGAAACTGGAACCTTAAGAAGATCTCTATCATTCCAGTAATTATAGGAGCAACCGGACTTATGAAAAAGAATTTTACAAACTATCTTACAAATATACCAGGTAAACCAAGTGCAAAGGAGATTCAAACAATTGCACTTAAAGGGACGGTTAGAATCTTAAAAAGATCTCTCGGTTGGAGTGTCTAAAATAGCAGGCGTATGTTTGGCATCTGGTAGGATGCCCCATCCCTGGCTTAAACAAAATGATAAAAAAAATGAAAAAATAGAGAGAAACCTGTAAAAATGTAATTTGATTGGCTATTGAAAATGACGTAATTATTGTAAAAGAATTTAAAAATAAAAATGAAACAATATTAAAAATGACGTAATTATTGTAAAAGAATTTAAAAATTAAAATGAAACAATATTGAATATGACGTAATTATTGTAAAAGAATTTAAAAATAAAGATGAAACAATATTGAATATGACGTAATTATTGTAAAAGAATTTAAAAATAAAAATGAAACAATATTAAAAATGACGTAATTATTGTAAAAGAATTTAAAAATCGAAATGAAACAATATTGAATATGACGTAATTATTGTAAAAGAATTTAAAAATTAAAATGAAACAATATTGAATATGACGTAATTATTGTAAAAGAATTTAAAAATAAAAATGAAACAATATTAAAAATGACGTAATTATTGTAAAAGAATTTAAAAATTAAAATGAAACAATATTGAATATGACGTAATTATTGTATGACACTATCATTTTCAGTGTCATGAGTTGACTGGTGAAATTTATCAGATCTTTAATTAGGCACCGCCAAAAATGGCCGCAAAATCAAGTTGTTGTTTTTTAAAACTAAATTACATTTATTAAAATGCATTATTTCTGAGTAACTTTTTTTTTCCAGAAAGATAAAACCCTGAATTTTATCATATAGAAAACAGAATAATGTAAAACTTTTTCTACTTTCTTTTTCTTTTTTAATTAAATTTTAAATGTTAAATTTTCCCAAAAAATTAACAATTGACATGTTTTGTCTTGCACAAAAAACGTAATTAAATATTAAAAAAAAAGGTTTTTGAAATAATTAATTTATTTATTTATTGTCTAACTAAGATTTAGGATGATTTTCTAAGAGAATATGCAAAAATATTATAATATAAGTACCTGAATTTCAAATAATTCCACTTATTCATATAGGTAACCAGATATCTCGCGTCGATCTAGAGTTTATATCGACTCTACGTTTTGCGTTTGATAAGAAGAAAACTATGGAAGACCAAACAGGCCAAAAAAGCTTATTTTTCAGTGACGAAAATTTCAATGTATTATTAAGCTGAGGCTGGCCAGTACCAGATGGGTGACCATTTGTATGAGTTTGGTTTTTAATGTGTATGTGTGTGGGGGCCAGGCTCCCAAAAATGGGGGGGGGCAATTTAAAGCAGAATAAAAAAAAAATTATTTCAGCGCGTTTGGTCCACCGTAGTCGAAAGGCGGCAAACGTTTTCAAACGGGATCGAAAAAAATGATGCTATTTTTAACACAAAGGGCACAATATTTATCGAATTTTTTTTTGTATCGATTATTCAAAGCATGCCCTGTTTAATAATGGTCATGCATTATTCGGCTCGCTAAAAAAAATTGTTAATTTATTTATCAAAAATTTTAAAATGGCTTTTTTCGTATAAATATTAAAAATTTTTTTTTTTGTTTTGCTTAATTTAAATGAATTATTTTACTTAACATATTCACCGAATTTCACACTTCAAAACTCAAAAGCGGGATAATTAAACACAATCTAAGTTCTGATATTCAGACGTCAAAATAAGGTATGCAAACAATTTTTTTTTTTTTAAATCTATAATTCTGTCCCTTACAACAACACAATATGTTTTGTTCAGTTTCAGATGATTATTTTAAGCATATTTGTTCCCACTTCAAAACAAGGGGGGTTTTTGTAAGCAAAAAAAATATATATAAATATCGTTTATGAAAAATAAGTACACTGTTATAAAGTTCATTCTTCTAATAATCGCTGAAAATTTCGTATTGATCGGATAATTATCTGATTTTTGGTAGATTTTTAAAAAGACGGTCCGTCAAAAAGTACTGATCTGCCTCCCCAGTTTTGGCGGTGCCTATCTTTAATTAATTAGACAGATTATAATAGATTAATTTAATTGTGAAAATAATTAATTTTCAAATTACTGAATCATTTGAATTTGAATAAATAACAGATTGTTAAAATCAGCGAAAATCAGTGAAAACAAAGGAAAGAAAAGAAAAGAAAAGAAAAGAAAGAAAAGAAAAGGTCAACAAATACAGATCCGTTGAAATAAAACAACGGAGTTGTTAAAAGAAAAACGAAATCCTTTAGATTTTTAATGAAATGAAAATGACAAAAGTGTCAATCTTTTGCCAGCGGAGTTGCCCTGCTAATCTTTGCTAAAAACAAGATAATTGTAAGACGATATACGAAGTTATCATTAGTAAAACAAGATTTCGATTTTAATAAAAATGAAAATGACAAAAGTGTCAATCTTTGGTCGACGGGGTTGGCCTGTCAACTTTTGACCAAAAAGAAAAAAAATGTGAGAAGGTTCACGTAGTTTTCAGAAACAAAACAAAACCATTTAGATTTTTAAAATAATGAAAATGACAAAAGTGTCACTCTTTCACCCGCGGAGTTGACCTGCTAACCTTTGCTAAAAGAAAAATAACTGTAAGACGATATATGAAGTTATCATAAGTAAAATAAAATCATTTTTGATTTAATAAAAATGAAAACAACACGAAACTGTCGAACATTGATAGGTACACTGGGTCAACCTGATCGGGGCATAAAGTGCAAGGTTTGACACAAGACCTTGGGAGCGGTTAAAGGAAATTGAAACCCAGATCATTAATTACGGCACTAGCCATTTGGCTGCTCTAGAATGACCAATCACATGTCCCTCCCCATGGTCGTGGCGTTAAACCATTGGTCGACAGTCATGATTGGTGGACCAACTAGAAAGCGCACCTGCCAAAAATCGGGCTCATAAAAAGAGAGCCACCGAATTGAGAAATTGAGTTGGTTCTTTTCCCGCTAACTGAGAACCAAGTCCCTTGCCGACAACTCCGATGCCATCATATCTGCCATTTCAACTAGTCAACCATATTCTCCCCGTATCTCCGGTATTCAACTTTAATTTTTACCAAGTTTTTTTTTTTTTTTTACACATATTATTGTAACACCAAAGTGTTCCAATAAACCTTGTTATTGTTGTCAATTGGCTGTTTTCTACCTTTTCTTTTTGGAGTCGCTAAGTCTGTTTAGTAACCCCAACTACAAGAACTGAACAGCTTTCTAGGCCGCATCAACTCAAACCTTCTTTGTGAAACTATTCTGACACAACGTGGGGCATTGAAGGAAGGTTTGAAAGGCCCAAATCTTTTGTGGTAGTTGCGCGAACCTTTTCTAGTCTCACACAAAAACACGCGTTCACATTTCAAGCCATATTTCTTGTCATATACATACGCACACACGTACACACACGTATATATACACTCACATCCACGTGTATACACACACACGCTAACGTACACACATGCACTCACATACGCGCACACGTACGCACACATGGGCAACGTCACTTCCTCTTTCAAAGGAAATCCACACCTGTGCAAAAGACCACCGGAAACAACTATAAAAGCAAGAGCAATAAGCAGCTTCTTTCTTTTCGGACCAGCTTCCGAGCTGAACAGGCGACGGACCAACAGCGTGCCCTTTCAGCGCGCGCTCGCACGCGCCTCATGCCACCGGCTACTATGCGTGGGACAAGAGTTAACAGGCAGTACGTACACTTTATACGTTTTCTCTCTCCATGAACTGGATTGACATTCTCACTCTTTCTCTCTCTATATATACTTGTGCCTGAGCATACCTTCGCGTAGCTGACTGCTAATATGGCGCGCAGTTTTACTGATGTCAACCCTCTATCTTTTTCTTTGTCTACACGCTGGACTATCATTCCCATTTCCACTACATTACTCACTCCTTTTTCCACGCGCGGACATGAACACGTGTTACACCTAAAACATTCATTCTCCAACAGAAAATAAACGACATGTTTATTTTATCCAGCAATTGAGTTTTATTTCCTTCATTCCATTCGTTTCATTATTTTCTTTTGTAACGGGATTAGGATATATATATCCTAGTCCTCTACATAATCACAAAACCTCGACTACTCTAGTATCATGACAAAGGCAGGACCACACTAAGACCCTTTGTAATAATGGTTACCCCTTAGATATTATTGAAACTACTATTAATAAGAAAGTTTCCAATTTTTATAAACCTAAAGTAATTATAGTTAATAGATGTCCTGTTTACCTACGTCTACCTTGGCTAGGGTAACATCAGTGACCGATTTGCTAAGCAAATCTCTTTGTCTGTGTTATTTTGCATCGAATTCACGTGTTGTTTTTTCAACTAGACCTACGTTGCCGTTCATTTGCAAAGATATTCTCCCCCCCACTAATAATTCTTTTATTTATTTAAATATAGTTGCAGTGCGCACTATGTTGGGCGAACATCGCAAAGATTAGATTTCCGTTTGAAACTACATGTACCACAAAGATTCGTTATGCAAAATTTTCACTCTCGGATGTTCTGAATAATACGTACGGTTCTGCGATTTGCGACCACCTTAAAAATAACCATGCATGTGCCACGAATTCCAGTGCCGACATGTTTACGATCTTGAGTAAGTCGCACTCGCCATTGCATTTAAAAATTCTAGATACCATTTTTATTAAGTCTTTAGGACCTTCTCTTTGCAAGCAAAAAGAAAATCTTTTAGGGCTTAATTTAGTCTCTATGTAAGTGTCTCTCCGTGTATTTTTCGTTTTTTTTCTTCCTCCCCCCCCCTCCCCCGCCATATTCATGACCTTTTTTTTTTTAAATCGTAATTTCCTCGATTTAGCTCTGTTGAGCTATAAACGAAATCTGGTTAGCTAACCTTTATTTCCATTTTTTATTTTTTTAAATCATTATGTTGACTGGTTTGTATTTAGCCATTATTCAATTCTGTACTTCCCGAAAACTTTCCAATATATATATATATATATATATATATATATATATATATATATATATATATATATATATATATATATATATATATATTGGAAAATTTTTCGGGAAGTAAAGAATTTAATAATGGCTAAATACAAACCAGTCAACATAATGATTTTAAATATATATATATATATATATATATATATATATATATATATATATATATATATATATATAGCACACCGTCCGTGTTACCCGGTCATAAAAACGCTGAAACATATTTTAATGTAAATTTGGAATTTATTATTATAAAGCCAATTATCTGTTGATTGTTGTAATTTACCAAATATATTGTAATAATTTCAAAAGTTAAAAAAAAACGAAGTGTGTGTCCTCAACTAGAATTGAAATCAAAACATTTAACGCCCTAGCCTTAGCATTACCGTTTAAGCTATCGACAGATAGATACGAAAACTTTCAAAATTATGCAACTTCAATATATAAATGTATATTTGTGCATGTATGTGTTAAAGATTTCTTTCAATGCTGACCTTTTAGCCGCTATTTTTACTTGCTTACATCGAAATCGAATTTATTCCACGTACTCATTAGATAGTTTTAAGTGTGTAGACCAAAAATTGACTGAGAATAGTTTAGTAGAGATCGTTTCTCAAACCGACAAATAAGGTCACTTATATATATATATATATATATATATATATATATATATATATATATATATATATATACTAGCAGGTTTCCCGGCATTGTCTGGTCGTTAAATGCGCTTATATATTTCGTATATTTTACTTCATGCAAATTGCGTATTTATTATTATATATTGATTATTATATTGTACCCTATATGTATTATAATAATGTCGGATTTCTATATGTTTGTAGATGAGTTCACAATTTGATTAATATATACAAAAGCTAGGCTGTCTCACAAATTATTTTTAATACTGAAAACAGATTTTATTCACGTTTATTTCCCCATAATGTCCCTATTTACAATGCCTCCCCACGGGACAGAGTTAGACACCAGGGTCATTTTTTAACGTGGAAAAAAGGAACAAAAATAAAAATTGTCTCAGTCGTGAAGGATTTCTCCTCTACTGACAGAGAGCAAGAAATTGAAGTTCAGCGTCTGAAGAACAGATACTACACTTTGAGGTATTTATTTGCTCCCCCCACTGAGCAAATTAGGCACAAGGCCGATTTTTAAAGTGAAAGGGAAATGGGGACCAACTCCCCGGGGAGAAGGGAAGCTGGATAGTGACAATTGGTATGAAGGGTTACGCCTACATTGACCAAGGTCTTATATGTGGGGTTGCCCCCACATGTGGTCTTTGCTTGCAGTATCTGCCGGAACAGATACTACACTTTGAGGTATTTATTTGCTCCTCCACTGAGCAAATTAGGCACAAGGCCGATTTTTTAATGTGAGGAGTGAAGGGGAAATGGGGACCAACTCCCCAGGGAGTAGGGGAGCTGGATAGTGACAATTGGTATGAAGGGTTGCCCCTACATTGACCAAGGTCTTATATGTGGAGTTGCCCCCACATATGGTCTTTGCTTGCAGTATCTGCTGGAACAGATGGTATTTATTTGCTTCCCCACCAAGCAAATTAGGTACAAGGCCAATTTTTAATGTGAGGAGTGAAGGGAAGGGGAAGGGAAAAAGGGGACCCGCTCCCGAGCGGTGGGAAATGGGAGCTGGTTAAAGGTCAGATATGTGGGGTTGCCCCCACATCTGGTCTTTGCTTGCAGTATCTGCTGGAACAGATGGTATTTATTTGCTCCCCCACCGAGCAAATTAGGCACAAGGCCGATTTTTAATGTGAGGAGTGAAGGGAAGGGGAAGGGGAAAAGGGGACCAGCTCCCGAGAGGTGGGAAATGGGAGCTGGTTAAAGGTCAGACATGTGGGGTTGCCCCCACATCTGGTCTTTGCTAGTCATAGCTTGCAGCATCTGCTGGAACAGATGGTATTTATTTGCTCCCCCACTGAGCAAATTAGGCACAAGGCCAATTTTTAATGTGAGGAGTGGAGGGAGGGGGAAGGGAAAAAGGGGAACAGCTCCCTAGAGGTGGGAAATGGGAGCTGGTTAAAGGTCAGGCATGTGGGGTTGCCCCCACATCTGGTCTTTGCTAGTCATAGCTAGTCATAGCTAGTCATAGCTTGCAGCATCTGCCGGAACAGATGGTATTTATTTGCTCCCCCACCGAGCAAATTAGGCACAAGGCCAATTTTTAATGTGAGGAGTGAAGGGAGGGGGAAGGGTAAAAGGGGACCAGCTCCCGAGAGGTGGGAAATGGGAGCTGGTTAAAGGTCAGGTATATGGGGTTGCCCCCACATCTGGTCTTTGCTTGCAGTATCTGCCGGAACAGATGGTATTTATTTGCTCCCCCACTGAGCAAATTAGGCACAAGGCCGTTTTTAATGTGAGGTAAAAACCAGCTCCCCTAAAAGTAGGCAAAAAGGGGGCACTCTGGTTACCAAAAATAATAATTGTCCCAGTATAGAGGGTTTCCCCTCCATTGACTGGTACAAATTATCTTAAGTGCAGCATCTGCCGGAACAGATAGTATTTATTTGCTCCCCCACCGAGCAAATTAGGCACAAGGCCAATTTTTAATGTGAGGAGTGAAGGGAGGGGGAAGGGAAAAAGGGGACCAGCTCCCGAGAGGTGGGAAATGGGAGCTGGTTAAAGGTCAGGCATGTGGGGTTGCCCCCACATCTGGTCTTTGCTAGTCATAGCTAGTCATAGCTTGCAGTATCTGCCGGAACAGATGGTATTTATTTGCTCCCCCACTGAGCAAATTAGGCACAAGGCCGTTTTTAATGTGAGGTAAAAACCAGCTCCCCTAAAAGTAGGCAAAAAGAGGGCACTCTGGTTTCCAAAAATAATAATTGTCCCAGTATAGAGGGTTTCCCCTCCATTGAATGGTACAAATTATCTTAAGTGCAGCATCTGCCGGAACAGATACTACACTTTGAGATATTAAATCTTTTATTCATGTTAAAAAAAAAATACAGAAAAAAAATCAACGATGAACAAAAAACTTAGGCACATGATACTACACTTTGATCCCGGCCCGAAGGCCAAACATTTCCCCATAATGTCTGTATATACTATTTATTCAAAGAAAACCTACATTCAAGTAGTCGTCTAATTTACATATTACATTAAGGAAAATATATTTTAATAATTAGCCCTAAGTTATTAATCGTTTTTCGGTGATATAATTATTTTAATGGTGTTTATGGATATTATTTAAAATTGATTCATTTAATTTATTTTAAATCTTAATGCATTTTTAATAATTTCATAAAGCCGACATGAATAAAGCTTTGTTTATTTAAAACATTAGAGATTATGAATGCTTTTCAAACTTAATTCAGCAAAACGCGACTCCCAACTGTTCACAGAGAAGCACATATAAAGAGGAATACAGACTAATATGAAATGAAAGATGAAGAATAAAAGTTATATATAACTTTATTATATCATCAGAACAATAAGGAAAAGTAAAGGGGGAAATGAAGAAAAACCCTCTTTTGGCCATAGCATTCTGAAGCTAAATCTTCTCATTTTACTACTACCTACATATATACGATTTATTCCTATATGTTGAACTTTTAATTACTTATTACCATATTATCCTATTGCTTAATCTCATTTCACATCTAAATGTTATTAAGCCAGTTATTTCTATATTTGCATTTTGTATAATTCTGGTACTTCTCTTCTGATGAGAAGCATTTAGCTTCGAAATGCCATTTCCTAAAGAGATTTTTACTTATACTTTTATTTCTTAGTTTTCTTAGCTTGATTAAGTTTTGCTTTGTTAAAAATTTACTCTTTCCTGTAAACATTTCCCGCTAAGGACTACTCTACTGATTGGACTGTTATCCATCTATCGCGGAGAACAAAGAATAAAATTTTGGAAGATCTTGGTGTTTCTGGTGTAATCGAACTGGACAATTGTACATATGTAAAAACCTGTAATTTTCGTGAATTAACTTTTAAGTAGACTAGAACCTCTCTTAGTTTGTCTTCCTTTTTTGACTTGCATGCGAAGCTTATTGATTTTCAACAGAAGCCTTCGACGCTGAGAATTTTGTTAAAGCGCTTTGGAGAAAACGATCATCGGCCATTGTAGTTTCAACAGGTCAGAAATCATCTGCTGACCTAAGACGGGGGATCCACAAATTGGGGATCACTGTTGAGCGCTTTACAGTTTCTTTTCTGTCTTTTTTTTACGTTGTGTGTGTGGTAATCTGTATGCTCATTATGCCCCTCATGTGCTGCGTTGTAGGGGTCAATATAGATGTAGTGAGTGTATATACGTTTGTATATATGTGTCACAGTCATCTATATGGCGTGTATATTGTGTTCGTCTGTTACCGTCTAGTGTTGTGATTGTCTAATTTAAAGTTTGTTGAATGTGTATGTACATTTATTTACAAAAATATACATAAACACCGTTACAACACAAAGGACAAATAACACTTATTTGGGGTTTCAAACATCGGGCCGAATCAGGAACACATCTGGTCTATCTTTGATTTCGTTTTATTGAAAACTGCAATGGAAAATCTTCCCAAAATAATGACAGACCTCGGGTTTTAATTTCGCCAACTTTTATTTCTGATGTTCTTTGATTTGGAAAGCTGCCGCTAGTCCTAGATTAACGCATTCTGGTCCCCATTCTGATCGCGTCGCTCTTTCTCACTTTAAATCTCTAACTCCATCTGCTCCCTCTCGCTTCCGATTTCCAACTCCAATTACGTCTGTTGCGTACGTGGAGGTGTTTTTATACGACCAAGTATATTCGGTACCAAATTAACATATGGTATATGTAGGTTTGTGACGTATTTGTGTCTCGGAGGGTTCTATATATGTGTATACTGGTTGCAGCGTGATATGTTTGAATGTATACGTGGAACTACTAAATGTCTGTCGCGTTCTTATTATATACACACTGTATGTATGTATGCATGTATGTATGTATGAAAAGGCGAATGAACCACTTTTCGGGGTCAACGACCAACTAGCACCGTGTATATTTGTGTGTATGTGTGTGTGTGTGTGTTCGGGTAGAGAGGACTCCCGTCAGCCGTGGTGAAGGCAACCTTTCTAGGAGAAGCAAATCTCTGATTAAAAAAAAAGACCACAAAGCGGAGACCAGTACCCGCATTAAGCTGGTCTGCAGTTTAACTTGTTGCTGGCTATCTTGCTCTTGCTTGTTTCTGGATCTCAACATTTTGAACCGAGAGAGAGAGAGAGAGAGAGAGAGAGAGAGAGAGAGAGAGAGAGAGAGAGAGAAAGACTTAGTTGTCGTACAAAGCTAAGACTCTGTAACATCATCTGTGTATAGATACACCCTCAGGCATTTCGGCTCATGGACTTAAGGTGTCTGAAGGAGTGGCACTCGTCTGACAAGACATTGTAATAATCTGTATGTATGTATGTATGTATGTATTTGTTCTGTATCGGACAGTTGTCTCCAGATCCTATGTTTATTTTAGCGACCTGTGATTCATCTAGGTGTTGCTTGTGTGTCAAAGCATATAACGGTACCCCCCCCCCCCTCGCCAGATAACCTGTTTCCTTATTTTCGTTATTGAAAACAGAACAAATTCAGACCGTCACAACTGTTTCTTTCTCCATTTTCTGAGTTTTTTCTTATCGAATTCAGACAGTTTTATTTTTTTTCCTTTTTTATTTTTTTATTATGAAATGAAACGTAAAACATAATTTGTTTTTAGGGTGATTTTTTGTGTTTTTTGGAGGTTTATTTTTATTTCATTTATTTTTGTTACGGTCATAAGTAAAATAATTGAAAGCAAGTACTGTAGTAATTAATAAAAAAATAAATGATATATACACGGAAGAAGTTTCGTTTCATTTCCTTAGGAAAGGATTCCATGTTTTCGTTCCTAAATAAATTCCTGCTTCTTAATAAAACTTTGAGATACACTATTTTTAGTCGTGGAGGTCGGTAAGTAACCAGTCAACATTACCACAGCTTCAACGGGTAAATGGATGTTTTTTTCACTTCTTTCCACCCGGGATGCATATTGCATCTACTTTTTTTCTGTTTCCCTTCGTTGCTATTTCATTTTTTTTATGGCTGGGGGTTGCACAATACCCTTACTACACCACCTCTCTCTGCCCTTTCTGGACATTATGATAGCCGTTTTTACCACGAAGAGTTAGGGGTGCCTATTCCGAAAGCCGTTCATAACATGAAGAAGTTGGGTGTTGGGCACCACCATCGGCACCACCATAATTGTTTTTATTATTATAGGGCATATCCTGTATTGGTTACTGCATTGCAATCAATATATAATAATGCCCATCTGTCCAGGCGTGGCACGAGTGTAATATAATAAAAGTATATAATAAAAACTTCGCAGTTTTCCCCTCTAGACAACAACAGATGCCACATACAAATTTATTATGTCTACACTATTAGCCATTATCTTGTATTATAAAACCCTAGATTTAATCCTAGGGGTGACATCGTCACCATCGCAACACCCTACAGACGAAGTAGTTCCTAATTTTCCACCTAATTACTAAGTCCTCCAATCGTCCCCTATCTACACTGTGTGAATTTACACACGGGGTACTTATATTGAGATCCCCCCCCCCTTCGTAACTGATCCATAAACTCATAGACATATCATTCACCTTCCATTCCTTTCATTCAATTTTTTAATCAGTATTTTTAATTAACAAAAAAATGCTTGAAAATCGTGTAAAAACACAATATGTTCTTTCTTTAACTTTTATAAAAGCGACAAAAAAAAATAATGAATGAGTACATTACCCCCCCCCCAAAAAAAATATTAAAATATGAATTGACTGGCAATTCGTGAAATGCAATTTGTTTGAAAAAGATACCACAATATCATGAAGAATTTTGGTACTATGTTCAAAGATATAAAAGTGCCTATATGTAAAGTAAATGAAATGAGAATATATTTTCTAAAAATTTATGAGTGTTTAAAACAATCATTTCGCAGAAAGTAATATGATTTTAAAGGAATGTTTCCCAGACAGATCTTAAAATAATGAAATATCAATTACAATGTGTAATTGCATTGTGATCATTAAATAAGAGTGACCTTTTATTGTTGTTCATTTAGCTATCAAGGAATTCGCATCCATGATGCTTTTTTTTTGTCCAAATAATTTTTTGTTATAACCAAATGAATGTCTGCACAATGTAAACTGAAGTAAACCAGTTTGAGAAAATAGTTAAGGGTTAATTTAGAGTTCAATTTAGTTAAAGTAAAAATCTAAGCAAATAAATATAAAAAGAGTTTCGTTTGTATTGTGTAGATTATTTAATGATAGAATCAACAAAAAATAACAAGACATATTCCAGAATGAAACTAAGAATTATTATCATTGCTTACCGCAATTAAGGTACATATCAGCGCATTACTTACAGAAATAAAGGTCAATTAAACTGCAGAAAACACATTACATTTTACAAGTTCTAAAATAGAATATCCCCCCCAAAAAAAACAAACAAAAAACAAAGAAGAGGAAACATAAAAATGTTTCTGTGAAATGTTGCTCGTGATAACTTTATTCTTTTTTAATTATTGTAGGCCCGTGCTAGGAGTCACAAATGAAAGAAACCACAAGTAGTGTAAAGTGTATAAAATATAATATGTATTTATCATAAAGAATACAGGAGCCACTAAAGTAGTATGAGAGGAACGTGTTTGTAGCATGCGGTTAAACATGGTATGAATGTCTCCATTCAGTTTCTGAAACCGGTGGTATTCATAGGACTGGTTGATTCCACTTAGTTCTCAAATAGGGGTGATTTGTACCCCACAAAACCCCCTCTCGAGGTTTTCATTCCTCTGGAATGATGGTATAGCTCTATTTCCTGGGAGTGATCTTTATCGGGTGGGTCGACCATTTTCCTTTTTCTGGAGAACTGGCGTTGTCCGACTGCTTGTGTTGTTACCAGGTCGAACGTGTCATGTATATAGTCCATTACCTCTTAATCAACTAAAAAGCATCCAAAACTACGTAACAACACAAAAATATGATCCACATTTCTTTTAATTTTCGTTTTTTTTTGGGGGGGGGGATTACATATTTATAAATGTCCGATAACGTGTTTCCTTATTTTCGTTACAGAAAACACGAGTTCAGCCCGTCCCATCTTACATACTCATATTCTTCCTCCCTCCCAGTCTAAAGTCATCATATGCCTTGCGATAAATACAGATAATATTTCTTGTCCCCCCCTTTCCTCTGTTTATTTTATCGAATTCAAACAGTTTTATTTGTTTTTTCCCTTTTAATTTTTTTTCTTATCGAAATGAAACGATAATGCGTCAGTTGTTTTTTTTTTGGTTTATTTTATTTGTTTATTTTTATTTATTTATTTATTTTGAGGTGCACTCTTTAAAATTATTACCATTCGAAGGCACTGAAACAACATTAAAATTACGTTTAAAATTACAGGATACAAATAGTTTCTAAGATATGAAAAAATTATAGTTTTATAAAGTGGAGGATCACTTTTCTATATTAATTTAATGTGAAATGATCACCCTATTTACGGCCACGTTTTAGGGGGGCTTGTAATGTCTATAGGTGGGGGTATATTTAGTCAGTGTGGTAGATCCACATAAACCCAACCAACAGGCAAAAATAATTGTCGATATTTGTAAAATCTTTCTTGGTTTCCAACTTAACGACTTTTAAAGGTTTTCGACTACGCTAAAAACGAATATCGCATTTAACTTTTCTGAAAATAAGTAGTTTTCCGGATGTAAAGAAATGTAACTGTTACATGTTATAAGGTTATCAATTTTATAAGTGGTGACCAATGTGCCCATTGATGTACTGAATAAAAGAATTTTTTGTTTGATGGCTTCTCTTGACAGATCTCACCAAAACGGTGAATTGTTGTTTTTCATTATTTGGAATGCACCTTTCTTTTATTACAAATTATTTTTCTACTTTAAAATTTTTTTAAAAATATAAAAAGCATAAAAAATACACGGAGGAAGTTTCGTTTTATTTCCTCAGGGTAGGATTCCATGTTTTCGTTCTTAAATAAATTTCTGCTTCTTTTGAAACCTACTATTTTTAGCCGCGGAGGCCAGTAAGTAACTAGTTAGCGTTACTACAGCTTCAATTGTTCTTCTTTTTTATGCTCGCTACCCCTCTCACAAAATGTAAAAACAGATTTTTCGTTAAATGTTAAACAATAAATATCAACCCGTTACTTACGAAACAACGGTTACTTTTAAGGGTTGGACGACGACGACGACGAGAACAACAACAACAACAACAACAACAACAACAACAACAACAACAACAACAACAACAAAGTATCTGTTCTTCAGATGCTACACTTCAATTTCTTGTTCTCTGTCAGTGGAGGAGAAATCTTTCACGACTGAGGCAATTTTTATTCTTGTTCCTTTTCTCCACATTAAAAAACGACCCTTGTGTCTAACTCTGTCCCGTGGGGAGGCATTATAAATAGGAACAACAACGACAACAACGACAACAAAAACAACAAAAACAACGAAAACACCGAAAACGACAACAACAACAACAACAACAACGACAACAACGACGACGACAACATCAACAACCGTACTTTAATCTTTTTCGAGAAGGGGGCACACTTCCATCGGGCAACGCCGGTTAGCGCGTACTGCTAGTATATAATATCATCATCATCATCATCATCATGCAGTCCGTCAGTCTTGACGATGACTAGTCGGGGCCTCAGTGCTTTATTCTTCGGTGTTGGCATAGTCCTCTTTCTGTGTGAAACATCCAGTCACAGGCACTGCATGTGATTGCCGGGGTTGTGTCGTCTCAGCTCTAAGGCTTCTCCAATCTTTCTCTCTATTTCTTTCTTTCCTTTGTGGAGACTGTTCCGCCAACCACTCCTTTCTTTGACTTGTTCCTCCCAACTCTTAACATTGATGTTCATTGCCTTCAGGTGCCGCTTTGTTACATCTTTGTAGCGAAGCTTCTGACCTTCTACCTTGCGAGTTCCATTTTCCAGTTCCTCGTAGAAGATCATCTTTAGAATTCGGTTTTCTTCCATTCTAGTAATGTGCCCAGTCCATCGTAGTTGCATAGTAGCAAGAGTAGCTTCCACGCTATCTAGGTTTGATCTCCTGAGAACTTCCGTGTTTGGTATAAAGTCACTCCATTTGATTTTCATGATCCTTCTCAGGTGTCTCTGTTAGACGGCTTCCAATCTCCTTACGTGTTCTCTGTACAGAGTGTAGGTTTCTGCTGAGTACAGCAGGGTTGGCAGGACGATGGTTTTGTAGTCTCTGCACTTCCTCTCTAGCCGGATACCAGGCCTTGTCCGGAGCCTTTTTTCTAGCTTGCAAAAGGAGGCTTTGAATTCGGCAGCTTATTTGAAAGCTGCCAAATTCAAAGTATATAATATAGTTATGTTATCAAAGAGTAAATATAATATCATCATCCTCCTCCTCCTCCTCCTCCTCCTCCTCCTCCTCCTCCTCATCATCATCATCATCATCATCATCATCATCATCATCATGCAGTCCGTCAGCTTATTTCGGCAGCTTCTTTGAAAGCTGCCAAATTCAAAGTATATAATATAGTTATGTTATCAAAGAGTAAATCTGTAACAAAGCAAAACTTATCAAGATAGGAAGAGCTCAACTTAACTTTTACTTATTGTTCTGATGATATAGCGTTATATATAACCTTTATTCCTCATCTTTCATTATATATATATATATATATATATATATATATATATATATATATATATATATATACTCGGGGTTTTTTATATTCAAAAGTAATGGACTAATGAATTCAACGAGGTTATTAGATAGCGCTCAATAAAAAGAGCTGATAATACTTGTTTATTGTTATATAAACATGCTCACATCCCGCTGCTACAAATAGCCACTTGTTTCAATCAAACAACAGATATCATCAGGCAGCGACTTGACTATTCAAAAGTTCAATGAATAATCCTATTATTCATTGAACTTATCAATAGTCAAGTCGCTGCCTGATGATATCTGTTGTTTGATTGAAACAAGTGGCTATTTGTAGCAGCGGGATGTGAGCATGTTTATATAACAATAAACAAGTATTATATATATATATATATATATATATATATATATATATATATATATATATATAGCAAGTTATAAAATATATATGGCGATTAAGCTACACTGAATATTCCGCGTTTTATCCACTCTAGGACTCTTCAGGCTTATGCGCGAATTTTGTGGTTGTCTGTCGTTTTTATATACGTACATTCTATTGAGATTTTAGTTAGCCAATCAGCTTTCTAGTATCCACCGCGCCCTTCCTATCAGCAAATGAACATGCACTTATCGGACAATGGCATATTTGACCTTACGTTTTTGGGGCCAAACTACCATATTGTATTGAATTGTAGGGATACAATCCTTCCGAAAGGTAGGGAAGAATTTTATCCCTTACATATGTTTCAATTCTGTGTAAAGGATAACCATTGGTTAAATGGATCTCAGTTAAAGGATAAAATCCTGGCGTTTAAGGGTAGAACTTTTGTGGGCGCTCAAAAATATCCAATATATGTGAAGCTCCCGTGGATTAGTGTTAAAAGCTAGAAGTTTTCACACAAACTTTCTACAGTCGGGCGCGTTGCTATTTTGCAAATAAGGTTCGAACGGTGTTTTGGACGAGAAACGCTTTCCCCTCTTTTCGAGACTTATTTAAGGAACCTCGGACTTGCGTTTTTGATTTTTATATAAGCTTTTATATTATATATTACTATAAAATATACCCGGCGTTTCTCTGTCGTAAAATACGCATAAATATTAAATTTTAATTAATGCCGAATTTTTATTTATAACTAGCAGGGCACGTAAACTGGCGTTGCCCTGTGGAAGCATGACAGATCCATAACAGAATCGGTAAAGAATCCCCGCCCCTCGAAAACAAATTAAAGTACGGCTGTTGTAGGTGGCCACTGCCGTCTCTGGAAATTAGCGGACATTGGTCGGCGCGGCCCAAACGAAATAATCTGCTTTCTACTATCGGGCATTGTTTTTCCATTGGCAGCTACTGGAAATCACTGTCTGTGATTGTCAGTACTGTTGGTTACTGGGAAAATAGTATTAGTTTGGGGCGGTAATCTGCAGGTACTGGCTTATCATAAGAAAGTGTTTAATAACTCTTTAGATTGAGCGAAAACATGACAGTATCTTTCAAATTAGCCAGCGTTTTTCTTCTCGGTATACTGCAAACAATTTTTTTTTCTTTTATAAAAGTAGCTCTAGCAAATCCAAAGAAAGTAGCAATGGTAAGAAAACAAATATATAACAAATAAGAGTTTCTTTAGCCAAAAAACGTCAGTTGCAACTTATGTGTATAGTATTTTTGTGTTCTGACTTATTTGCAAGTGTTTACTCAGTTTTAAAAAGAAAG
>NC_136519.1:80906275-81036275 GCF_053919585.1 Euprymna scolopes
TACAAAATAGTTTTTCCTTTGAGTCATAATTTCAATATGGCTGCACAAGACTTTGACTGCAATCACTGAAGTTTGATTTGTAGGCGTTTCGTTATTCGTTGTACAAAAAAGAAACAAAAACAAAACAAAAAACAAAAACAAATGTACAACAAAAATGTATCAAACGCAGTAAAAATTTACATTTCTACCGAATTCAAAGGAGAAATAAAAGAAACATTTCGGTGATTTTCAAAAAGTATGACTCGTACGATATCCGATGTGAATGAAATTATTATTGAAATAAAAATGCTTTGTCGGAATTATCTAACCGACGAGTAAGGAGAAAAAAAAAATTCAAAGCTTGCAAGGAAATGACGCCATTGCTTATAAACAATCTTTTCGTCTTCTAAAACACATTCTTTATATCATTCGTAGACATTTATGCTGACGACACTACAATATATGCTAGTACATCAAAGATCGTAAACGACCAAGTTCTCTCTGATTCTCTATCCTCTGTTCTTGAGCATGTGGTGCAATGGGGAAAGAGGTGGCTGGTTACTTTTAATGCATCTAAAACCAAGCTTCTACCTCTACACCATTTACGCTCTGATGCCAATCTGGCATCGATTGAAATGAATGGCTTTTTTTACTCCTGACCTGAAATGGAACACGTATATCAAATCCCTTGCCAAGGTAGCTGGAAAATAAGTAATGCCCCTGACCCACTTCCCAGTAGTAGAGCAACGAAACTTGGCACAGTTATTAGTCTTTCTCTACATAGGAACCACCCAGAGTTATGCATTTCTCCCACCGTTTGATGCAGCTCCGGTGACCGTTTTTGTAGAACACCCCAGGTTGGTCCTCCAACCACGAGGTGACTTCAGAAATCAAGGCTGCATCATCTGGGAAATGCTTTCCTTTAAAAACAACTTCATGGCTGGGAAGAGGTGAAAGTCAGAGGGTGCAAGGTCAGGAGAGTAGGGAGGATGGGGAAGGATTTCATGACCACACGCCCGTGCTTCTGATCTAGCGACATGCGAGTTGTGGACCGGAACGTTGTCCTACAGGAGGAGGGTATCTTTGCTGATCTTGCTCCGCCTCTTGATTTTCATAGCTTCCCTTAATTTCCTCAAAAGTGAAGCATAATAGGCTCCTGTAATTGTGGTACCCTTTGCCAGGAAATCTGTCATCACTACTCCGTCCTGGTCCCAGAAGACTGTGAGCATGACCTTGCCAACAGAGGGCTGCACTCTTGCCTTCTTTGGAGGTGGTGAGTCCAAGTGCTTTCACTACATTGACTGGGCTTTGGTCTCTGGATCATTGTGATGGACCCAGGTTTCATCCTGTGTAATCAGTCTTTTGAAAAACTTTTACTCATCTTCTTGGCACATCTCCAAATTCATCCTCGAGCACTCGACGCATTCTCGCTTCTGGAATGGTGTGAGCAACCTGGGAATCCATCTGGCAGACACCTTTATGCAAATGGTCATGAATGATAGTTTCCACAGACCCTGTACTAATCTTGACATTTTGGGCTATTTGGCGAATAGTAATGCGCCGATCTTCCAAAATAGCAGCTTTAACTTGACGGACAGATGCCTCATCAATGGCAGAAGGTGGGGGCGACCCGGTCTGGGAGCTGTTTCCATAGATTTCCGACCATGTTTGTTTCACGATGCCAGCGTTTTACAAGGTCATATGATGGGGCATTATCACCATAAGTTTCTTTCATTTCATCAAAAGTCTCCTGTGGTGTGCGTCCTTTCAAATACAAAAACCGGATCACTGCTCGACAGTCAACAGGCTCCATTTCACACCTGACTCAGTTCAAACACCAGTAAAACAGAAACCACAATAAGTTCAGAGCTGTAATTTGCCACATAACCCGTAGAGATATAAATCATTGCACATGCAGAATTTCAGCTAGATCAAACAACTGGAAGTGGGTCAGGGTCATTACTTATTGCACGCTCCTCATATTTACTAATTGGAATGAAATGGAAGCCGCTTTTCACTCTCGAAAGACACTGGATAGCACCCTTAAGAGTAGCTGCATGTGTAATTATGAGACAAGGGTTGCGCAATAACTAACCACAACTCTCCTAAACCGGCACTACTTGGGTCCAGTGGTAAAGTAGTAGTTCATGTCTTTGAATACTGTCTTTTTTAAAAATATATTTGACCGTCTCTGAATAGGTTATTCATTGTTTTGGAGAAAAGTATTAAGGCGTCAGCACATTTAATCTTTTCTGGATAACTTTGAACGATTATTGTTTTTCTGTTTATTTTTTTTTTTTTACATAAGTCTTATCATATATCAAGCCACAAAAGCCGCTCGAGGATAAGGTCGTGAATGTCAAATGAATGATGATAATGATTTGCCGGATTTGATTATTTAAGTGACCAGTTCAACAATAATTTATTTATATTGGAGTGTAAAATCACCATGTAGCAGAAATAGATGGAACTTTTTTCTTCCACGAATCAATGCCTCTCCCCTGTGCTATTTGGCCACGTACTGACCAATCAGGGGTACGGCGCACTGATCCTTTCTATCCCCTAAGGAAATTGGCCATAATATATAAAGTTGCGATTTCCAAAATAAAAAAAATATATTTATATGATTTGGGTGCGTGAGCTTGAATCGAAACCGAAAGCCAACAATGCCTGACATTCCATTCCTCGCCCCTGACTGCGAGACCACCTGATCAGGCGACATCCTACCGAATATTTTGCTCAGTCTATTGACCTCCACGCTCGCATAGCCCATCCGGTTGACCAGACCGCACATTCAGCTCCTGCCGCCAGCGCCCCTAAAGCGGAGAGGGTGAAACGGCCGATCGTCACAGCAGGTGGCACCAGTGAGGAATGGTCCTACTTCAAGCTGCGCTGGATAGAGCAGAAGGCTGCGACTCGGCTCGCGGGCACAGATGTCACAAACCAACTCCTTGAATACTGCAAAGACAGTCTTCGAAAGGACCTCACACGGACTTTTGGCGCCCTGACAACCAAGTACGAAGAGACCATATTCAGGAACATCAAAAGCCTCGCAGTTCGCCAAGAGAACATCATGATTGTTTGTCTCCAACTTCAACAGACTCACCAGGACTGTGATGAGCCTGTGAGGATGTACGCCGCGCGCCTCCGTGGACAGGCCAGTGTCTGTACCTTCAAGAAGACATGCACGTGTGCCCTGGAGGTCGATTTCAGCGACATCATGATCTAAGACACTCTCATTCGTGGACTGGAAGACAAGGACATCTGATTAGATGTCCTCGGATGTCATCGAAGCCAAAGAGAGTGGCAAGCACTCTGCAAGCTGCTTATCTGAGACTCCTACCTCAGTTACAGCCACCGCAGCGAGCTCGTACAAGCGTCGCAACAAACCAAAAACGGCCCATGACACCACCTAAGGTACCAAGCTTTACTGTGGCACCACAGGCCATGGGCGAACCATGCCCGGCATATAATCACACATGCACCAAATGTGGAATTTTGAGGGCGTATGCCGACAGACATGTCAAAAGTCACCCTCTGCTGGAATAGCACCGACCACAGAAGATGCCACTGCCATCTTTAACATCTTGTGCCCGATCGCCAACGTCCCTTCTGCGGCAATCGATGCCATAAAGCTCCCAGGCATCGCCATCAAAGTGATCAAATCGATCATGTGGGATGATGTTCGCGTCGCCACATCCAGCGATGCATCCATAATCAGGTTAACAGAAGCCATCTACCAGGGCTTCCCTGATCACCTAACAGATATCCCTGATGACATCTGACCCTACCATCAATTTCAACAATACCTCTCCGAGTTCGATGGGGTATGGAACGAATCATCATCCCGCCAACTCTCCGCAACCAGGTGCTCCATACGCTGCACTCTTCTCACCGAAATGATCCCCGCTATCACCGAAATGCGCTCTCGTTGCTCTCCATGCAATCAGATGTCTCCGTTGAACCCAAGCCAACCACCAACTCCTCCGACTCTACCTGAATACCCGTTCCAGTGTATCGCCGCGGACTACTTCACATTCTGTGGAAAACACTACCTTGTCGTCATTGACAAGTACACCAACTGGCCAATAGTTGAACAGACGGTCAACAGCACTACGTCGCATGTTTGTAATATATGGTATCAGTGATGAAACAGACATGGACAACACTGACATTGACGGTTCCCTCAACACAGACGCATTCCAGCAAGCCATGCTCTAATACCTCAACACTCCAGACTGTGATACCTTGTTGTCTCCGGCTATATGTGTATTCAGAAGGCCAATCCGGGATTTGATACCCATACACCCCGGAAAGTACCAACCACACAGCAACCGCTACATGCGTATCTCCGAGCGGTTCACAGAACACACTCGTCCCTTGCCACTGCTAGTCATTGGTGACTGTGTGAGGATCCACCCCCAAACGGGACCTAACCCCAAGAAATGGGACAAAACTGGCATTGTCGTGGAGGTCCGACAATTCGACCAATACGCTGTTCACATCGACGACTCTGGCCGCGTTATGCTGCGAAACCGGAAATTCCTGCGGAAATACATACCGGTGATTGAAAGTTCCCCACTCCTGAGGCTACCCGGATCAATGCCTGCATCCCACACCCCCGGCAGTGCAGCCGAACAGCCACAGCCAAACCAACCAACACCGCTCACTAACACACGTTCCGAGCCTCGCGAACAAAAGGAACACCCAGCAGATACCACTGTCATACCTCCCAACCCTGACCCAGCAGTTGTTCAACCAGCCTCCGCGACTACGGAGAAACCAGCGGGCGAGCACAAACAGAAGATCCCTATGGCTCTTCGGGGTCTGATGCCACACAACGCCCCCGGCCTACAGGAGCACCCGGTGTCTTTGCCTGACCCAGACAGCACACAAGAGCCAGTGGACGCGTTGCCTCTATGTCGGTCAACCCGCCTCTCGCACCCACCTGCCCGACTGAGTGTAGACTGAAATAGACTTTAAATCTCTAAATCTACTTCATGTATCAAGACATTTTATTAAGTTCTCATGCCCAGATGGACCATTCGCATTGAGCTTAACTGGTTACCTGGAAATCTTACATACTTGTCTTTATGTCTTAAAGACTAGGGGGGGCATACATGATGTTGCTCTTCAGAAACCACTCTTCTATTTCATGTATTTCCAGATTTGTATATTGGTTAATAAAGAAGATTGGCTAAAGAGTTAGAGCTCATCTCTCTCTCTCTCTCTCTCTCTCTCTCTCTCTATATATATATATATATATATATATATATATATATATATGTGTGTGTGTGTGTGTGTGTGTGTGTGTGTGTGTGTGTAACTTGATTGCTTTCAGCTATAATCGAAACCGAAACCAAAACTTATGAAAAATCCTTGGTAAAATTATTTATTATAAGAAACAAAAGACCATAACAACCAAACAACAGCCATTCGGATGAAAAAAGATGTAAGCGTAACACACAAAATAACACACGCTATCGTATTAAAACACAGATAATTTGACTTATTAAAAATATACATTTTGGTTGCATATACTCTTTAACACTTATCCTCGAGCGGCCTCTGAGCTTTCATAAGTGATGATTCTCTTGTAAAAAGAGTGGGCAACACTGTATATGTAGAGAGATAGAGATAGATAAATAGATAGAGAAAGAGAGAAAGATGTATATGTTATATATATATATATATATATATATATATATATATATATATATATATATATATATATATATATATAATGTAGGTGTGTTGTATGTTCTGTCATATTTTTTCATTTTGCATGAGATATGATCATATCTATTTCCGTGTTTTATCAAATTAATTAAAACAATTTTGTGTCAGGTTTTTAAAATCTAAAACGTTGATACGTTAATTTTTTCTATATAAAATTAGATATACGTATATGTTTACATATTACATGTATTTGGTTTGGTTGGTTGTTTTTGTTTTACGGCATATAAACCCTTTTCGGGTTATTTAATGCCGAATCCAAAGATTTTGAAGAAAATTTTTTTTAATAGAATATATTTGTTTTCACGTCGGTTTCCATTTAACCCATAGTTGGGACCCTAACAGGTACTACCACTCCGGGTCAGAGTGGACCTGGGAGCAATGGTAATTAAAGGGTCGCTCCACACTCCCCAAAGCCCACAAGCTGGGGCCCTCACCACTGGATATAGTTTAAGGTCATATCCAGGACCCCCATTGAGGGACTTTTACCCTCTGCAGGGGGGCAGTCGGCGTATTCTAATGCCCCACCGACAGGGCCTACATGTATTTGATTCCTGCCGAAACTAATTAACCAATTTTTTTTAAAATGTAGAACGCAGAAACTAAGAGTAACTGAACCAAATGGTGGGCTATATTTGTTTAACTTTAAAAAATTATAAGGGGATAGAAATGTTTCCTGAAAATTTAGATAATTTCAATTTCTCTAAAAGTTTAACAATACGCATTAGACGTCAAATAATAAATATTCCTTAAAATTTTTTTTTTTTAATAATATAGGCAAAACCTTCCATTTGAAAATGGAAATGGTTCAGATTTGCAATGAATAATCTTTTACAAAAAGATACCAAATGGAACTAGTAAAGCAGATGCAAAGAATCATTTGAGAAAATCAAAACACTTGTTAGTTCTGATCTATTGCTGACAAACTACAATCCATCATTAGACATTACTGTTGTGATGGATGCTTGAGACTATGAAATCATAACAGTAATATCACATATTTTTCCTGATGGAAGCGAAAAAGCCATTACACATGCATCAGTCGTTGATGCCTACTGAACGAAAGTATAGCCAAATTGAGAAAGAAGCCCTAGCAATTATCTGTGCGGTAAAGATATTTCACAAAATGCTATATGGACATAATTTTACTCTGACCACAGACCACAAGCTCTTAAGTATTTTTGGTTCCAGGAAAGATGGGCAACTGTACTTTTAGATTATGACTTTTCTATAAAGTACCAATCAGACAGTAAAATTGGTCAGACAGATGCGTTATCCAAACTCATTCCTCTCATCAAAAAGTAGTGGAAGACACAGTCATCGCTGCTATGTCTGTGTCTCTGTGCTTGTTTTCATAGTGAGATCACTACCCGTCACTTCAGGCTATAGCTGCATATTCATTAAATTTTACAAAAAGTACATTCAGACATAGGGCAAGCTTTTTAACCGTTTTTTACTGAAAATTTGGCTTCAAGGGGTCAAAGTTCAAAACATCTGACCTTTGCAGTCTCTAGCAAACTATTAAGCCAAATTTGTGTCTAAACAATTGAAATTTTACATAAAGTGTATTCAGACATGCAGCAAGTGTTTTAAATCAGTTTTAGGGCAAAAATTTGTCTGGTAAGACGTCAAACTTTACAGAGTTGACCTTTGCAAACTCTACCAAACTCCTCCGTCAATTTTGGGTCTAAACACTTGAAAGTTTAGATGTAGGTTACTTGGACATGGGTCAAACATTTTAATTTGAGTTGACCCTACAACAATAAATGTTAAGGGGTCAAAATTGGGGTCCAAGTTAAAAAAAATTACATCTGCTGTCTCTAACAGCTTTTTTCTATGGTTAAGACGTTTTTTGCGTATAAGAACATAAGAAACCGATACTGCATTCGATCTTCAAGAGAAACGTCACGTGATCACTGTAAAGTTAGCGTATAAGAACAATCTCTAGCTTCATTTGTAATCGTAATTTAGTAAATATTTCTTGGTTTTTATGTTTCTGGATTTTAGAGATGAGGATTTCTGCATTGATAATTTTGGTTAAATAAATGGTTCCGTCCGAAACTCTGCGCAGAATCTTGAGTTTGACTGAAAGGTTTCTAGATTTTAGAGGTTCAATTCCCAGTGCAGCCGATACTAAAACTTAAGACGTCTATTCTGTTATAGCTGACGGAACAAGGCCCTGGATTAAATACTGCGTTCTATTCGAAATTCCGTGAAGATTACCGAGTTCAACATAGACCCCTCTTTTCCGCTTAAAGATTTTCGAGCCCGAAAAAGATTGGAGATTACACCGGCCGAAAAGTTGTGCGAATAACAGTGAAGTTTAGAACAGTAGTCTGACTACTGCAAATAATGCACGTTTGCTTGCTTATCCAACAACATACAAGAAACGATATACACGACAAGCAAAGGTAAAAACAATAAATTCTTGGGTTCTTTACCTGCCAAAGTTCTCTCCGTCTTCGATTGTTTCCGGTAAGTTCCGTCCAAGTGTTTCTGGTAACATCAGTGATAGTAATCCGCCCGCTAACGCAAATGCACCGAAGAGGAAAAGTGGCATGGCATTTCCGAATTTAGTTGGCAATAGTGTGCCCTGCAAAAACAGAAAATATGAAGGGTTGCTGTAGTTTATTTAAAGCATTCTTTGCAGTGTATAAAGTTTGGG
Organism: Euprymna scolopes; assembly: GCF_053919585.1. Lineage (NCBI taxonomy): Eukaryota > Metazoa > Mollusca > Cephalopoda > Sepiida > Sepiolidae > Euprymna > Euprymna scolopes. Next base: position 80,914,656 of record NC_136519.1, read on the forward strand.
TAATGAATGCAATGGTCATGCAAAATTGTAATGTTGTGACCTTTTAGCTGTGACCATAGCGCAGTATCTGTGTTAGCTGTGGCAAGCAGGGCCAAGGGTAAAAACATTATTATTATTATTATTATTATTATTATTATTATTATTATTATTATTATTAATTTATTCGAGCGACAGCGGATCGCTAGATCAATTATTATGATTAGGAAAATAAGCAATTAGATTGAGAAAAAGTGATTGACAGGAAATAATAATTTCGCTACAAAGATAAATAACTAAATTGAGGTTACATCAGCTGTTGGTCTGAGACACGTAATGAGATGTAGATTTGGGGAGATTCTAGTCAGTCGTTAGCTGGACATAAGATAGAACGGGCGACTCAAGGGGGGAGTTGGTCTCTCCATGGCGCAGGGGGCGGCGTTTCCTCAGGCAGCCAAGATATAAAAACTTGCCGGCCGGATCATGAAAATAAATGTCCGTAAATAATTCAGGTATTTGTTGTGTTATTTACATCTGTTAAAATGAACTGTATGTCTACAATGTTTCGGTACGTACACGTCAATCGTTTCCTGTTACAACTGTTGCATAAATATTAAAATATACACACTAGACGATCAACTAAATGATACGACGAACATACATACACGCATTTACACGTACATGAATATACAGATAAAATATAAACCCTACTATTCAACATGTACGTTTTTATGAAAGATATTCATATACACACAACGTAACAATATTAGGTTAAAGAAATTGTCTTTTTTGATAAAAAAAACATATACATGAGTTAAAGTTGGATGTTTTATATGCAAAGGATTTATCACTTATTAAGGCAAGAAGTTACTTGAGGATAGTGGTTATTCATTTAGTTTTGTTTTACGGGATATCAAACATCTATGTGTCATTTAATGCCGAATCAAGAAATAAAATATAATTCTATGGTTGGGATCAATATATTCCGGTAATATATCGCTCTTAGAATACTTAACTTTCAGAAAACATCTAAGGATACTTTGCTCTCACGTAATCTAGTCTCATGATAAATTTCTCTCAGAATACTTTCTTCTCGGAATACATTAGCCTAAAAAAACGTTGCTCTTGAAACATTTGCACTACGCTCTGAAAACGTTGCCCTTGGTAAACTTTACTCTTGGAAGAAACTTTTACAGAAGCTATCACCATTACCCAATAACAGGAAAACAAAGCCCCCCCCCCTCCAAGGAAGCACTTTACCAGAGACACTACTCCTAGAGCAATTACTCTGTAAAAAACATTACTCTTCGACATTAGTAATATTCTTTGTTCCACAGGTGTGCAGTTCTAAAAAAAGCCTTGTTCATAGAATCTACGTTTAGGTTTAGGCACAGATAAAGAGTGGAGGAAATTATCGATAGTGGTTTCAACTAGACGAGTGTTTTTCGTGAAAGTCAGGTAAGGGGGCGCTAGACTGGAGCTCAGACGAGCACTTGCCATTAAAATAACGATAAAGAAGAGACAGGCTCACAACGCTTCTTCTGTAAGAAAGAGGTTGCAGGGAAGAAAAAAGGGCATCCCTCACTAGTCTACAAAGTCTATTTTGAACTCTGTCAAGGCAGAATAAGGTCTTTCTAGCAGTTCCTGCCCAGATGTGGCAGGAGTACCCCATTCTTAGACGTACTTAGCTATTATACAGGTAGAGAATTGAAATCAGCAGTGAGATATCTATTGGATATTAATAGAACGATCCCATATTTTTAGAGTAGCATTGGCAACAGATTTGGCGTACGTGTTCCATCTCAGATCAGGAGTAAAGATGATATCCAGAATCTTGTCAAAACATGAAGCCTCACTAAGACGAAAGTCATTCATTTTAATTGATGCCAGGTGGGGATCAGAGCGTTGATGATGTAAAGATAGAAGCTTCGTTTTAGATGCATTAAAAGTAACCAGCCACCTCTTTCCCCACGTGTTTAAGATCAGCGGAGAGAGAATCAGAGAGAACTTGGTCATTTACGGCCTTGAAGTGTTGCCATAGATTATAGTGTAGTCAGCATAGATGTCAACGAATGATCTTAGAATGTGATTTGGAAGATCATTGATGCAGATCAGGAAGAGAGTTGGGCCCAGGATGGGCCTCTGAGTGACTCCAGCATTAATACTGTGAGCTTCTGATTTCTGCCCATCAAACATTACTTTTATGACCTTATCAGAGAGAAATGATTTGATAATTGAGATGACATTTTCGGCTATATTGTAGCTAGAGATTTTGTAGAGTAGACCTTTATGCCATACCTTATCAAAGGCCGTTGATATGTCAAGAGAAATTGCTCTAGAAAGGAAGCCATTCGCTAATCTTACGATATAACCGTTAGCACATCTGCTGTAGATCTAGCAAAACGGAAACCATATTCCATGTCATTGAGGAGTGTATTTTTGCTGACGTGGTTGACTACTTCTCTATTTAACACAGATTCCAGCAACTTATTCATGAGATGAAAATAATTTAAAAATGCTTATTGTTGGCTAGCGTTTGATCTTGACGTACATTTTTTTTTTTTTTTTTTTACTATTTTATTTAGATCATTAAATCAAATGGTTTCATACCTTGTCTGGATTGGTTTCTAGAAACAGATGATAAAAACTGAAAATAGTAAGAGAAATAGGGTCAGAAAAGTTCCAAGCAAATCTGTGTTTAACTTACAGCTAAAGTGATGTAGGGTGCGACCATGCTTCCTAGTCTGCCGGCGGACGAACTGACCCCTATAGCCGCATTGCGCACAACCGTCGGAAACAATTCCGCTGTCATGTTATAAGCGATGGCGAAGCTGGCCGAAATAGCGAACTTTCCCGACAGAGCAAGTGTTAGAGACAGCCATTTAATGTCTGAAAAAAAAAAAAAAAACAACAAAAAAAACATAAACAATGAATTGTGCATTCATTCTTTTTTTGATGACTTTTATTAGTTATTGTTTTATCACGTTTCGGAGTGCAATGGATAGAGGCGTTGAAAAAAAGTTGTTTATTTTAATATGGAAAAGTCAGTCCCTAAATAAATAGCACTTTGATTTAGAACAAAAACTGACATTGCTAAAAGGATTTCACATTCACCGACCAAGGACAGAAACAATAAAGCGTAGTATCAGAACAGATACTACACTTTGCATTATTTATATAAAAAGATATAAATATTAAAATTTGCACAAATTAGGCACAAGATCATCAAAAGTGTGGGGTTAATCGTGGTCATTGGTCATCCCTTGTCTATTCTATTTGTCGCTATTACTTTTGTTATGTTTGTTGGTTCTGGGGCAACACTGAGTCACTTGAACGTATGTTTGTAAATTGGAATGTTAACATTGGAATGTACCAGGAATGTTAATTTGATAGAGTGGAATTTAAAAACGAGTCAAGAATTTTAGTATTGATAAGTTGATAGATAAACAAGAATACGTTACAGACATCACGTGATGGTCACGAGTGATAAATGTTGATTACGTCATTTGATGTTTTGTGCAGGTAGGTTTAAGTTAGTTGAGAGTCAGAGTTTGAGAAAGACAATCGAGAAGGGGCGAGCTGGCAACCGGTCGATAATGGCTCGAAATACCAGAGAAAGCTGTCGTGTCAACGTCGATAAGATGTAAATATTAAGACAGCGTTCAACTTTCGAATAAGGAAACATCTAGAATAAAACTACTGAAAATACAACCGAGACTTCTTTGGAATGAGTTTTTTTTTTAGCTTTTTCAAGGCTATCAAAATAATACCAAACATGACAAGGTATGTTTTCCCTGTTTAACGATGTGAACCCCCATAGAACTGTGCTTTGTCCCTTGTACTGTATGTGTTGATATATATTCTGTCATTAATTTTATATATACTCAACAGATGGTAATTGTATGTAAAGAGAGAGAGCCTATCTTTTAAACACACCTTAAACTGACGCCCGCGTCTTTCAAATGAGGTATGGAAGCAAAAAATGGATCCAATTTTCAAATATATTTTATGTTTATTTTTTCCACCCTCTTATAATAAAAATATATAAATATACGTAAACTTTTTATCAATTAATTTTTTAATCGCATATCTTTTCAAATAAAACTCTGTTTATTTAAGTTAATATGTTATATATTTTGTCAAACTATTCAAATATTTAAAAAATATATATTTATGTACAGAAATATGAAAGAAAAACTATGAATGTGTCACATGTTTTACAGTTTTAGCAGTTTAAAAAAGATGAATATGTCACAGAAAATAGTTTAACAGTTTTAAAATGTGAATACTTCACATGTGCCATAAACATAAAATTCAAACAACAAAATAACTACGAATCAAGTAAGTGAAATAAATAAAGTATATTTAAATAAAGTATATAATAACGTAATCTATATATATAAAAGCGAAAATGTGTGTGTGGTTGTGTGTGTGTTTGTATGTCTCGCAAAAACTTTCGACAGAGGCCACGGATTTTCGCCAGATCAGTATCATTTTAAAGCCCGAACCTTCCGACGACAAATATAGAAAAATTGGCTAAAAACATTCAATCCTTCACCCTCAACCAGACCCTTTTCTCCAAGGAGGGGTGAAAAAAAATCGTTCCTTCATGACAAGATGGCTTCTACGCATGCGTCAACACGCGCAAAAGACGTTGTACCTTGTATTCGCTTAAATATTATAAAAGCCGATATACATTCGCCCACGCGTTCGTAGCACAATGGATAAAGTAACAGCGTCGTTATCTTAAGATTGCAGGTTCAATCCGAGTTATCAGATATTGAAACAATTTTATTTATAGCATTTTTTCACTTTCGCTGGGTTTTTTTTTTCGAACACGTTCAGTTTTTCCTTTTTTGTTGTTGTTTTTTTTTTTGCTTTTCCGAACGCGTTCATTTTTTTCCTTTTATTTTGGCTTTTGTTTTTCCGATTTTTAAAAAGAAGTTTTAGGTTCGTTTGCTGTTTTTGTTTTTGTTTTTGTTTTTCCTATTTTTTAAGAAGTTATTACTTCGCTTATTCTTTACTCCCCCTACACACACACACACACACACACACACACACACACACACACACACACACACACACACACACACACACACACACACACACACACCTCCAAACACCCGGGCAACGCCGGGTACTCCTCGGTAGTTATATTTGAAAAACTAAACAAAAAAAGTAAATATGTTTGTAAAAAATATTAAAAAGCGAAAGTATTGTATCCATTAAACATGTTTGAAAAGATATTCGATGAAAAAAAAATTGATATAAATGTTTACACATTTTTATATATTTTAATTATAAGGGATGAAAAAATTAACATAAAATATATTTGAAAATTGTACCTATTTTGTATCCATTTTGTGCTTCCATACCTCAATTGACAGACGCGGGTGCACCTTTCTCTGTGTTTGAAAGTTAGGCTCTCCCTTTATGCACAATTGCCCAGCATATCAGAGACACACCACACACAACGAACTACGTTACATGTACACACGTTGAACACGGATTAGAGGCACGGCACACCCTATTAAAAAACTCTCATATTAAATAGATTCGTTCATATATATCCGTAAATATACGACCACGCTATATACTCTCTATTATACAACATACTAGTTTTAGTGCCGCTTTTATATATATATATATATATATATATATATATATATATATATATATATATATATATATATATATATGTCGTCATTACATTAAAGAGTATACAACATATAAGCACTCTTGGCAATCATTACCATTACAAATAATTATTACTATTACAAACATAAATTATTTAAATTACTATTAAATAAATTATAATATTATAATATTAAATTATAAATAATAATATTAAATATATTAAATAGATTATTTAAATTACTATTAGAAACATAAATTATTTCAAAAGAAAATACAGTTTGGAAATTCGTCAAGAACAATTTATTTTTTTTACCTATTCATTTGTGACACATTTCCGTAAATAATAATTTTTATTTATTTATCTGCTTACAACGGCTGAATAATTCCTGCATTGACAAGCCTTCAAACACAACGCAGGTTTTTACATCAGAGTCTCCTTCTCTTAGATGCGTGTCTTTATGAGAACTGGGGGTGCATCTCTCCCAGTGAATTACCGGTATGTCAACGTGATTATGCTGAGTATCTATCTATCTATCTATCTATCTATCTATATATATATATATATATATATATATATATATATATATATATATATATATATATATATCCGTTCACATACACTTTTTTCATGATACAGCTAATGTCTAATATATGTATAGTCAATAGATTGCACCGTGGCCCATACGGTTAGGTCGTTAGTATTGTACACTTCATGTGTACGACCTGGGTTCGCGCCTATGTCAGAGCACGTCACTGATGAGATGCAATACATCAAAACCCACTTTGGGCCTGGCGTTGTCCGTTGTCGATGCAATTGCGCGATTCCATCTAATTCTGGGTTCTAGCTTTATCATGAAAAAGTGTATGTGAACGAGTATTTATATATATTTATCTATAATCTCGTCTTAATGTCTAATATATATATATATATATATATATATATATATATATATACCTTTTATTTGTTTTGCATAAGCGTTTATATGTCGCTACACATTCATGAGCATGTTCTGGTCAACATGTTTTTGGTCAGCATATAGTATACGTCTTTAACTTTACCATCAACATCGATGCTGAGCAAAGTAGCCATTTTGTTTAGGCAGTTGTTTACTTCCTTTGATTAAAGATGGCGACTTTGCTCAGATTCGATACTTACGTAAAATTCAAAGGTTTATAACATTTATATTCTCTTAGCCACTCTGTCAATGTCATTTTTATTTGAAAGTACTGGGATGATCTGACTGAAATTTTGCATGGACTTTTGTTATGATGAAGTGTAGTGAACTAAGTGTTGTGGTATCTGTTGGTTGTAGAATTAAGAATTAATAGGGATTAGTATTTAATGAAATAAATGAGTACAAATTCAACCATATTCAACCGTCAATTTGTCATGAAGCACTCCTCCATCAACGGATATATTATTTTATTATTGGAATTTTTTTAGATGAGTAATTTGTATATTTATTTTATTTATTTGTGAACTGTTATCCTCATTTTCATAGTTGTTGTTTTCACGAAGTTTCAGCCAACTGTTCCTCTGACGAAGGCCAGAGAAGGCAACTATTCCTCTGACAAAGGGCGAAGAAATTGTTGACCGAAACGTGAAAACCGCAACTATGACAATGAGGATAAGAGTCCGCAAATAAAAAAAATAAAAATCAACGGGCTATAACTTATGCCCGTTTTTAAGGCAAATAGGTCACAAGCTCGTACGAAGAAACTGAAATATATTCTTTTTCAAACGTTAATTTCTTTAAAATGATTAATGTCACTGAAGGTTATGATAACCATAATCTATAACTATGTTCATTGCAGTCACCACAATAACAGATTTACTTGTGTAGCGGGTATTCTACATAAAAAATATCGTCGGACTCTCAGGCAGAAAGTCAAAGAGTATTATTAGAACCCTTCCTCATAAAATAGTTTGTATTCACCGACCTTTAGCCCAGATATTGGCGAACGCAGATGCAATGCAGCTGAGGCCTGAGAAGATGGTGGATCCGCAGAAGAGAGGTTTTCGCCCCCAACGATCCATAGTGAAAATTAACGTTGTATAAGCCGGGATCTCCACCAATGCAGAAAGTAGTGTGCTTTCATACAGGTTGTTGCTCAACGATCCGGCGTTAAACATGAGACCATAGTAAACCATGTTGATGACTGCCCTGTCAATAAAGAAAAGAAAACAAAAACTCGGATAACAAGCATAGGTAGTCGGCGTTGCCCGGATAAAAGAATAAGATTATTATATACGCGGTGAACAGTTCAAGAGGCAAACGTGAGTTTCGAAGCCGGGTCATCTGGAGGCAAATTTGAAGTCAAAATAATAAGAAAAACAAAAAATTAATTTCAAAAGAAATGAACAAAGCGAAATTATACATATATATATATATATATATATATATATATATATATATATATATATATATATAATATATAAATAAAATAAAAATAAATATACATAAATAAAATAAAAATAAATATATATATATATATAAACGAACAAAGTGAAATCAAATATATATATATATATAAATAAATATTAAATAGAGAAATAGTCAACCACTTCAGCAGAAATAGCCTTCTTAGTGACACGCAATATGGTTTCCGTTCTGCAAGATCTACCGCAGATGTGCTAACGGTTATATCTCATAGGATTAGTGAATCTCTTGACAAAGTTTTCCTTTCTAGGGCAATTGCTCTTGACATATCAAAGGCCTTCGACAAGGTATGGCATAAAGGCCTACTTCGCAAGATTTCCAGCTACGGTATAACTGGATATATTCTCTCTATCATTAAATCATTTCTCTCTGATAGGCTTATAAGAGTAGCGGTTGATGGACAAAATCAGAGGCCTGCGGTATTAATGCTGGAGTCCCTCAAAGGTCCATCCTGGGCCCAACTCTCTTCCATCAACATCAATGATCTCCCTAAACGCATACTTAAATCATTCGTTGACATCTATGCTGATGACACGACCATCAACGGCAACACATCAAAGGCTGTAAATGACAAAGCTCTCTCTGATTCTCTCTCCTCTGATCTCGAACGAGTGGTTCAGTGGGGGAAGACGTGGCTGGTTACCTTTAATGCATCTAAAACTAAACTCCTATCTTTACATCATCAACGCTCTGATCCCCATCTGGCATCAATTGAAATGGATGGCTTCGTCTAGGAGAAGTCTAATGTTTTGACAAGCTTCTGGGCTTGACCTTCAATCCTGATCTGAAATGGAACATGCACATCAAGTCTGTTGCCAAAGTCGCTTGAAAGATGGGGGATCCTTCTACCGCTCCAGAAGATATCTCACTACTGATGCAATTCTCTATCTGTATAAAAGCCAAGTATGTCCAAGGATGGAATACTGCTGCCATATCTGGGCAGGAGCTGCTAAAAAAAGCATATCCTGCCTTGACAGAGTTCAAATAGACTTCGTGGCTTAGTGGGGGATGCCCTTTTCTCTTCCCTGCAACCTCTCTCCCACAGAAGAGACGTTGCAAGTCTATCTTTGTTTTATCGTTATTCCCATGGCAAGAAGTCCTGGAAGACTGAAAACAATACCGAAAGCACAAACAGCTGGTTGGTCATCCCATTTCTAGTGCCATTGGTTGTTGCTATTGTGTTGTTCTCCGACCCCAACCCCGCATACACATACACCATAGTCGGGGTGTGATTTGGTCGCGCGGAGACCTTTCAAGACATTTATGTGACACATGACCTGTCACTCTATTGACCATGACGTCGTGTTGCATTAGTACTGGCCAGAATCAACGATGCTTATCTCCGGTGATTTAACGGGAATCGGTGTGTCAGCGCGATTATGCCGTGCCAATTAAGCGATTAGTAATAAAGTAACTGCTTGTCAAAGAATGGGAAGACACAACCAGAGACGGTGGACTTTCTAGAACTGTACAGGACTATACCTTTCTGTCGACAGAGAGCGAAATCGGCCTTTCTACACCATTGGAACGAAATTCCGAAAATCATAATGCTGTATAGTACTGGCCAGGTATATTATTTGTATTCTTCGGACTAACTGAATCTTATTTGCACAACGTTTCGGTCGATGTAATTTCCGCCCTCTTCCCTGCGTATTTTGTTGAACTCTCGAGTCTTTATGTCGAATTCGGGAAATTTGAATGGAACACTTTATTTAATCCACAGATGTACAATGATTTCGTCCCATCAGCCATGACTGAGTAGAAATTCTTAGTAATTCGCCAGTGTATTTTGAGTGTCGCCCGCAATGAGCAATATAACTTATAGATGAATTTACAAAGTACTTTATCCACTACGTCATGGGTCCTTGCAGGCAATTCTAATATAAATTTTGGGAGCCTTAAACCATACTTTTAGAAATACAATCTTACTACCTTAGTATTTATCCCTATTAATTACTACGTATATATATATATATATATATATATATATATATATATATATATATATATATATATATATATATATATATATATATATATATATATATATATATCCAAATAAAAAATGGGCGACTTTCTAAGAAAAACACCGGTTCTCCGAGGCGGAGACGTTAACCTTTATATCGTTTTAAAAAAATCAACAGCAAAACCATGTAAACAGATGAACGATAATAACAAAGCAGTAAGTCGTCTATGGCATTATAGCGTAATGGATTAGGGTGCTGGACTGAAATACATAAGGTCCAGGGTCCGAGTCCTAATAACAGTCAAGCTACGCTAAAGAGGAGTAGGGCTCCGAAACACGCGTGTCAGTAGATTACTGTTTTAAAAAAATAATATATATATATATATATATATATATATATATATATATATATATATATATATATATACTAGAAGTTCAGCCCGGCTTTGCTCCGCCTTATATACTGTTCATAACTTTATGTGCATATGTATGTATATATACATAAAAGTTTGACTCATGTCCAGGTAACCTACATTTACAATTTCAAGTGTTTAGACCGTAAATTGGCGGATGAGTTCGGTAGAGTCTGCAAAGATCTTTGACCTCTTGACAACTAAATTTTGGTCCCAAAACTGATTAAAAAAAAACTTGCTGCTTGTCTGAATACCCTTTATATAAAATTTCAAATGTTTTGACCCAAAATTTACTGAATAGTTTGCTAGAGATCGCAAAAGTAAAATCTTTTGAAGTTTAACCACTTGGCAGCCAAATTTTCGGCCAAAACCGATTAAAAAGTTTGCCCTATGTCTGAATACACTTTATGTAAATTTTCAAATGTTTACACCAAAAATTGGCTGAGTAATTTGGTAGAGACTGTAAAGTTCAATTTTTAAAAAAAATGGGAGAAATGCATAACTCTGGGTGGTTCCTATGCAAAGAAAGACTAATAACTGTGCCAAGTTTCGTTGCTCTACTGCTATGGGAAGTGGGCCAGGGGCATTACTTATTGCACGCCCCTCGTATGTATATGCTGTTTATTTGGATCGTCTTACTCTCCACCATGCTTCTCTTTCTATAAGTTTTCGTTCGTCTCATTGGGGTAGATGATTTCTATTTAACCTCCATATACGGTTATCAGGAATTCAACTTTTGCAACTGAATGTCATCAAGTACTCTATCCACTATGCCACGGGTCACTGCGGAAACGCTGTGCAAATAACATTCGAGATGAGAACAATAGTCCAAAGAATCCAAATAATACGAATAATGAATCATCATCTAAAAAAAAATTAACAATCATGATTTAGCTATGTTAATCACAATTTTCAAATGTAACGAATTTTATCTTAAATCTAATGAAAACGAAATTGAATTCTTCTTACCAATTGAAGAATACGATTAAACTTCGTATTAAAAGAATCTTTGATTTGAATAATTCTTTTAATCCAACTTTTTTAACCGGATTCTCTTTTTCTTCCAGTGTCTTTTCAATGATTTCCAAATTTGGCAATGGACTTTTATTCATATTGGCCATTTGAATAAATATTTCTTTCGCTTCTTCCAATCTCCCTTTGCTTATCAACCATCTTGGAGATTCTTTAATTAAACTAAAATTTAAAAAAAACAAAACAATGAATAAGAAAGAAAGTAATGTTTACAGATAAAATATGTTCATAGTAAAATACGTGTCGCATATTATTAAAAATATATGTTTAGCATGCAAGAATAAGATCTTACTGCCTACTTTGCCACGTTGACTTCCTATAATGACGTAATTTCCTGAACACGCTTAATTAATCTAACTTTAAGTTAAAATAATTATTTTCACTTAATCTAGCTTCCCGTAAATAATTCTGTTTCTGACAAGAATAATAAAAATGCATATAAGCAGAGAACTATATAAAACATATTTAAAATATTTTTATGTAAAATAAAATACGTATTGGATACGTTTTCAGCCAAAACAACGCATTATTACGAAAACAAAACAGATATTTATTTTCGTTTCAAACAAAAATAAATATCTGTTTTATTTTCGTAAAAATGCGTTATTTTTAGCTTCAAACGTACCTAATACGTATTATATTTTATTAAAACTCAATCAACGCTTCTATCAAGGAAAACACACCCCTAACGAGATTTTTATGTTGAAACTATAAAAAAAACACCTCAATAATAAAGAATAAAATTAAAATGTGATAAGAACATTAAAAATTAAAAAAAGTTGATAATCTTGCTTCTCGCCAGTGATGGTAAAGTATATTTCCTCTCCTCTAAAATTGAAAATGGTCTGGAACCCCTTTTTAATCTTTAAATCTTCTTGCCTGCTAGGATCAATTATGATCGAAATGGTCTGCACCTCGTAGCAAGATATGACTGTTTTTACACAACGAAAAATAAAAATTATAATATTTGCTCTCTTTGATTGATCACTATCAACGACCCTTGTTGAAATTCAATTATTCTTAATTTTTGGATATTTTTCAACCTGGAATATATATCTATATATATAAAAACGAAAATGTATGTATGTATGTTTGTGTGTCTGCTAAAAACTTTTGACCGACGGAACAAAAATTCACAAACTTGGTCTCATATGAAAGCCCCACCCTCCGGACGACAAATATCGAAAAATTGACCCAAAAGGATAATAATAATAATAATAATAATAATAATAATAATAATAATAATAATAACACAATATTATTAATAATAATAATAATAATAATAATACACTGCCGCCCCCTAAACAAAAAGACCAAACAGGCAAGTAGAGTCAAGGAGGAAGGAAAGACCGATGAAAGAGCACTGACCAGATCTCCGCTGGATAAGTGCGAAGAGAACTGGGACCTTGGGGAGGTTTATTGCCACTCAAATTCCAGTGAAGACCGATAGCCGCTGCCAACGAGAAATCAATGGCAAGTAGCTGTTGCAATAATGCAAATTATTTGCAAATACTATCGAAAGAGGTGGAGAGTACTGCAAATCTGGGGAGACTTGTTGTCACTCAGCTTCCAAGGAATGCCAGAGGCCGGTTTCAAGGAGAAATCTTTGATAACGTGAAAGCTCCTCCTGAGCCAATAATAACAAGTGAGACATGCACAGTGAACGAGGCATAAAAAATGACTAAGTTCAGCATCCCCACCCCCGTTTAGGCCGAAAAGTCCTTAAGAGACGTCAAATCCTAGTGAAAATGAACAAACGATGCAGTTTTAGGCCTTAACATATGTACTGCACTATGCAAAAAAAAAAAAAGAATGACTAAGTTCATCATTTGCCCCCCCCCACCTCATTTAGCCCCAAATGTCTCCAAGGCCTTAACGTATTTAAATTTGAGTTCAGCACCATGCAAAACTGCTAAATAGACATACACAGTAAATTTTGGACAACTATGGTAAAATAGTCCCAAAGATGGAATGTTTTTATTAGTCCTAAAAGAACCCCTGTGGCACACCCAAGAGTTATCGTGAAGTATAGACAAACAAAATTATATAGAAATTAGTCAGTTACAACTTTTCAGAAAGTTTTATAAAAATCCAAGGTATCAATTTTTTTTTTTTCAATAACCACAAAAGTGTCAATTTTAGCCATTTTAACCCAGAAAGGCACCCTTAGAGGGAAAACCGGAGTTTTCCCGGGAAATCTATTCTGTTACTTTTTTACTCATATCATGTTTAATGTTTGAGCAAAATTTAAAAAACGCCAAGGCATAGTTATTGAGAAAAATACGGACAGACGAACGGACAAGGGTGAATTTACAGGTCCAACCTCCTTTTGTCGGGGGACCAATAACAATAATAATATCACTACTACTACTACTACTACTACTACTACTACTACTACTACTACTACTACTACTACTACTAATACTAATACTACTAATAATAATAATAATAACCATAATAATATCAATGATAATAACAATAATAATACCAGTAATAATAATATTAATAAGAACAAATATAACAATAATAACAATAATAATAACAATAATAATAATAATAAGGACAACAACAACAATAACAACAATAATAACAACAACAATAATAACAATAATAATAATAACAACAATAACAATAATAATAATAACAATAATAACAACAACAACAATAATAACAATAATAATAATGACAACAACAGCAACAATAATAACCATAAAATAACAACAACAGCAATAATGATAATAATAGTAATAACAATAATAAATATAATAATAATAATAAAAATTATAATAATAATAAATATAACAATAATAAATATAATAATACTAAATATAATAATAATAAATAAAATATAATAATAAATATAATAATAATAACAACAATAATAATAATAAATATAAATATAATAATAATAAATATAATAATAATAAATATAATAATAACAATAATAATAAAATAAATATAATAATAATAATAATAATAATAATAATAATAATGATAATAATAAAAAATGTTTTAATTGGTTACTAAAGATAACATGCACCTGTACTTATGAAAAATACCAAATAAATATTCCATAAATAATAGTAATTTCCTAATGTTTAATCCCTTATTATTTTAAATGACATAAGTTTTTGCATGTTCAAAATGAATTAATATTTTTTGTTATTTATTTAGAATTTTATTAGCATGATTAAAAAAATGATTTTACTTAATCTTGAAGTAATGCACTAAACCAATTATCTCCCTTTGTATAGGCCCGGATGTAACCTTACCAGCCTAGCTCTCATACTAAATAAACGTTGATTTACTCGCTCCTCTATTCGGTTCTATTTCCTATAAATAGCAATCCAATAAGTAGCACTTCATGGTGGCTAGTGCTGGGATTAAAAAGCCATAAATAAATATGTACATAAAGAACAGCACTACGACGGCAACAAAGAAAAGAAAATAACAGACGGAAAAATAAAAATTTGCACACGCACAGTCAGCCAGTGACCACATAGGGATACGAACGGCACCATATTGGAAAAAAAAAAGCGTGAGTACATATTATTAAAACCTCTTAAAGCCCAGGTGCTACAATCAGCTTTAAGAGATGATCTCCTAGGACACATGTCTGTTGTACTACAACCAGGCCAAGCCTATAACACTTGAGGTGGACGCTTTGCAGAAGGGCATGGGAGTAGCCCTGATCCAGAATGGCAAACTGATTGCATTTGGATTGAAGACGCTTACCGATACCCAAACCTGGTACAGCAACTTTGAATAGGAAACGTTGACCGTGGTGCATGGTATTCAACGGTACCATACATACCTTCACGGAAAAGCCTTTTCTGTCATCACGGACCATAAGCCACTGGTAACAATCTGCACTAAGCCACTGCATTCAGCACCACACCGGTTACAGCGCATGCTGCTAAAGATCCAGGGGTACAGCTACATCAATGAAGTGATCCTCGCTGACACCCTAAGCTGGCTACCCAACCCTGAAAACAACAAATCAATTGAGCTGGATAAGAGGTTTGACAACCTAAACACAGAGGTCACCAAAGACCAAACCATCTCAACCATCAACTTCTCACAGGAAAAGCAGAAAATGCTATGGATGTAAACTATCAGCGACCCAACCATGAATCTCATCAAGGAGGTCATACACCAAGGATGGCCTGACAACATCTGTGGTTTACCTACAGGGATCCGCCCATACTAGTCTTTCCGCGATGCACTTGCTGTCAAATCGGGAATTTTATTTGAAGGCAGACAAGTTCTCATCCCAGAAACCATGAGAAGACATTCTCCACCAGCTCCACCAAGCAATTGAAGGTATTGAAAAAAACATGCCCATTTGCCAGAGAATGCGTGTACTGGATCAATATCAATAAAGACATTGAAAGGATGTGCAGGTCGTGCACACTATGCCAAGAGTACCAGGATGCGTACAGGCATGAGTCACTGCTCCCACACGACATTCCATCCCAGCCTTGGAAGCTCATCACATCTGACATATTTGAAATTGATGGACAACAATACCTACTCACCATCGACAGATACTCTAAATATCCCATCGTCGATGAAATGACATTACCTATAACTAGCAAGGCAGTGGCAGACAAAATGAAATACTATACCTCACTTTTTGTTCACCCGGACGAAATTATGACAGACAGTGGCCCCAAGTACTCTGGACATGCGTTCCAAAACTTCATAAAATCCTAGGGCATAAGACATGTGACAAGCTCACCCCACTATGCCAGAAGCAATGGCTTTGTGGAAAGACATGTGAGACATATCAAGTCGATCATAAAGAAGTGCAAAAGGGAGAGAACTGACATCCACCTTGCTCTGCTTCAGGCCAGGGCAACACTAATAGATAGTAAACTCCCTTCACCAGCTGAAATGCTGTTTGGCAGGATAGGCCAATATCTACCACTCTACCCAGCCAGTCAGAACCAGGCAAAGAAGACCACCGTGACCAACAGGCAAGGTCGTCAAACATGAAGACCCACCATGATCATCACAGTGGCGCCATACCACTACCACCACTATATCCAGGCCAATATCTGCGGATACTCAACAGGACGGATCACACATAGCACCCCGGGACCATCCTCAAAAGTTACATAGTCGAAACGCCTAATGGCGCAAGACTCCGTCACAGCCACACCCATCTGCAGCATGCCATACCTTCCCCAGCAACTAAGGAAGTACGTTTTCAAATCCCTGAACCTGATATCCCACATGATATGGCCAAGCCAAAGGAACAAAGGCTGAGGACAAAACCAACGAAACACACAGCAACACACCCCTACGGGACGAAAGCAGGTATGGTTCACTCCAAACCAAATCTCACAGAACTATAAGAACACCTTCATGATACAAAAACTGACCCCACTCCACAAGTCAATGACATGAACTGTCACAAAAAAATATACACACACACAAATATACACAATGAACTAAACAATTACCACCCTTTGTATAGACCCGGATGTAACCTTACCAGCCTAGCTCTCATGCTGAATAAACGTTGATTTACTCGCTCCTCTATTCGGCTCTATTTCCTATAAATAGCACTCCAATAAGTAACACTTCAATGCAATGAACAGATTTTAGAAAATCATTTGCAATTTTTGTATTTGTAACTAACAATAAATTTATGTGGCTAATTAGCATAAATGATTAACCAACTAACATTCTGCTTTATGTGATGGAGTATCTCTTACTAAAGAAAGTATCGAATCAGATATTTTGTGTAACTGATGAAATCAATTGGAATTTAATTTTAATTTCAAAGAACAAAGACTGATACTTGTGGTAAATGACTGGTTCATGTGTATGAAATATATGATTTTTTCATAAAAGTCCATAAATAGATTGGATTCGCGATATCTATATTATATTAAATGAATAAATGTTCAAGTTTTTTTATTTATCAAAACGGTTATTGTTATTTAAACCAATAATACACTGCAGTATTTCGAAATATTCCCTCTCCCTCTTTCTCTCTCTCTCTCCCCTCCCCTCCTTCTCTATTTTGTAATCAGTAATAGTATCAGAATCAAGAATTTAATATGGAATCGGTAATTGCATCGGAATTGGGAATTTAATATGGAATCGGTAATTGTATCGGAATTGGGAATTTAGTACAGAATTGATTAAAAGAGACTTAGATATTCGGGAATACTTCTATTGTCTTTCCTAGAAAACCATGCATACTATTTAAATTTCATAAAAAGATATATCTGAAGTTTTTAAGGAATTATCGCCTTAAAATTTTGCTTGGAGAATTGGGAACACGTCTTCCGGGGTAAATTTAACATATAATTACATCTTTAAATTTTATGTATCTTTCTAACCTTTTTTTTTTAATGATGGTCAGAAGTTGTACGAGTCCAGGAGCAAACACACATAAATATAAAGAAAAGCGATAAAAATTCGGTTCAACATTTTTTAAAAAATGCAAATGAAATGCATTTATTCATGGTTCTTCCAAAACAACACATTTCATTATTTTTTTCAAAATCTCATCGCACACACGTATGTTTTTTTTAAAATCTCTGTCTCCCCGCCACATGACACTGGAACTAGCCACCGCTTTCACGTCCACACGTTTACACGTCCATCTTCCCTGATGCGCACTTTTCTTCTCCCTCGACCACGGGGAGTCTTTTTCTCTCCTTTTCTTATGACACAAGCACGCGCACACTTGCTAATTTGGATGCGTGCTTTAATGGCTGCTGCTGCTAATATTTTCGCTACCCAGCTATATTTTGGCTGCTTCTGATTTTCTCACAGGAACCATATGCGCTCTGTTACATATATAATAGAAACAAACTTTTTTTGGAAATACTGAATGACATGAAAGGATGTATTCCTCTTGAGTAAATAATAAAATGTTTAAGAGTAATCAACTTGGGAGGGAGTACTATGGCGAACTACCTGTGTTACCTACGCATCGACTGCTCCATGCACAATAAATACCGGGAGACAAACAGTATGGCTGGAGTAGATGCTCAGTTGACCAACCAACGTTGGTTAACCGAACATTGTCTGCTGAACGAAAAACGTTGGTTGGTCAACCGAACATTGTCTGCTGAACGAACAACGTTGGTTGGCCAACCGAACATTGTCTGCTGAACGAACAACGTTGGTTGGTCAACCAAACATTGTCTGCTGAACGAACAACGTTGGTTGGCCAACCGAACATTGTCTGCTGAACGAAAAACGTTGGTTGGTCAACCGAACATTGTCTGCTGAACGAACAACGTTGGTTGGTCAACCGAACATTGTCTGCTGAACGAACAACGTTGGTTGGTCAACCGAACATTGTCTGCTGAACGAAAAACGTTGGTTGGTCAACCGAACATTGTCCGCTGAACGAACAACATTGGTTGGTCAACCGAACATTGTCCGCTGAACGAACAACGTTGGTTGGTCAACCAAACATTGTCTGCTGAACGAACAACGTTGGTTGGTCAACCGAACATTGTCTGCTGAACGAACAACGTTGGTTGGTCAACCGAACATTGTCTGCTGAACGAACAACCCTCACGTTTGATGTTCCTGTCAGTACATTTTGGTACTCTATTCCCGTAATCTGTTATCCTTGTGAACCCTTAAATAATGATATAACAAATAATAATAGCAATAAAAACATAACAGAAATAATTGTAATGATAATAATTAATAATAACAATAAATACTGGCCCAAAAGGAATACAAAAACAGGCACGACCAAGTGGGGAGGGCAGTACACTGGAAATTATGCAAACAACTGCATTTTGAACGTACAGACAAGTGGTACAAGAATAAACCTGCAACAGTACTTGAAAACGAGAACCACAGAATCCTATGGGACATAGACATACAGACGGACACACGCATCCAAGCAAGAAGACCAGATGTCGTAATAATTAACAAGAAAGAAAAATCATGTCAAATCATAGATTTTGCTGTCCCAGCTGACCACAGGGTGAGTTTGAAAGAAAAGGAGAAATGAAGCAAATACACAGAACTAGCTAGAGAGCTGAAAGGGATATGGATGATGAAGAAAATCAAAATAATACCGATAATAGTAGGAGCACCAGGAACAATTCCGAAAAACTTTGGAAAAAGAATGGGAGAAATTGGAATCAGAGGAATGGCTGCAAAGATACAATGACTAACAATAATGAAAACGGCTGAAATATTAAGGAAAACTCTTGAATGCGTAGACTAATGCACATGAACCACATGCGTGAGCCAGAAAAACTGCTGCAAAGGCAAAACATGAAAAATCTTTACAGGGAATGAAGAACACTGAAGCTGCATCTCAACAAGTTCTACATCCCCATCACGCATCCCCTCTCATTGTCCCATCACAGTTCCCCCACCCCCAAAAAATGATACCAAATAGCTGAGAAGGGTCAAGAAGGATGGAAAGACCGAGGAGAAAGCACTGACCAGACCTCTGCTGGATAAGCGCAAAGATGGCTGGGACCTTGGAGAGGCTTAGTGCCACTCAAATTCTAGGATAAACCAATGGCCGCTGCCAGTGAGAAATCGGTGGTGAAAAGCTGTTGCGATAATGCAAATTTATTTGCAAATGCTATCGAAGAAGGTGGAGAGTGCTGGACGTTTAGGGAAACTTCTTGTCACTCAGCTTCCAGGGAACACCACAGGTTTTCCAATCAGATCGTTTGATGACTTGTGTGAAAGCTCCATGTGAGCCAATAATAACAACAACAATAATAATAATAATAATAATAATAATAATAATAATAATAATAATAAACTTCCACTATAATCAATAGGTGCGCTCAGCTCAATTCCTGCTGATCTTATGAAACAGCTGAACTCCTTGGGAATCAGATACAACATCACTATACTCCAGAGGTCAGTTCTGCTTGACTCAGCAAACATCCTACACTAGGTCCTTTCCATTTAATTGTCTATCCTCACTAGTTTTGGTGTAAAAGTCCAGTCTTGAGGAAACAAATAAAAACGGTGTAAAACATTACAAAGCTGTTAAGTTAATGGAATAAGTAAATAAGTAAATAAATGAATAATTATAATAATAAATAATAATAACAAAATTAATAATAATAATAATAATAATGACAATAATAGTAATAATAATAGTAATAATAATAGTAATATTAATAATAATATTAATAATAAATAATAATAATAAAATTAATAATAATAGTAAAAATAACAATAATAATAATAATAATACTAAAAACAATAATAGTGATAATAATAGTAATAATATTAATAATAAATAATAATAATAAAGAATAAATAATAACAATAATAATAATGACAACAACAATAATAATAATAAATAATAAAAATGATATTAATAATAATAAAAATAATAATAATAAATAACAATAACAATAATAATTAAAATAACAATGAAATAATAATAAAAACAAGATTAATAATAATAATAAAGCTTGTAGCAATAATAATAATAACAATAATAATATAAATAATAATAATAAAAAAAATAATAAAAAATAGTAACAATAATAATAATAACAACAAATAATAATAATAATAATAATAATAATAAAATAATAATAACAATAATTAAAATAATAATAATAATAAAAATGATAAATAATAATAAAATAATAATAATGAAAATAATAAAATAATAATAAATAATAATAAATAATAATGATAAATATTAGTAAATAATAATAAAAATAATTAATAATAGTAAATAATAATAATAAAAATAAATAATAATAATAATAATAATAATAATAATAATTATCATAAATGTTTTAGTTGGAGACTAAATAAAGGTAACATACACACGTAGACATGACATTTTTTACTGCAGCTCGCATTTTGTTTGTTTTTTATTATTAATATTTTTATTATTATAATTTTTTTTTTGAAGGTGGATGCAGTGTGAGTATTCTTAGTGGCAGCAGAACTTTTGTGATGGCTTTGTTTTAATATTGCCGAAAAGATTGTGTCGCCTTCCCACGTGTACACACTCTGTTAATAAATCATCGAGTTCTGAACCTGGAGAGTACTTACAACCAGTAGGTCAAGCAGGGTAGTATTATGGCAGCGACACAAAAAGCGTGCAGGTGCCAGTCGCGAATGCCGTAAGCAACTGCAACCACGACGATCTCCCCCAGCGCAAAGAAATTCTCGGCTTGAAGACCGACCGGTGAACGCTGCGAGCAAGACACCATTTCCATCGCTTTTGTGGAAAAATAAGGAAAACAAAATTAATAAACTTTATATATTTTGAAGATGTTTGTATTGAAGTTAGCGAAAGTGAAAATGAAATCGATATTCTTATGTAACATCGTTAAACAAGGGGAGTCGATTTATTTAAAGATAATAATTAAATTCCAATCGAGTTCATCAATTACTATTATATCCATTCTAATAAAAGACTCTTTAAATTCAATGCACGTTATATATTTTTAATTGCTAATATTAAATTACAACATTTATTTTTAAAAAGTTATAATTGAAATTTCAATCAACTTAATCCATTACATTTTATATCCGACCCGATAATAGTTCTAGTTAAAGTCACAAGATATACGCCATATGATGCAAAGCAATTTTTTAATATTGTGCAGGTGCCAATATTTAAGTTATTGAAAATGGAATCATTTTTTATGTGACATCGTAACACGAGTAAAATAAATTTCAGTATGTCCTAGTCTCTGTATTTTAAACGTAATAAATGGAATTTTAATCGGTTGAATAAATTAAATATACTCTTAAAGGTGCAACACATATAAAATATACTTTTTATATTTTTAAATTGTCAATATTAAATATAATATTAAAGATTTTAATACTGAAATCTATGCTTTTATACAGCATTGTAGCACAAGAAATGTCAATTATGGTATTTATCTCTCTTTTTCAAAGTAATAATTGAAATTTCAATCGATTTCATCAATTACATATTATATCCGAACCGATATTTTCTTTATCGAAAGACACTCCAATATACACATAGGATGCAGAATAAATTTCTATATTTTTAAGCAGTCAATAATGAATTTAGTGAAGTCAGTCTTTTCATGTTCCCAGCCTGATACGCTCATTAATAAGAGACACTTCCCGATATACACTATATGAGGCAAAACAAATTTAATACATTTTATATAAGAGGGTTGTTCCAAAAGTAAAGCCTCCTATATTTTTTTAACTAAAAGAGCTAGAATGCCGGGAGTTGTACCATTAAAAGGAGCGACTATTTGTGCTTCAGGATTTATTTGTCTACATAATCCCCACTATTCTCAATGCACATTTGATAATAATTTAATGACGTATCTTTGTTTTTCACGCATGTCTATGAGAGGGTTTTTTGTTGACGTCTCACACCGTCAGTATCTGTAACAGAGAGTTGAAACTTTTAAGTCATGAATGCATAAGTTCAGCTACCATAACAATTCAATTTGAAATCCCCTTCTGGTACATTTGGGCGAAATAAAAATATAGGACATATTACTTTTGGAACGCGTCTCCTATTTTTAAATTAACAATATTATAGTTAGTGAAAATTTAATCGACATTATTTCATATAACATCCTAAAAAGGAAAGTCAATTACGGTAATTCTCAGTGCGTTCTTTAAAAATAAAATTACAATCCATTTCATCGATGACATAATATAGCCGTTTCGATACTTCATTCGATATATAAAATAGGATGCAAAACAAATATAATTTTATTGGAAATTAAATTGTTCTTTTTTATACACTGTAAAACAAGAAAAGTAAATCACGGGAATTATCGGCTTATTTATACGATTTTTATAAATTATATAGAGCGATATACTTTCTTAAAAAGGTACACTTGCCGACACATACCATAGAATGCAAATAAAATTTATATATTTTTAATTAATTTTTGTAATTAATTTTAAATCCATAAGATCTTTAATCGCGCTCCGCGCCAGTAATGACAAAATATAACTCCTCTAAAATTGAAAATGGTCTTCAACCATTTCTAATTTTTGAATTTTAATTTTTCTTGCCTAATGAGATCTATTATGATTGAAGCGGTCTGCACATAGTAGCAATGTTTACATAAAAAATAATATATATATATATATATATATATATATATATATATATATATATATATATATATATATATATATATATATAAGTCAAAAGGTTGAAGAGCTAGAAAACCGGAATATATATATATATATATATATATATATATATATATATATATATATATATATATATATATATATATATATTAGCATTTCAGCTTGGCGTTTCCCGGGTGTTTGGAGGTGTGTGTCGAGCAAAAAAAAAAAAGTGGTAGTAGGAAGACAAGCTCGACCCCGTACCGCAAAGGAGGAAAAGAACGGGGAAAAACCTGACATGTTTGCTGTTACGATCACCACCAAACTGGAAGTGGCGTAGGTTTAAATTAAGGCTAGAAATCGAAAGGAGAGGATGACTTTCAAAAATATCGGCGAAAAAAGCGACCCCCCCCCTGTAGAAAAGTGGGCAGTTGAATGTGAAGATATTAATGTTTTTAGCTAATGTTTGGATATTTGTCGTCTGAAAGGTCGAACTTCAAAAGGATACTAGTCTTGTGAAAATCTGTCGCCTCTGTCGAAAGTTTTAGGCAGACATGCAAATATCGGTAACTAAAAATGTTCGACCCAAACCGATTAAAAAGCTTGCTCAATCTCTGAATACCCTTTATGTAAAATTTCAAATGTTTAGACCAGAAATTGTCAGAGTAATTTGGTAGAGACCGCAGCAGTCAAATTTTTTTAAACTTTGACCCCTTAAAATCTGTTGCTTTGGGCTCAAATCAAGTTGTTAAGTTAGATCCATGTCCAAGGAACCTATATCTAAAATTTTAATTGTTTCTACCCAAAATGTTCGGAGGAGTTTGGTAGAGTTCCCAAAGGTCAAATTGTTGAACTTTGACCCCTTAACAGCCAAATTTCTGTCCGAAAACGGATTACAAAGATTTTTCTAAATCTCAGTACCCTGTATATCAAATTTCGAGTCTGTAGACTTAAAATTGACAGAATTATTGCCTAAGGAAATGTACACAGAAACAGACACACAGACAGACATGTTCACTTTTATAGATATATAGATATGTGTGTGCGTTTGGGTGTGTCTAATATATATATATATCGATAAAAGTGAAAGTGTCTGTCTGTGCGTGTCTGTGTGTGTACATTTCCCTACTACTGTGTGTGTATGTCTGTGTACATTCCCAAAATATCATGTCAATTTTCAGTCTACAGACTCGAGATTTGACATAAGGAGTATTGGGATTTGGGAATATCTTTTAGTTGGGGATCGGCCAGAAATTTGGTTGTCAAAGGGTTAAAGTGCAAGCATTTGACTGTTGAAAACTCCTCTGCCAATTTTAAGTATAAACACCTGAAATTTTAGATGTAGGTTACTTGGACATGTATCAAACTTCTTAATTTGATTTGAGCTCAAAACAATTAATGTAAGGGGTCGAAATTGGAGCACAAGGTGTTAAAAAAAATTAACTCTGCGGTCTCTACCAAATTACTCGGTCAATTTTTTGGTCTAAACGTTTGGAATTTTACATAAAGTGTATTCTAGCATAGTGTAAGCGTTTTAATCGTTTTCTGGCCGAAAATTTGGCTGTCAAGGGGTCAAAGTTCAAAAGATTTTACCTTTGTGATCTCTAGCAAACTATTCAGCCAATTTTGGGTGTAAACATTTGAAATTTTACATAAAGAGTATTCAGACATGCAGCAAGCTTTTTAATCAGTTTTTGGGCGAAGATTTGGCTGCCTAGAGGTGAAAGTTGAAAGAGTTGACCGTTGCAGACTCTATCAAACTCCTCCCCCAATTTTGGGTCGAAACACTTGAAATTTTAGATATCGATAACCTGGATATGAGTCAAACTTGTTGTCTGAAGATAGCGGTTTCAATCCCACCCAAAGCGTGCCAGAGGTTAATTGGCCAAAATGTGGAGAGACGACAACAACTACGGATGGCAGTGATGGCTGCGAATGCAGTTAGGAGATTCGAAGTTCCTATCCGTCGCGGTTACCACCTGAAGAAGGCCAGAGGAATTAGTTGGCCGAAACGTCGTGAATAAACAATCCAATAGAAAAAAAATGGAAAACAACAACTAATAAAGATGAGACTAACTTCGGTTAGTTTTCTTGCTTTAGGCATGGTAACACCTTTACACAGTGATTGCTAATCTCTAACTGAACTAAAAACATTAGAATTGCCATAGATCTAACAATTTATACCCTTGGTCTTATAATTTTGATCATGTGTAAAAAGCCTAATTTAATAAATATGCAAATTTTTAAATAAAATTTTTTTAATATACCTTTTTGTTTCCATAACCATTTTAGATTGTAGTATTATTAACTTTAAGTCGGAAGAGTTTAAAATCTACTCTAAAAATGTTTCTTTTTAAAAATCTTTAAGTGATCTTAAATTTTTAATCAACAGTGTATACTCGAGAGTCCAAAAAATGAAAAGAATATGCTGTTGTCATAGCCCTATTAATGAGTTAAAAATCCATTACTGTAATTAGTTAATTTGTTGTTACTATGAATATTTTTTTCCTTTTTTCGCATTTAAATACAATTATTTTGAGGCTTATAATAAAGATTATTTTCTCTCTTTTCCGGTTTTTGTTCCGCAGATGGGACGACGGTGACAAGCAAAATATCGCCCCTTTCGTGTCTTTATCATCTTCCTTTTAGATAGCATGAAAGCTGCTCCCATTTTTCATTTTAAGAATCGCTTTCTAGTCTGCTTGTTTAATTGTCCAGTCAAATGGTCAACAGAAACCAGGAGTGAAAAAAAAGGAAACAATTATCGTTGTAAATTAGTTTTTGTTTTTGTTTGATCGAACTGGAGAAATCATAACAAGAAATTTAAGATAAAAAAAAACTTACAGAGGATAAATGCACTCATGAAGATTCCTTGCCCTGCCGCTCCAGTTACCATTCGAAGGAAACCCAAACTAATGGGTTCATTGACGACATACAAAGGTAACGCAGAAGACAGATATAGAACAATGCATACGTACAGCGCTACTTTGCGTCCCTTCCTGCAACAAGATGATATTAAGGATTTAGTTTAGGATTTGGAAAATTACAAATTAATGTTTAGCATTTTGTAAGGAAACAAATGAGCGTGTACGATTTTGGAAGAAAACAAATAAGTGTTTAGTATCTTGGAAGAAAACAAACGAGTGCTTAGTATTTGGGAATAAAAAAATAGTGTTTGGATTTTGGAAGAAAACAAGTTAGTGTTTAGTATTTTGGAAGAAAACAAGTGTTTAGTATTTTAGAAGACAACAAATTAGTGCTTGGTATTTTGGAAGAAAACAAATTAGTGTTTAGGATTTGGGAAGAAAAATAATTAGTGTTAAGTATTTTGGAAGAAAACAAATGAGTGTTTTGTATTTGGGAAGAAAACAAATAAGTGTTAAGTATTTTGGAAGAAAACAATTAGTTTTTAGTATATTGGAAGGAAACAAATTACTGTTTAGTATTTTTGAAGAAAACAAATTAGTGTTTAGTATTTTGGAAGAAAACAAATTAGTGCTTAGTATTTTGGAAGAAAACAAATTAGTGTTTAGGATTTTGGAAGAAAAGAAATGAGTGCTTAGTATTTTGGAAGAAAACAAATTAGTGTTTAGTATTTTAGAAGTAAACAAATTAGTGTTTAGTTTTTGAACGAAAAAATAGTGTTTAGTATTTTGGAAGAAAACAAATGGGTGTTTAGCATCTCGTAAGGACACAAACTAAAGTTTAACATTTTGTAAGACAACAAATGAGTGTTTAGGATTTTGGAAGAAAACAAGTAGTGTTGAGGATTTTAGAAGAAAAAAAATTAGTGCTTACGTTTTGGAAGAAAACAAATTAGTGTTTAGGATTTTGGAAGAAAACAAATTAATGTTGTGGATTTTGGAAAAAAACAATATAGTGTTTAGGATTTTGGAAGGAAACAAACGGTTTTTAAGATTTTGGAAGAAGCTAAATTAGCGTTTCGGAATTTGGAAGACAAATTAGTGTTAAGCATTTTGGAAGAAAACAAATTCATGTTTAGGATTTATGAAGAAAATAAATAAGTGTGTAATATTTTGTGAGAAAACAAATAAATGTTTAACATTTTGGAAAAAAAACTAGTGTTTAGGAATTTTGAAGAAAGCCAATTAGTACTTTAAAATTTGGAAGACAAATCAGTGTTTTTAAATTTGAAAAGTGAAAACTTTGTGCTCAACGTTTTGGAAAAAAATGAAATTAATGCATAGGGATTTAGACAAAGCGATATTAGTATTTTAGAGGAAAACAAGTTGGTCTTAAAAGTGTTGAAATACGTCAAATGTCTATTTAAGATTATGGATGTTGAGAAGTTAATTTTATGTCTTCAGGGAGTTGGAAAATTAATGTTTACGATTTGTGAAGAAAGAAATTAGTGTTTACAATTTCTGAAGATGACAAATTACTGTAAAAAGATTTTAGAAATAAAGAAATAAATCCTTAGATTAAAACTACTTGATATTTTTAAGAAGACACGTTAGCTCCCAGAATTTTGAAAACAAAATCTAAATTATAAAAACAGTTGAATATAAAGGTCGGAGTTTAGAATTTTTTTTTAAATTTTGGAAGAAACAAATTAGTGTTTAGGGGAAGAAGACAAATCAGTGTTTAAGATTTTGGAAGGAAACAAATTAGTGTTGAGGATTTTAGAAGACACATTTATGTGACTTATGTATGGCATTATTTTATCAAATTCTGCTAGAATTTAATTTATGAAAAGTTATGTTGGGACGATTAATCGGAATTGGGAATCAGAAGAATCAGAATATTTTTGAATATCAGAATTGGTATCGAAATCGGAAAAAATGTCGTACCTATTTTCCAATGCCCTAAAACGATTTCTTTAATTATCTGTTGTATTTTTCTTCCAATGCTACTATTAATAACAAAAAATAAATATTTTTTATTTTAAACTTTTTATAAACCTAACATCTATAGATTACCCTCCGCAAGTATATTTTTTACGTTTGAGAAAATATCTGCACATTTAACATGTAGGACAAATAACAATTTTATAGATAAATATTTAGATATTTATAAAGAATTGGAATCGGAAATTATACCAGAATCGGAAATTTATTATGGAATTGGTAATTGTGTCAGATTTGGTGATTTAGTACGAAATCGATAACTGTATCAGCATCGGGAAAATATTGGAATCGTCCCGTCAGTAATATAAATAAGAAAGGATTTTGCTTTCATTTTGATACAACCATAACTAAAATGGCGATCTGTTATTTTCGTCAAAATTGGAAATATTTTCACATTTGCTCTCTAGCAAATATTTAGAGATTTATGAAGAATTGGAATTTGTATTGTATCGGATTCAGTGATTTAGTACAAAATCGGTAATTGTATCGGAATCGGGAAAAATACTGAAACCGTCACATTACTAGTAGAAAGATTTAACAATTTTAATTGTACCGAATTCAACTTCAATCGTCACCAACGCTCGCAATAGTAACACAATAACCTCGTGACTGCAAACGATACTTTCCCTTTCTCTCACTCAAGCTTGCTTTTTGTGTAGTTTTTCACTCTGTCTAATTTGCATGTGTGCCCTCTGTTTTCTCGTGATCTCGCGAGACCACAGTTTATAAAACACCAGGCGCCATCTTTTTTCTCTTTTCCCACCTAACACTTCCCTGTGGCAAGTCCAACCCTCCTCCGTCACGCCGCCGATCGCACGCACATCCACACAATGCACAAATACGCGGACGCTTGCTACTCTAGTAAGTATTACATTAATTGTAGGTGAATGTATTGCGCATGCGTTAAACGATGGTGTTAGTATTCACTGATTTTGGTGGCAGAGTAAGAAAACTATATGAAGCAGAAAATATTTGACTCATGACTAGGACTATGACAACAGCATATTCTTTTCATTGGTTTTACTCTCGAGTATATATCTGACACAGACAAAATTAATCAACCAAGGATCACATCACTCTACATAAAAATATATAAGATATCAATGGATATATACCTGAGAATCAAAACAAGGAAAAGAACATGCTATTGTCATAGCCCTACTCATGACTTGCACCGAAGACTCTACTATCCACGTGTTGCTTAAATAGCTATATATGAATGTAGTAGATAGGCAAGGAGATACAACAGAAAATAGCTCATAGATGAGGAAAAAGTCTAAAACTGGAAGTAAAGAAATAACACAGCTCTCGCCAGAGAACTGTTCTACAAGAGACCGACAATATTTTTCGGACATTTAGTATTCACCTTTCCGAGTACCATAGAGTGGCGAAATTCCTTCAATAGAATAGTATAAACATATAAAAACAAAACCCGTAATAAAAATGGAAGAAAATCGATTAGGTAAAGAAAAATATTTAATTTTCATCATTTTATTACAAAACACACGCGACATTATTTTTCGGACATCGTTGAAAAACTGTTAATAGTCTGTAATATCATCTTTTTTCTCAATAACGTTTATCAATCTCTTTTCATAATGATCACACATATGCACGATGACATCTCTACGTGTTTCTATTAGTTGTTTTTTGGCATCTTGTATTCGTTCCCATAGTTGAATCTATTTCGTTATTTCAGGTCCATCATAGACAAGTTGCGCAAGCATTTCCAAAACATTTTCTATTAAATTTAAATCTGGGCTTTTTGCAGGCCATTCGAAAGTAGTCGTATTCACTTCAGCCATCCATTCTTTCATGAGTTTTGACACATGGATGCTGCAATTGTCTTGCTATAGAACGAAATAATTCCGCATCTCTCTTCTTATCCTAGGTAGGGCTTTCTCGTCCAGGGACTGTTTGTAGCTTTCGCTGTTCTGTCGTCCTTTCAGCCACTCCAACCATATATTTCCATTAGCAAAGATCACACCCCAAAACATAACTCCTTCTCCTCCCATTTGTCGTGTGTTCAGTACAACAGGCTCACCCCTTCTCGGCCAAGTACACTATCCATAGATCCCATCAAACTTGAAACGCTTTTCATCAGTAAATATAACCTTTTTAAAGTCAACATGTTTTTTAACCACCTTTCAGCACTCTCCAGTCTTGCTCTTTGTGTTTCTTTATTAGTGTAATGCTAAGAAAGCCTTTGCATACTTCCAACCAATTCTATGCAGCGTTCATTGTACTGTTCGGACATTTACATCCAATTCACATTTCTCCTTCACTTTTTCTCCAGATGTCAAAAGCCGTGTCACAGTCCTCTTCATCCTCCTTTCAGCCCTCTTGCCAATTGATCTTTTTCGTCCTCTCTTCTTTTTTCCGCCCGGAGTTTGTCTTCAGCATGTATTCGATCGTTGATTTCGACAGCTTCAAATCCATGGCGATCCTTCTGATGCTGAGGCCATCTTCCCGCTTCTTCCGTGCCAAACAAAGAACCTCTTTTGAATGCATTTTACCTCATTAAACTTAATTATTTTGCCAGTAGAATAGAACAGATAATTGATTCTAATGATGACAACTAAGTGTACAAGCAGAAAAATTGCATACAGCAACATATACATGAATATGGCTCTTAATAAAATAGGATTTTTTGTCCGAAAAATAGTGTCGTGCAAGTTTTCGCAAAAATCACAACAAACTAAAATTATCAAAGCCAAACTAAAAAAAGTAGAATGAACTGATTATAATCGAGGTGCGTTTTACTTACTTGTCAGACAGGGTGCCAAAGAGATATGACCCCCAAAATATACCGACCATATAAAGCATATTCATTACTGAAGTAAGAGTTTTTCGGTCACAGACAAAATTCATCTGAAAATAAATATAAAAAATGTTTTTATTGGTATTTATTAGTGTTAGAACGCTTAATCGAAATCGGGAATCGAAAAAATCGGAACGTTTAGGGGTATCAGACTCGGAAAAATTTGTGCTTATTTCCCGATGACAAAAACGATTCTTTTAATTGTCTTTTTTATTTGTTTATTATTTGTTTGTTTTATTTGTTTTATTTATTTATTTATTTGATTAAAGCAAAATTTCCTATTTCTGGTATTAATAATAATAAAATAAATATTTATTAATTTTAAACTTCTAGTAAAACTAAAAATTATAGTTTGGATGTTCATGTCGCATTCGTGCCTTAGCCGTATGGATGCTCATGCTACATGAGCAATTTGGATGTTCATGCTTTATTTGTACATGATCAATTTGGATGTTCATGTTGTATTTGTACATGATCAATTTGGATGTTCATGCTGTATTTGTACATGATCAATTTGGATGTTCATGTTGTATTTGTACATGATCAATTTGGATGTTCATGCTGTATTTGTACATGATCAATTTGGATGTTCATGTTGTATTTGTACATGATCAATTTGGATGTTCATGCTGTATTTGTACATGATCAATTTGGATGTTCATGTTGTATTTGTGCATGATCAATTTGGATGTTCATGCTGTATTTGTGCATGAGCAATTTGGATGTTCATGTTGTATTTGTACATTAGAAATTTGGATGTTCATGTTGTATTTGTACATGAGAAATTTGGATGTTCATGTTGTATTTGTGCATGAACAATTTGGATGTTCACGTTGTATTTGTACATGATCAATTTGGATGTTCATGTTGTATTTGTACATGATCAATTTGGATGTTCATGTTGTATTTGTGCATGATCAATTTGGATGTTCATGTTGTATTTGTACATGATCAATTTGGATGTTCATGTTGTATTTGTACATGATCAATTTGGATGTTCATGCTGTATTTGTGCATGAGCACTTTGGATGTTCATGTTGTATTTGTAAATGATCAATTTGGATGTTCATGTTGTATTTATACATGATCAATTTGGATGTTCATGTTGTATTTGTGCATGAGCAATCTGGATGTTAATGCTGTATTTGTACATGATCAATTTGGATGTTTATGGTGTATTTGTACATGATCAATTTGGATGTTCATGCTGTATTTGTACATGATAAATTTGGATATTCATGCGTATTTGTGCATGAGCAATTTG
Source organism: Euprymna scolopes (assembly GCF_053919585.1). Classification (NCBI taxonomy): domain Eukaryota; kingdom Metazoa; phylum Mollusca; class Cephalopoda; order Sepiida; family Sepiolidae; genus Euprymna; species Euprymna scolopes. Next base: position 80,947,146 of record NC_136519.1, read on the forward strand.
GATGTTCATGTTGTATTTGTGCATGATCAATTTGGATGTTCATGTAGTATTTGTGCATGAACAATTTGGATGTTCATGTTGTATTTGTACATGATCAATTTGGATGTTCATGTTGTATTTGTACATGATCAATTTGGATGTTCATGCTGTATTTGTGCATGAGCAATTTGGATGTTCATGTTGTATTTGTACATGATCAATTTGGATGTTCATGTTGTATTTGTACATGATCAATTTGGATGTTCATGCTGTATTTGCGCATGAGCAATTTGGATGTTCATGTTGTATTTGTACATGATCAATTTGAATGTTCATATTGTATTTGTGCATAAGTAATTTGGATGTTCATGCTGTATTTGTACATGATCAATTTGGATGTTCATATTGTATTTGTACATGATCAATTTGGATGTTCATGCTGTATTTGTACATGATTAATTTGGATGTTCATGCTGTATTTGTGCATGATCAATTTGGATGTTCATGTTGTATTTGTACATGAGAAATTTGGATGTTCATATTGTATTTGTACATGGGCAATTTGGATGTTCATGTTCTATTTGTACATGATTAATTTGGATGTTCATATGGTATTTGTGCATGATCAATTTCGATGTTCATGCTGTATATGTACATGGTCACTATGGATGTTCATGTTGTATTTGTACATGAGCAATTTGGATGTTCATGTTGTATTTGTACATGATCAATTTGGATGTTCATGTTGTATTTGTACATGAAAAATTTTGATGTTCATGCTATATTTGTGCATGAGCACTTTGGATGTTCATGTTGTATTTGTATATGATCAATTTGTATGTTCATGTTTTATTTGTACATGATCAGTTTAGATGTTCATGCTGTATTTTTGCATGAGCAATTTGGATGTTCATGCTGTATTTGTACATGATCAATTTGGATGTTCATGCTGTATTTGTACATGATCAATTTGGATGTTCATGTTGTATTTGTACATGATCAATTTGGATGTTCATATTGTATTTGTGCGTGAGCAATTTGGATGTTCATGTTCTATTTGTACATGATCAATTTGGATGTTCATATTTTATTTGTGCATGATCAATTTGGATGTTCATGCTGTATTTTTGCATGAGAAATTTGGATGTTCATGTTGTATTTGTACATGATTAATTTGGATGTTCATGTTGTATTTGTACATGATCAATTTGGATATTCATGCTATATTTGTGCATGAGTAATTTGGATGTTCATGTTGTATTTGTACATGATCAATTTGAATGTTTATATTGTATTTGTGCATGAACAATTTTGATGTTCATGCTGTATTTGTACATGATCAATTTGGATGTTCATATTGTATTTGTGCATGAACAATTTGGATGTTCATGTTGTATTTGTACATGAGCAATTTGGATGTTCATGTTGTATTTGTACATGAGCAATTTGGATGTTCATGTTGTATTTGTACATGATCAATTTGGATGTTCATGTTGTATTTGTACATGATCAATTTGGATCTTCATGTTGTATTTGTACATGATCAATTTGGATGCTCATGCTGTATTTGTACATGAGCAATTTGGATGTTCATGCTGTATTTGTACATGAGCAATTTGGATCTTCATGCCGTATTCGCATATAAGTAGTTTGGATGTTCATACCGTATTCGTACATTAGCAGTGTAGATTTTCATTAACACTGTGGAATTTCCTTTCGTTTCCTACATTAGCAATAGTCTGTTTATTCATGCTCAATTGTTACATTAGCTGTGTTGATGTGTAAATTACTTTGTTCATTTTCATCATTGTTCCTCATATTTAATTTGTACATCATCTGCGTTTAGTCGTACGTTTCATATTGCGGCGGATCATACCTTTATTTTTAATTACATGCGTGGTTGGTAATTTTTACATTGAGTAAAACTGTCCACCTCACCAATGTGTGACACAAGGTCGGAAGATAGAAATGAGGCAAGCTCCCCTAAAGGAGAGGCACTCTTGCTATTAAAAAAATTGCTTGGACATTCCCGTGCACATTCCCCGGTCGGGGCGCCTCAGGCAAGCAATAAACTTGCCCCACCCGAAAGCCGAGTGGAAAAGCCTGGGAAAGAGGATCTCCTGAGTGATACCCAGACGATGTACCTTAGTCCGACAGGTACTAGGCCGGTTCCCGGCCCTGCACCTGTCGGGCTGAGTGTCAAGAATGGATCCTTGACGAGTACTCTACCAAGCCGCCTAAGCAGCAAGGCGACTCATCCTCATTGCTGATGAGGGTATTCCCTCCTAAATTTGGACGATTCTATTTATAACCATGTGTGGTAAAAACGAACCAATCAAATGTTAAATGAGTTTTATAAAGCAACTGAAGCTTGTGGGATTATCCAGTATTCTTATTCGTGTCAAAACGAGAAGACCGCTTGTTGTATAGGTGACGGACAACGCCGGAAAAATATCGGATATATTTCATACACGCAATATTGGATCCAGGCAAACCCAGATGCAAATTTGATTGCTGGCGATGACGTCAAACCTAAATTCCAATCGAAGAATCGAGATTATGAAACAATAAGAGACAATATTACACTCTGCATTAAAATTGCTAAAAGCACAAAAATCATACTACAATAGAAGAAAAACGTCAAAATAAGTGAACAGTAATTCCAATCAAAAATTTTAAATATAAATATAAGTCAAAACAAAGACAGTCAGATAGAATAAAGAAAGAAAGAAAGAGAGAGAGAGAGAGAGAGAGAGAGAGAGAGAGAGAGAGAGAAAACTGACAAACTTCTACCGTCGCCCGACCAACCAACCGCACCTCCATACCGACCCAAATTTCTCTTGTCATACTTCACTGTAAAATAAATAAAACTTTGTTGATTTAATAAGTTGTTGTTTGATTACAAAAACTACGGTCATCAGAGTATATATACTATGGAACACATTTCATAAAAGTGCATCTATAAAATATATAGACAATAATAAAACACGTTTTTGATAATGTTAATTAAATTCAATATTTATCTGATTTACGTTACTATTCTTTTTTGCTTGCACATCAATAGATTTATTTAAAAAGGATATTCATAAACCAATGATAAGAAATACCAATAAATTGTTTGGGATTTCATGATAAAAAAGCGTTATTCCTAGACGGAGGTAATTTGAAAATATCTGTTTTGTTTTATTTACGTTTGTGGATTGGATAGTTTTTCTAGACATTACAACCCGATTCCTTTTTAGAAACCAGCATTTGTGATGGGAGGCAATTGAATTTAGATTTTTCTGGAATCATCTTACCTCTGTGACTGCAGACGTTTTCCTTTGGGATTGGTCGTAAACCCATCGTCGACAGCTGACTTTTTCATGTTGACTGTCATTCCCAACGTAGGCACTTGAATTGTCGAGTTTAAAAACCTGACAATGTGAATATACAATATGTCCATTTTGATCCTTCTCGAACGGAATAGATTCATTAATTCCTGCTGGTTGACTTGAATAGGAATCATTGCTCAAATCAGGAACGGCGCATCTGGAAAAAGACAGAAAACTCTATAAAAGCACAAAGTACGAAAAGCATTTATATATATATATATATATATATATATATATATATATATATATATATATATATATATATATACTAGACTACCCGTGACCCTTTGGGTCAGTATGTTCTATTAGCTATGGAATTAATGTATGAGCATGACACTTGTGACGTAAAAAATAGTTTTTGTGACATAACAGAAACATTTCTATGAAAGTATATTAAAATGAAAAAATAATATAGGTAGATTTCTATGGGTCGTTCTGTTTATTTTTGAAAAAATACAGCTATTGAATTATAAGCAGTTTCTATACTTATACGTAAATGTGCACTGGACAGATACCATAATACTTAAAGTTAAATTCCAATTTTGATATATCTTTTCATCTAAACCAAAAAAAAAACCAACTGGGACGCTGAAAACGTACACAATAAAACAATACGTTTTATTGTCGCGTTGATTATTTATATGCAATGAAAATTTAAGAAAACATATTTTAGGGTTATTTATCTATGGTGGTAGTGTAAACGAAAATGTATGTTGTTTTTTAAGAAAGGTGTATTAAAAAATGAAGAATGAATTAAAAAAAAAAATGAAGGCGGGTGGTAAATCGCCGTTGTAAAATGCACCTATGGTTGTCAACGGGTTAAAGTAGATTTATTTGTAAGATGTTGCAATATTTTGAGGTTAATGGGGTATGATCACACACAGTCGGAAGATTCTATTTATAAACGATGCTGCTAAGAACTGGCGAATCAAATTAATTAACGTTCTGCTACCAACCAATCAGAAACCAGAATTGCTTCATAAATATTAAACCTTTTCTGGAGCAATTTCACATGCTCTTTCCCGGGTTTCGACACGGTAAGAATATTTTGTTCTGTGGAACTGTCTACTACAAACAAGTCACCTCCCAGGACTTGTGTGTAACAGCGAACCATCTGAAACTGTTCTGAAACTCAAAATGGCTTACACTTCTATATAAGAAAATTGCGTTAAAATAACTTAACCGTAATGTGGAAATGAACGATGTAAAAAATGCAGAGAGTATTAACAATTGTTTATTTGGATAATTTAAACGCGAAAAAAAAAAAACAATTGGGACACTGAAAACGTATGTTTATGTACGCATGCGCAACCGTAAATCGTAAAACGGATGTTGGGTTACAACACCCGTTACAAGATCATTTGAGTTATATATATATATATATATATATATATATGTTGTTGTTTTTTTTTTCAAACGATGAATACGGTTAATATTGTCTTCGCCTCGAAGCTCGTATTTATTTCGAAAGTCGCCCATAATTTGTTTGGATGTATATATAACATTTTTATTTATTTAATATTTTTAAAATAGTAATCTACGTTCACGCGTGTTTCGAGTTAATCAACTCTCATCAGCGTAGCTCGACGGTTTTTAGGGATCGAACTCCAGACTGTGGAACTCCACAATACACACACACACACATATATATATATATATATATATATATATATATATATATATATATATATATACTAGCAGAAGTACCCGTTATTGACTGGGTTCGAAAACAGCCTACAGAAAATGGACTGTGATTGATGAAAGTATGATAGGTTATGAAAAGGAGGGGGTTGTAAAGAGATAGGTTTTCATACTCAAAAATTTTACCCTAAGCAAAATATGATGAAAGTAAAGATAATTTTTGTGAAAATATATTTTTTTATATCAACTTTGTTTCCATTCGTAGCCAAGAGTGACCAACAAAATGATGCTTCCTTACAAAAAGAAAATGTTATATATATAATAATATAAATATACAAGAAATAAATGTTACCATAGTCAATAAAAGTTACTTTTATGGTAGAAAAGTTCATTGGTTTGTATTTTTAAGTAGTTTGTAACAAACATTTTTTTAAATTCACAAACCGGTTTTAAAAAAATCAAAATGGCAGCGACTTTGAAATGGAGAGCCCCGTTTTCAATTTGAGCATTCTGTGTTTACAATTTAAGAGAGTTCCGTCAACGTAAGGAATATTTCCGGTTGCGCATGCGTACATAAACATACGTTTTCAGTGTATAAACCTGAAGAATCCTAGAGTGGATAAAACGCGGAATATTCAGTGTAGCTTAATCACCATATATATTTTAGAACTTACTAACTAGCCCTACCTACGTATTGAGCACTGTGTAAGTAAATACGCATAAATTTATACTTTCGTATATTAATTTATGTGAGTATTACCCGTATTGCTCGAGGGTTTCTTTGATGCCTTTTTATGCTTATTTTGATCTGTATTTTTAGTAATTCCAGTATATATATATATATATATATATATATATATATATATATATATATATATATATATATATATATATGTGTGTTTTTTGTAATCCCAAAATCATTTTAGTTAATTTCGGTTATATTGACACCTTACTGACCAACGTAGCCCCCCAGACACAGTAGATGCAACGTGTCAGCAACAATCCAATTTCTCTGATTTGTCTCCCTTAATAGCGATTCTTCCTGTTCAAAAGCAACTACTTTGCCGAGGGTTTGGGGGCTCATAATTTCTTGAACCGTATGCGAAAGAAACTATAGGATCAACATCGACTATCTATTCGTTGTAAGCAGTTATGTGGTTATCTTTGTATAGTTCTACAATTAGTGTCGAAAAATTCCTTATCTTATATTGCATACTACTTGAGCTTGGTTGTTGAGGCGTATGCTTTGTTAAACCGACTTATAAGAAACCTCTGAATCACATTTTAACTAAATATGTGTGTAGACTGTTTTGCAATTTCTTTAGGATCAGTTGCTTGTTCAATAGACGTTAAAAAACAGAAACATAATTTACTTTGACACTGCTAAAAAAACGTAAATTTTCAAGTCTTATAAAATTTTTTTGCAGTTAATGAAAAAAATTAAGAAATATACGTGTGGAATTTAAACCATATCATGAAAAGAAAAGAAAAAGCACGTTATCAACTTAACCACAGTAGAATTTTTACGGCCCGTTGTTTTATCATTGTTGCTAAGCGACAACATGGAAAAAATGGCTTTACCGATGATAGATTAATTAAAATAACGATTTCGATTATAGGTAATTATCGGGGGTGTTCTGAGACAAAACTTAACTAAGATCACTCCCAGACTTATACACTAAAGTTCTGTAAATTAAAAAACAAACTGTTCAGCCATTTTCGGAGTCTATAAGGAACGAATTCAGACACACACCCGCAGACAAAGTTGCAGTTATATAATTGTAGAGAATATATATATATATATATATATATATATATATATATATATATATATATATATATATATACTAGCCTGGGTGCCCGGCTTTGCTCGGTTGTTTGGATGTGTGTGTTGAGAAAAAAAAAAGAAGTGGTTGTAGGCAGGCAGGTTCGAACCCGTACCGCGAAGGAGGAAAAGAAGATGAAAAAAAAACGTGACGTCTTTGCTGTTTCGCTGATCGCCAAACCTGAAGTGATGTAGGTTTAAATTAAGGCTAGTCAATCGAAAACATCGGCGAAAAAACCACCCAGTTGAGGGTGAAGTGATTAATGTTTTTACCCAATTTTTCCGTATTTGTCGTCCGAAGGGTCGGCTTCACAACGATACCGATCTCCTGAAAATCCGTCGCCTGTCGAAAGTTTTAAGGAGACAAACATACACACATATATACATACATTTAAACAAACAGGTGAGATTTATATTATAGATTACTAGCAGGGGTGCCCGGCGTTGCTCGGGTGTTTGGAGGTGTATGCTGTGCAAAAAAAGCAAAAAAAAAAACAAAAAAATTGGTTAATTTTTTAAAACTTTGACCCCTATTACGACCCCTTAAAATTTATTGTTTCGGGCTCAAATCACTTTATTAAGTTAGATCCAGGTTCAAGGAACCTAAATCTAAAATTTCAAGTGTCTAGACCCAAAATTGTCGGAGGAGTTTGGTAGAGTTCTTAAAGGTCAAATCGTTGAAATTTGACCCCTTAACAGCCAAATTTCTGGCTGACACCCGTCACATCGATTTTCCCAAATCTCAGTACCCGGTATTTCAAATTTCGAGTCTATAGACTAAAAATTGACAGAGTTATTGCGTAGGGAAATGTACACAGACAGACAGACACACAGACAGACACGTTCACTTTTATAGATATATAGATATAGATATTGGACGCAATATATAGTAAGGATTTAAAAAGTTAAAAAAAAAAATAAATAAACACTCGTGCACCACCACCGAGAATCGAAACCAAAACCTTCAGGTTACGACTTATTTTTGCCACTGCCGCCAATGATATTCACTGCAAGGCTAAAAATTAAAACATGAACCAATAGCTACTACGTTATGCGAGCGTAATGGCGGCGTTCAACCTTCACCTGGCAAATTCCATTTTTTTTTAAATTTTCACATTTTTGCACCGATTTTTCCGGGCTAAAACCCAAATATAAAGTCTCGTATGGATTCAAATAATTTATATATGAAGTTTCATATGTGTAGATCAAAAACTCTAGGAGGAGTTTGGTAGGCAAAATTTTTTAAACAAAAATATATACGTATACATAAATATATATGGATAAAATTTTGTGTTTACTATAAACTTTTTACGCAAATATTATACAAGTATAAATCAAGTAGAATATCTGCATGAATATAATTACACATAATAGTTAACTAAAGATGATCATACCATAAGAAAACCGAAAAAACTATCCAAGGGAATTAATCAAAATGAATGTTTAAAAGAATATGCAAATTAGCTAGGTCTTCTGCTAGTGAATGCAATTCCACGCCCCATACATAACAAAATTGTATTTTCTTTTTAAATAAATAGAGAAAGGGATTTTAATATGCATATAAAAATTGAAAAACGAATTTATAGGAGTATAGAAGATATATATATATATATATATATATATATATAAAAGTGAACGTGTCTGTCTGTGTACATTTCCCTACGCAATAACTCTCTCAAGTTTTAGTCTACAAATTCGAAATTTGATATACAGGGTACTGAGATTTGGGAAAATCGATGTGATCGGGTTTTGGACAGAAATTTGGCGATTAAGTGGTCAAAGTTCAACGATTTGACCTTTGAGAACTCTACCAAACTCCTCCGACAATTTTTGGTCTACTCACTTGAAATTTTAGATATAGGTTCCTTGGACATGGATCTAACTTAATAATTGGATTAGAGCCCAAAATAATAAATTTTAAGGGGTCATAATAGGGGGTCAAAGTTTTAAAAAAATTGACCTCTGCGGTCTCTTCCAAATTACTCAGACAATTTCTGGTCTAAATATTTGAAATTTTACATAAAGGGTATTCAGAGATAGGGCAAGCTTTTTCATCAGTTTGGGTCGAAATTTTTTAGTTACCAATATATAAATGTATGTATCTATGTCTGTTTGCATGTCTGCTTTAAACTTTCAATAGAGGCGACGGATTTTACCAAGATCAGTATCGTTTTAAAGTTCGACCTTTCATACGACAAATATGGAAAAATTGGCTAAAAACATTAATATCTTCGCCTTCAACTAGACACTTTTCTACAGGGGGGGGGTCACTTTTTCGCCGATATTTTTGAAAATTATCCTCTCCTTTAGATTGTCCAGCCTTAATTTTATAAAATGTTGCTTCCGGTTTGGCGGTGGTCGTAACAGCATAAACGTTAGGTTTTACCACGTTCTTTTCCTCCTTTGCGGTACGAGTTCGAGCCTGCCTTCCTACTACCACTTGTTTTTTTTGCTCAACATACACATCCAAAAGTGAACGTGTCTGTCTGTGTACATTTCCCTACGCAATAACCATGTCAATTTTCAGTCTACAGACTCGAAATTTGATATACAGGGTACTGAGATTTGGGGAAAACTATGTGATCGGGTTTCGGCCAGAAATTTGGCTGTTAAGGGGTCAAAGTTCAACGATTTGACCTTTGAGAACTCTACCAAACTCCTCCGACAATTTTGGGTCTAAACACTTGAAATTTTAGACATAGGTTCCTTGGAAATGGATCTAACTTAATAACTGGATTTGATCCCAAAACAATAAATGTTAAGAGATCATAATAGGGGTAAGAAGTAAAAAAATTGACCGTTTTTTTTTTTTTTGCTTAGCATACACCTCCAAACACCCGGGCAAAGCCGGGCACCCATGCTAGTATATATATATAAACTTAATTTTCCATTACTGGCATAAATGATGATAATGATATTTAATTGTATTTATTATGCTTTGTTATATTTATTATATTTTACACATACAGTTAAGCCCAAAATTAAGGGACAAAATTTTAAAACCTAATATATGTTAGAAATAACAACTGTGAAAAGCTTAAAATTTGATAACTGTTAGTCGTTACCATCCATAATCTATATAATTATAAAACTCAAATGACCTTGTAACGAGCGATGTAACCCACGTTCCGGTTTACGACATCCGGTTGCGCATGCGCGCACAAACATTAACCCATAACAACGTAAGCAAATAAACACAAATTGCTTCTTTTGCAGATTTTGACCTGCGTACTGAAATATTAAAGTTATTATTTCGAAATTAAGATTTAACATCGGAAGAGTGGGGGTGCTTCGCAACTATTCTTTATTATAACTATACTGTCGTTATTTTCTTACAACTTAACAACTTTAACCCGTTGACAACAAAGAACAATTGTAGTAAAGCCAAGACTACTACTACTACTACTACTACTACTACTACTACTACTACTCTCTATCCGTCCCTTTTCCTTCCTTCCTTCCTTCTTTTTTATTTTTTGTTTACATTTCCAGATACAAAATAGTTGTGTGAGAACGGTGAATTTGTTGACACATTTACTAATCTGTTTCAATATTAGTTTTATTTTATTTTATTCATTTAGGTTTTATTTTTTGCCTCAAGTTTTATCAATTATTTTTTTTTTAGATTTTAAGTTTCTATAACTTAGTTGAAGGATTCCAATATGGGTTTTTCATTCTTATATTTCTCATCGGTAGGTTCATGTGCGTTTTTGCTGCTAAATGACTTGCGTCGGCGTTCGATTCGTAGGAAAATCATGTTTAATTTTCGATTTTTGAGCGATTATTCGGAAAAATAGGTAACTTTAAACGAATAGGGAGGATTTTTTTTTTCATGTTTGAGTGATCCGTCCGTGATTTTTCATTTTAATATACTTTCATAGAAATGTTTCTGGTATGTCAACAAAAACAAAAATATTTTCTTTACGTCACAAGTGACACGCTCGTACATGAATTCCATAGCTAATATAACATACTGACCCAACGGGTCACGGGTAGTCTAGTAACATACTAAAATTTGAATTATTTGAAGGATAGAAAAAGAATTATAACATTTATTTATTTTCAAAATAGGAACGTCCAAAAGTAAGGGACAAAATTGAGAAAAACAACGTAAACAGTGTGCTATGTTCAAATTTTTGATTTCCTCTAAAGAATGTCTTACTTAGTCATTTGTAAACGTTGCATCAGCCGGCACCATGGCGAAACGGCAAAAACTTGATTACTCTGTGAGACAAGCTATTGTGAAGCTACACAAGGAAAAGCACACTATTAGAGAGATTTCAGAGAAAGTGAAACGTTCCAAGAGTGTTGTAGGCAGGGTTGTTAAATCCTACAATGATACTGGTAAAATAGTGCTTTTAAAACCGGCAGACTCAAAAAACTTCGGCAACAGAAGATCGAATAATGCGGCGTATGTCATTAAAGGACCGTTTTAAGTCTTGCACAGAAATTAAAAGGGTTATGAATAGTACCTCATATGTTAATGTGTCAAGACAGACAGTTTCAAGACGACTGCAAGAAACAGGGCTGTTTAATCGAACGCCAGGGAAGAAACCATTTGTTAGTTCGAAGAATAAAAAGAAGAGATTACAGTTTGCAAACATTTGGACATATGAAAATTGTCAAAAGTATTTTTCAGTGATGAAAGCAAGTTTAATTTATTTGGAAATGATGGAAAAAAAAAGCAACGTAAAGAGACGTGTTGGTGAAAGATTAAGTGCAAAGTTTACTAAGAAAATCGTCAAGTTTGGGAGCGGAAGCGTCATGGTATTTGGAGTGTTTTCTAGCCAAGGTATAACGCCTCTTGTCCGGTTACAAACTTGTGTAAACGCGCAAATCTATAAAGAAAACATTGTTCAAGATCATGCTGTGCCAATCATACATAATTCAGGTTTCGATAGGGCTACCTTTATGCAAGATAATTCCCCATGTTATGAGACAAAGGTGGTAATGAGTTATTTTAGCGAGCAAGATTTCGAAATTATGGAATTTTATGGCTGCTTGCACACAAGCCAAATTGCGTGTTGAGCGATAAGACATTCTTTCCATAGGCGGCTATTTCCATTTCCGCCCAAGCCGGTTTCCAGTGAAATATAATTTATTTGGAAATGATGGAAAACCATTGTAAAGAGAGGTATTGGTGAAAGATTAAGTGCAGAGTGTACTAAGAAAATTGTCAAGTTTGGGGGCGGAAGCGTCATGGTATTTGGAATGTTTCCTAGCCAAGGTACAACGCCTCTTGTCTGGTTACAAACTCGTGTAAACACACAGATCTATAAAAACATTGTTCAAGATCATGTTATGCCAATCATTCAGAATTCAGGTTTCGACAGGGCTACCTTTATGCAAGATAATGTCCCATGTCACAAGGCAAAGGTGGTAATGAGTTATCTTAGCGAGCAAGATTTCGAAATTATGGATTGGTCACCGCAAAGTCCTGACTTAAATCCAATAGAAAATCTTTGGAAGTCCTTAGGAGTGAAAGTTATGGAAAGAAATCCTACTAACACGGAGGATTTGTGGGTGAAACTTAAAGAAGAATGGCCTAAAATTAGTATCGAGGATTGTCAAGAACTGATGCATTCCTGTAGTCGAAGACGTGCAGCTGTCATTAAGAGCAAGGACATTTACTAAATATTAATTGTACATGTATTTTTATTGTTTTTTGGCTGTTTACATTGTTTTTCTCAATTTTGTCCCTTACTTTTGGACGTTCCTATTTTGAAAATAAATAAATAGTTGTTATAATTCTTTTTCTATCTTTTGTAAATGATTCAAATTTTAGTATGTCATTATGAATGATAACGACTACCAGTTGTCAAAATTTAAGCTTTTCACAGTTGTTATTTCTAACAAATATTAGGTTTTAAAATTCTGTCTCTTATCTTTGGACGCTACTGTACCACTCTCACACACACACACACACACGCACACACACACACATACATAGATACACATACACACACACACACACAAACACACACACACACAAACACACACAAACACACGCACATACATACATACATACATACATACACATACACACAAACACACACAAACACACACACACATACATACACACACAAACACACACACACACACACACACAAACACACACACACATACATACACACACACAAACACATACACACATACATATATAAAGTAGAAATTATAAATATTTTAAAATAATCTTTAGTAATGGCATTCTTTATATAGAAAATCATAACGATGTGTTTGTTCAAATAAAAATGTTTATTTTCATCTGAGCTTTCGAAATTAAAAATTCTTTATCATATTAATTGTTTTAATTTTTCATTGTCTTAGGTTAGATTGGACTTTGTGTTTTAAGAAAGGGCAGTCTGAGTTTGTTTGAATCAGCATGAAGTATAAACATTATTTTTTAAAACATTAAATTCGCCAACATTTACAGAAAAAAAATATTTCCGAAAGTTCAAATTAAAAAAAAAAACTTCTCTTTTGAATTCTATTATTATTATTTTTTTTTTAAATAAGTACATTGTTATGGTATTCTATTTAAAAAATCAAACGTTACGAAATTTGATTTAAAATTGTCTATATTTATTGTGTTTTAAACCGGCATAGCCGCGCAAAGAAATAACCCAGATTATTCTTTCTTATAATAAGAAGTCCACTTTAGCATCAGACAATGAAAAAAATTTACTTTGCCAGAGAAATTACTTCTCACTAACATGACACATAGCAAAATCCTACACCTTTACTGCTAAGATTCCTAGATATCGAAAAGCCTTTTACTCTGCTAGTTTCTTTCCTTGGACTTTGGAATTCTCTTACTGTTTTCATGCTTCATAGAGTGTACTAACCTACAGAAATTTAAAATTTAAATGTGATGTGAAAAGATATTTTGCGGCTCAACTCCCCACAGCCTACTGTTATATATTATTCCAGGCACTAGTCCCTCATGTTCCAAGATGCAAACAACATTGTTTTGGGGTAAAAATAGTAATATATATATATATATATATATATATATATATATATATATATATATATATATATATATATATATATCTTGTCTCTTGCTCGTCCGTCGAAGTCGACGATGACCAAGGTATCAATTAGTTCGGCGTCGGGGGTTTGTGGGTCCTGAGATGGCTGACGAGGCCAATCCGTGCTCGGCAGACTCTTCCACACTCTGGACACGTGAAGGCGGTATCGGCAGGCTGTGAACCGGCAGCTCTCTCCTTCCTCCTCTTGCGCTTCTGCTGGTCGTGTGTCATGCGTTGATTCTCTGCCTTGTCGGCTCCTAGGCTGATGACGCAACGCCAGGCCGAACGTTTAGCAACGCGACTCTCCCAAGACTGGGGGCTGATGTCAAAGTCTTTTAGGGACGTTCTCAGGCAGTCTTTATATCGTTTCTTTTGGCCCCCTGCATTCCGCTTTCCCTGGCTGAGTTCCCCATAGAAAAGTTGTTTGGGGATTCGGCTGTCGTGCATGCGATAGACATGGCCTGCCCACCGGAGCTGGGTTTTGCGGATTATGGTGGTGATGGTATGGAGCCCCGCCCTCTTCAAGACTTCTGTGTCAGGAATTCTGTCTTGCCAGCGGATGTTGAGAAGATTACGGAGGCATCTGAGGTGGAAGCCATTCAGCTGTTTTTCATGTCTTTTATATGGCGTCCAAGTTTCACAGGCGTAGAGTAGGGTTGTCAGGACGACTGCTCGGTATATATATATATATATATATATATATATATATATATATATATATATATATATATATACACACACACACACACACACACAAGGTGGAATGATAAAATTGTCCACTAAAGAAAACACTACAGATTTATTTTAAGACTTTTATTGAAAAAATAAATTCAGGTAACTTAACTATGTAGTAGAGCTGACAGCTATTCTATGTAGTCGCCTTCAGCCTCAATCACCGCCTCGATACGGGTCCCGAACTGAGAGCACACTTTTTCCACAAGCGCCGGCGGGAGCTCGGTGAATACTCGGCTGATGGCGCTGATCAGGTTGGTTTTGGTGTTGTGGGAAGTCCCGTTGGTGATATTCTCGACGTATGATCCAACGAATTAGTTTAATGGGTTCAAACCAGGGGAGGATGGGGACTAGTGAGATAAGAGTAAAAATTCTAGAATTCCTTATGAAGCCAACCCTGGGTTTCTTTGGACTTGTGGGTCGGCGTCGAGTTTTACTGTCACACCCAGCGGCCACCTGATCGCCCCAGTGGATCACCACACTCTTCAGCACATCCAGGTACACTTTGGTGTTGACTTTCAAGCCGACTTTGAAGATGTGAGGAGGCATGATGTGGTCCTCACTTGAAACCACATCAAAGACCATAACCGTGGTCGGAAACTTTGTTTTCATCGCCCTAGGCACGTCCCTGTTATCCAAATAGGCACTGAGGGTGCAGGCAATAGTCTTGTTGTCATAACTTGGATCAGTAGAGAGCATGAGTTGTACAGCGGCGCATCTCCGATCCCCCCGTTGAACATTGTGTCACTTTCAGACATGCTAGAAGACTCTTATCGCTCTTGGGATTTGTACAAAACTGGTCGATTGGTAGATGGTCTGCAAAAAAAAAAAAAAAAGAAAAAAAGAAGCCTACCGGTTTTCATCAAACGGAAATGGAATCATGCTGTCTTTTCTAGGGCGACAATTTTATCGTTCCACCCTGTCAAGCTTTCTGATTAACCCAATAAGCAGCAATATTTCCTCCTTCATTCTTGAAGTCCCCAGATGCTGAAAAGCTTTCGATGTTAATAGCTTCTTTTCTTTGGACTGCTAAACTTTGGAATTATCTACCAGTTTACCGCATCTCTGAATCTTAAATGTAACGGCGCGCACACAGGCATCTCCATCTTAAATGAATCGAAATTTCGTGCAGATTCCCGAGTTCGAGAGAACGATTCCCATGTTTGACTTGAAGAAAGCCGAAGGTTACATCGACTGAAACAATATGAAAATAATAATCAGGGTGAGAACAGTAGTTTGAATAATCCAAATAAACGAATTTATTAATCTTTCTCTAATCTAAAAAATATAGAAATGTTTTAGTGGTGTGATTTTTTTTTTTTTTTTTTTTTGAGTGGTGTGATTTTTTTTTTTTTTTTTGAGTGGTGTGATTTTTTTTTTTTTTTTTTTTTTGAGTGGGGACTGGGGAGTAGAGGTCGACCTCCTTGCACTTACAGGTCAAACGTTATCTCCGTTTTTTTGTTTTGTTTAATTTGATCAATCGCATCAAACGATTGTAAACGCATTTACACTCCACCTCACACTATGTGGGAAATAGAGAAAAAAATTTGTTTACAACGGCAGTAAATCATTGAAATATATTTTGTTGTTAGCGAAAAGTATTCGTGTACTTTATTACATGAGGACATTTAAAGAGATAATGCAGACACAGACCGGCACAATGACATAAACACACATAGGTGGTCACACGCACACACACACGTACACACTCACAGAGAGAGAGAGAGAGAGAGAGAGAGAGAGAGAGAGAGAGAGAGAGAGAGAGAGAATGAATGACAGATAAAAATGTTGGACTTTGCCGCACGAAAGATAGCGACTGTATTGATCGTCCTGCTTTTTACAGTGAACTGTATTTTATAAAACCGAAACAATGTTAACAAAAATATTCAGTTTTAAATGATGACTAATGTGTGTGTGTATATATATATATATATATATATATATATATATAAGTGAAAGCGTGTGTGTGTGTGTGTGTGTTTGTGTGTGTATGTCTGGGTCTGTGTACATTTCCCTACGCAATAACTCTGTCAATTTAAAGTCTACAGACTCGAAATTTGATATACAGGCTACTGAGATTTGGGAAAGTCGATGTTATCGGTTTTTGGCCAGAAATTTGGTGATTAAGGGAGCAAAGTTCAATGATTTGACCTTTGAGAACTCAACCAAACTCCTCCATTTTTTTTTTTTTTTTTGCTCAGCATACACCTCCAAACACCCGGGCAACGCCGAGCACCCATTCTAGTATATCAATAAAAGTGAACGTGTCTGTGTGTATGTCTGTCTGTGTGTCTGCCTGTGTACATTTGCCTACGCAATAACTCTCTTAATTTTTAGTATACAGACTCAAAATTTGATATACACGGTATATTTGTGATTGGTTTTCGGCCAGGAATTTGGCTGTTAAGGAGTCACAGTTCAACGATTTAACCTTTGAGAACTCTACCAAACTTCTCCACCAATTTTGGATCTAAACACTTGAAATTTTAGATAAAGGTTTCTTGGACATTGATCTAACTTAATAACTTGATGTGAGCCAAAAACAATAAATGTTGAGGGAACATAATAGAGGTCAAAGTTAAAAAAATTGACCGTTTTTTTTTTTCTTAGCATACACCTCCAAACACCCAGGCAACGCCGGGCATCAATGCTAGTATATATATATATATATATATATATATATATATATATATATATATATATATATATATATATATATATATATATATATGTGAACGTGTGTGTGTGTGTTTGCGTGTTTGTCTGTCTGATTACATTTACCTACGCAATAACCCTGTCAATCTTTAGTCTAGAGACTCGAAATTTGATATACAGGGTACTGCGATTTAGGGGGGGGGGAAAGGGTCAATTTTTTAAATTTTGACCCCTATTATGACCTCTTAACATTTATTGTTTTGGGGTCAAATCCAGTTATTAAGTTAGATCTATGTCCAAGTAACCTATATCTGAAATTTCCAGTGTTTAGACCAAAAATATTTGGAGGAGGTTGGTAGAGTTCTCAAAGATCAAATCGTTGAACTTTGACTCCTTAACAGCTAAATTTCTGGCCGGAAACCGATCTCATAGAGTTTCCCAAAACTCAGTACCCTGTATATCTAATTTCGAGTCTGTAGACTAAAAATTGACAGAGTTATTGCGTAGGGAAATGTACACAGACACACAGACACGTTCACTTTTATACATATATAGATCGATATATATAAAAGTGAAAGTGTCTGTCTGCACGCACACTCACACACACACACACACACACACACACACACACACACACACATATATATATATATATATATATATATATATATATATATATATATATATATATATATAGCTAGATAGATAGATGTGGAAGTTTATAAAGTCAAAAGCAATGTGGAAAAGACCGGAATCACAAGAGTAAAGGAAAAACAAACAAACAAATAGACGAGTAGTTTCACGTAGAGAACTGTCTTACTGTTTATTCACCTATCATTCCTCACCTCGTTATATAATTAATTTGTAACCAAGTTGTTGGTATGTCCTGTGTATATAAAGTCCGTTGGCGGTATGGAACTTTAATTAATATCGTGAGAAAAAACTCCCCTTTTCAAAAAAAAAACAAAAGTTTATTCAAGATGGCGGAAAAGAACAGGACTGCAGATAGAGGTTAAGACCAAAGTAAGATGTAACTAGTTAAAACCGTAGGTAGCTGGGGGTAATTTTATTTTATTTATTTATTTATTTTTAGTTATAAACATTTATTGGCTATATATATATATATATATATATATATATATATATATATATATATATATATATATATATATATATATATACATACATCTTAATCTTGTCTAATTTGTTGTTAATAAACAGACATTTTCTACTTGAATCTGTTTGTTTGTTTTTCTTTTCTTTATTCTTGGGATTTCGGTATTTTCCGTTTTGCTTTTGGCTTTTTAAACTTTCATATATTCCTTAACCAGCAATGCTTCAAGCAAACTACCATTTACTCTTTTAGCGTTTTGTTCGAACATGGCTTCTCAGACCAATCTGGGCGTAGAATCTGCTTAGGCAGAGAAGGCAGACAAAGGTTGGGGGAGTGTCGGTGCTGTTCTAGATGTATCATAAATTTTGTAGGAATTTTTGACACTCCTAACATGAAACTGTGAATAAAATATAAAAAAAAACTCGTAATTTCTCTTTTACAAGTGGGGTTTTTATTTTCTTTATGGATTATACTTCCAAAGTAAACTATTAAAGTTGTATAAAAAGTAATAGAAATATTATTTTTTTTATTTTTTAAGAAACAATAATGAAATTAATTGAATTTTATGAGTTTAGTATTTTTCAATTTTTAAACTTTAAAAATCTATCAAAATTTTTCTATTGATTCAATTTTTACGATATTTTTAGGGTCAATGTGAAATTTTATGCGATTTCCGTTTTTTTTTAATTCACGCCCCCTATTTTCAAATGTCTATTAAAAAGTAAATAATTAATTTACTCACCAAAGTTTTATATATCACAAATTGAAGATAAAAGATCAATAAATAATATATTCAAATTTAAAACAAAAAAATAGTATTTTTTTAGAAATTTACCTGCAAAGTCCGAAGTTTAAAACCTTTTTTTTTAAAACCACGTTGTTGTTTTTTTTGTTTTTTTGTTTTTAAATGAAACCTTGGTCCTTGGTCCTTTAATTGAAAACAAATTAGTGTTTGAATTACATTTTTCGAGTAGTTATAAGCTTGGAAAGACAGGGGTCGAATTAATTTACGCCCCCCCCATTTTGGGATATCCATTAAAAAGTAAATAATTAATTTACTCATCAAAGTTTTATATATTACAAATTAAAGATAGAATATCAATAAATAATATATTCAAATTTAAAACAAAAAAGTAGTGTATTTTAGAAATTTACTTGCAAAGTTCGAAGTTTAAAACCTTTTTTTAAACCACGTTGTATTTTTTTTTATAAATGAAACCTTGGTCCTTGCTCTTTTAATTGAAAAAAAATAGGGTTCGAATTACATTTTTCGAGTAGTTATAAGCTTGGAAAGACAGGGGGTCGAATTAATTCACGCCACCCATTTTGAAATGCCTATTAAAAACTAAATAATTAATTTACTCACCAAAGTTTATATATCGCAAATTGAAGATAAAAGATCAATAAATAATATATTCAAATTTAAAACAAAAAAGTAGTGTTTTTTAGAAATTTACCTGTAAAGTCCGAAGTTTAAAACTTTTTTTTAAATCACATGTTTTTTTTTAATGAAACCTTGGTCCTTGCTCCTTTAATTGAAAAAAAAAATAGGGTTCGAATTACATTTTTCGAGTAGTTATAAGCTTGGAAAGACAGGGGGTCGAATTATTCAATATTTTTCGCAAATTTTCTGACACACCTTGTACTGTTCTGCTCATTTTTTATTGTTTTTTTTTCTTTGTCTGCGTTTTAATCTCCAGTAGTTTACATTATTTGGTATCGGTTATGATGGATTGGCGCCACAGATACCGGTCCTTAGCTGTTGTTTCCCATGTGTGAATATCAAATCCAGTGTTTTTTGTTTTGTTTTTTTTTTTTTTTTAGATTTTGTTGGTCTTTGAATCGTTGCAGAGGGCGGAACGGAAATATTTAACGATTAAATAAAGAGTTCTGTTCGAAATTCCACATTGCTTTTCGAGTTCGATATAAAGATCTTCATATTTAAGAAAATGTACCCTAAAAAAAAAGTCGGAGGTTATATCGGACGAAACGTAGTGAAATAACCATGAATAATCAAGTTGATTATACGTTTGTATTATTTCGACTATTGTTATTATTTTTTTTTACTTACCTCCCTATGAGGACAAAGTTAGACATAAGGTCGGTTTTTAATGTGGAGGGAAACCAGCACCCCAAAAATGGGGCACTCCGGAGAGAAACAAAAAAAAAATGTATCCGTCATGAAGGAATTCTTCTCTATTAACCGAGGTCATAAAAAAGTAAAGTGCAGCATCAGAACAGATACTACACTTTGATCCTGGTCAGCTCGCAACGTTTTGGCCCTGTAACCTTCGACATTCTTTAGGTACGTCTTGTCGAACAATTTATTTGATCCCCAGCTGTAGTTCGTACCGTCAGCCATGACAAGATAGAAATCTTAAGTAAGTCGTAATTCTATTCATAACTGGAAGGGAGACCCGACGTTGCCAAGAAACGAATGAGGATTCACGAACGTTTTACCTTCCCACATTTCGATAAAATCGCCCATTTTTCAATCTCCCCCACAGTTACTTAGACCACAATACATTTTAACCTATATTGCACTGTAGAGAACCTACTGTTGATTTTATGAAATTATTTTTATATAATGGCTTGAACTTAAGTTTAAAATACAAATATCAAGTATCATGGTTTAATTGTGCTCTAAACAGAAACATTCATTTCGAACGCGCCCTGTCATATCAAAGAGCCTACTGTTGATTTTATATGCCAGTCCTTTCCACTTGTGCGGTGATAATGCCTTGAATTAGAGTTTAAACTACAAAAATTAAGTATCATGGTTTAATTGTGCTCTTGAAACATTCATTTCGAACGCGCCCCTGTCATATCAAATAGTCTACTGTTTATTTTATATGCCGGGCCTTTCTGCTTGTGCAGTGATAATGCCTTGAATTAAAGTGTACACTACAAAAATCAAGTACCATGGTTTAATTGTGCTCTTAACGGAAACATTCATTTCGAACGCGCCCTGTCATATCAAAGAGCCTACTGTTGATTTTATATGCCAGTCCTTTCTGCTTGTGCGGTGATAATGCCTTGAATTAAAGTTTAAACTACAAAAATTAAGTATCATGGTTTAATTGTGCTCTTGAAACATTCATTTCGAACGCGCCCCTGTCATATCAAATAGTCTACTGGGTATTGTATATGCCGGCCTTTCTGCTTGTGCAGTAATAAAACTTCTCAAATGCACTTGTGTCGTTACGCTGTGTAAAGTGTTAACTTTAGTACAAAATCGCCATTTTCTTCTTTCATCAGATTTTTTCGATTATCGATTATCGATACTTATCGAAGACATTTCGATATAAAACCTATCTAAAAACACTACCAGGCACATAAAATACATTTGTGTAAAATTAAAAAAAAAAAAGTAATAATAATAATAATAATAATAATAATAATAATAATAATAATAATAATAGGCCCAGCTATTTTGGAGCCCATAGGGAAAGAGATCGGCTAACAAAATCGATTAAACGTTTCTGAATTTTTGAGATGACGATTGATAAATCGTATTATCTGGATTCTTCAGACTGCTTATCATAAGGTTTCGGTACATTGTATCCGTTAATATCTTATACAGACGGATGTGGTTCTAGGTTGATTAAGTGTGTCTGACTGTGTCGGATATATATCCGAGAATCAAAAGAATGCAAAGAATATTCTATTGTCGCAGCCCTAGTTGGTCCTGGATATGACCTTAAACTATATCCGATGGTGAGGCCCCAGCTTGCGGGATTTGGGGAGTGTGGAGCCACTCTTTAATTGATGTAGCTCCCAGGGCCACTCTGACCCGGAGTGGTAGTGCCTGTTAGAGTTCCAATTATGGGTTAAATAGAAACCGACTTGAAAAAAAAACAAAAAAAAAAACGAATATATTCCATGAAAATTTTTTCTTCAAAATCACTGACTTCGGCATTAAATAACCTGAAAAGGTTTGATATGCGGTAAAGCAAAAACAACCAACAACAAATATTAGCCCTAGTCATGAGCCAGAATGGAAGTTGTAAGGCTGAGAAAAATTTCATAAGAATGCTTATATTACTGTGCGATCTTGTCTAACCGGAAGTATCAATTTATAATCAATCTTCAGCTAACAAAATCGATTAAATGTTTCTGAATTTTTGAGATGACGATTGATAAATCGTATTATCTGGATTCTTCAGACTACTGTTCCCATCTTGAGTGTTATTATCATAAGGTTTCGGTACATTGTAATCTCCTATCTCTTTCATGTATATTTTGTCGAACTCGGTAATCTATCTGGCAAGCCCGGGAATTTGTCTATCGAACTCGGGGATCTGAACGAACGAAACGACCCAAGGACCTGCGGCGTAGTGGATAAAGTACTTAATAAAATTCAGTTGTAAATTACACTCTTCTGGTGGTTAAAGGTTCAATTGCTTAGGATTTCTACCCAGTCATGGCTGACGAAACAAGAGCATGCTACTCATTTGGATAAAGGGTTCCGTTTGAAGTTCCCGTGTCTGACGTAAAGATTCCCGAGTTTGACAAGATACACCTGAAGAAGGTCGAAGGTTACATCGGCAGAAACTTTGTGAAAATAACACTCAAGGTAAGAATAGTAATCCGAAGAATTTTTAAAATGCTAACTCGAAACTTATTGCCAAAAAAAAGCGGAGAAATTTGTTACCTCATGTTAAACTTTTTACATAGAATTATGGGGTTTGTATTACTGTACACATAGATTGGAAAAAGTTGTCACAAAACAATATAGAACAAATAAATGTTATCAAAGGCAAGATAAGTTACTTTTCTACCTAACTGGATATGGTTTTAGTGTTTTTATTTAATGTAAAATGTTTATTCAACTCGAAAAAACATACAGTGCTTACCGATGTATTGGAAAATTTAAAATGGCGCCCAACTCTCTGCTGAACACGGTAAGTTCGGGAAAATGAATTAAAAACAGAAACTATACAAAATACTGTTAGAAACTCGCTCAATATATGTCACCGTGACATAGGCTGACATATACTCGGTGGGTTTTTAACAGTATTTTGTATAAATGTTTATTTTTAACTCATTCGCCCAAACTTACTGTGTTCAACAGAGAGTCGGACGCCATTTTAAATTTTCCAATACATCGGTAAACTGTGTTTTTCAAGCTGAATAAACATGTTACATTAAATAAAAACACAAACTATTATACAGTTAGGTAGAAAAGTAACGGTCCAGGCAATGCTCTCAATGTAATTGTTCCAACTCATGTTTCCAGTGAAGGTTAGGCCGAGGAGTTTAAAACATGTACTTTAAGATAATGAGTCTTTGGCCATTGCTATTGGTTATAGAGAAGGTTTCTTGTAATTATTGAAGGAAACGAGTTTAATCTTAGAAGCATTAAATGTGACCATCCATTTTTGTCCCCATTCCACTACAGATTGGAGGTCATTCTCTAGTGTTGTTGCCATTCCTTAGATATGTGTTCATTTGTTTTCCTGACGTGCCTGTTATAGAGCGTGGTGTCATCAGCATATATACTCATTTCAGAGACAATTTTGTCAGGGAGGTCATTTATGAATATTAGGAATAATAAAGGTCCAAGGATGGACCCTTGAGGCACTCCCGCATTCATATCATATTGTTTAGATGTACGACTGTCATGGACAACCTAGATTTTTTCTTATCTAGGCAGGATTTAATTATGTTGAGCATTCGTCCGGTGATACCGTATAATCTGATTTTCCTGAGGAGACCGTCATGCCATACCCTGTCAAAATCCTTAGATATATTTAAAACTACCTCTCTACCATCCCCTTCTTTGTCCAGTGAATGGTATATACGTTCAGAGATTACAGTTAGGATATCTGCTGTGGAAGGGGCTTGTCTAAATCCATATTGTTGGTCAGTCAGAATTTTCGTATCTGTAAGGTGATGGACTAGAGCTTGGTTAATTATGGACTCAAATATTTTGGCGAAAGTGGGAGGAGGCTAATGGGGCGATAATTTACTGGGTCAGTTCTTTCGACAGAATTCTTGAAAACTGGTACCACAGAATCAGTTTTCCAGCAGTCAGGAAAGCAAGATTCTTTAAGGCATTTGTTGTAAAGTTGGGAGAGAACTGGAGCTAATTAGGCGAGGCACTTTTTTAATAGCACAACCGGGATGAGATTAGGTCCACATGCTTTTGAAGTGTCAAGGTTTTTTTTTAATAGCATGCACCTGAGAAAGGGTAATTGTCATATCGTCTAGTGTGACGTCTGTCCGCAAAGGAAAGTCAAGGAGGGGGTGGTTAGCAGGGTCCAATCTGGAGTTGGAAGCAAACCAATTGTGCAAACAACTTCATGATTGTTGGATAGTGGGGGAATTATTGATTGTCTATTATTTACTACACTGTTGTAGATTTTCCAGAAATCACGGGTTCCGAATTTCTGAGCTCCGATGCGTTTTTTGGTGGTTTCAGTAAATTCTCTCTTAGCTGTCGCTATTTCTTTCTTACAGTTACTCCTAGCTTCTATATACTTCCGTCTGTTTGAACTGGACTTATGTAGGTAAAATCTGTAGTACGCATGCTGCCTTTGTGCAATGGCAGCTGGACAAGTAGAAGTAAACCCATGTGGAGAGTGGCGCTTTCTATAAAATTTCCGCGTGGGAACATGTGTTTATGTATAAATAAATACGTTTATATGTACAAAGTTACATATGTGATGATTGCTACTTCTTGACAGAAGTTTGTCATCTCTTCAGTTGAGTGCTGTGCGTCTGTGTGTACGTAGGTGACTTTTAAATCCAGCTTTAGTCTTACATGAAAGTACACATATGTGACGCAAAAACTTTTCCTTCTTTTAAAGGTGATCGCATGATAATATTGTGAATCCTTGAATGTCGTGTCAGGCCACTTTTAGATTTTCAGATTAGACCACAAATATGACAACTTAGTGTTGCCGGATGTGCTGTAAAAGCCTCCTCATAAGACTGTTGTTCCTGTCTTTGATTGTGTGATTTCAGGTGATTTACAAAACCAGTTTTTAACAAAAAGTATCTGCCACATACAGTGCACTTCAGATAATTATATTTTAGTCCTTCTTTCCTAAAACACGTTTAAGACAGCAAGATCTACACGCTGCTGTTCAAAAAATTTTACAATTTTCTCTGATGGTTTTTCTCCGCAGTGATCGATCTTCTCTTCCCAGTTATTGTAAATTAAAGTATTTTCAAGTTGTTTTCAGATAATCATTAAATCCTTTTCTTGGTTTATGTTGTGGTCTTTTACCCCTGTCTATCTCACCATAAAATAATTGTTTAAGAAGTCTTTTGTCCTCCATTCTAACCAAGTGTTCAATCCAGTGCATCTGATTTTGAATGATTTTCATTTCAATATTAATACTATTTGATCGTTCAAGAACCACATTGTCAAGTGTTAGAATCCTCCAGTTAAAATTAAGTATTCTCCGAATACAACTTAGATGAAACCTTTCCAAACACTTGAGGTGCCTTCTCTATGTTGTCCAAGTCTCTGACTCATATAGCAGCGTAGTGATAACTAGGGCTATGACAACAGCATATTCTTTTCATTGTTTTGACTCTCGAGTGTGTATCCGTTGATATCTTATATGCTTTGAAATAGAGTGATGTGGTTCTCGGTTGATTAACTGTGTCTGACTGTGTCGGATATATACCCGAGAGTCAAAATAATGAAAAGAATATGCTGTTGTCATAGCCCTAGTGATAACGCATGCTTCGTAAATACTTAGCTTTGTTTCTGATGTGATTCCCCGATCTAACCACACACGTTTCTTCAGTTTGCCAAAAGCAGAATTGGCTTTAGCTATTCTCTTTGTTCTAAGCATCAAGCGTACTGTACTTAATCAACGTACTATTATAAACATATGCATGCATACACACATATATATAAATACATACATGTACATATATATATAAATGCATACATGTACATATATATAAATGCATACATGTACATATATATAAATGCATACATATACATATATATAAATGCATACATGTACATATATAAATGCATGAATACACTACATATAAATATATATATATATATATATATATTTTTTTTTTATAATAAATATTTTATACGTAATTAACAGTACGCAGTAATTTCCCTCTGGACAAAAGTATCGTAGGCTTGCATCATAATTGCAACATCGTTAGAGGAAGGAGTCCCTATTTTTTCTTTTTGATTATTTAGTCCTACCACTGTTACCAGTAGTCACGGGGAAGAATTCTACACGTTCCACAGATTCTGTGATTACAATGGCTGATATATACATCGATCTAAACAAATCTTTTCAATTTCTGATTCATAAATAATAAAGCCTCCTTCGCCAATGCCAGTCCAGCTCTGATAAGTTTCATATTCCGGAATCCAGTTCTTCACTTTGTAAACGAACGGTTACTAAAATTAAAATATGGCGTCACCCCTGGCGTCAAGTTCATTTAATGTATAGGTCATTTCAATCAGCATTTTACATAATGTTTTTCACAAATTTGAACATTGTGCTTTCTTTTATAACCTTTAAAACACATTATCCACTAAAGCAAGATGAGCATGGCTAGTACTAGATAATGAACTTTTGGGAATTCTAACCGCTGTATTTGCACTTTTTTTTCAGGAATTCAATGACGCATTTATTCTTCTGAGTAACGCCCATAGCAGGGGTTCCTTTCTTATAGTCTCACACGTCAATTTTTGTAACAGAGATACAACTTTCATGTAAAGAATTGCATTCTTATCGTAGTCTTATTGCGAAAAATTCAAGAGTAACACACAATTTCAGATATTCCTCTGTGAACGAAGTGAGTTAGAAATATACCAATTATTTTAACAATAAGGACAGTAAAGTAAATCAAATCTATTTGTAGCACACACACACACACACACACACACAAACGTGCGCGCGCACACACATATAAATATAATCGAGTTTTCCTCTCGTCTTACATTGATATAGATGGCCTACTTTTTCGATTAAAAATTATTTAAACTCCTTAATATACTCAGTCATGGAACACATGCCACTACATGCGTCTTAACTCTTTTGCATATTCCTTTAAACAACGAGCGTTAATTAATTAATTATTCATTTTATGGTTTCTTATTAGATGAGTGGTTTCATTGTTCTATTACGTAAAATTCTGTTTATGCATAGTTTCTACATTCTGCATAATTGCGTAGAATTTAAGATGAAAACTTTCTAGCACACGGAAATATTATATATATATATATATATATATATAGATAGATAGATAGGTAGATATATATATATATATATATATATATATATATATATATATATATATATATATATATATATATATTACTTGGTAGACACTTTGGGGCATTAGAGCTGAATTTTAGGTTTTAGTCTAAGAGGCGTAGACATTGATGAATAACAGTAACTGTGTCAAGAAATGTCGTGTCGACTTGTTCGCAACACAAAAGCAAGTCTTGCTCTTTTCCACCTAAAAATACGCGACACTATTTACAAAGGTACTCGTTCTGTAAACAGACGGACTGTTTGCTTGAATTTTTTTTTATTGTAATTTCAATCGAAGTTTTTAGTGCGACGTTCTTTCGATTCCCCCGTGTTTTATTCTTTTCTACTATTGTTAAACGAGATCAGAACCCGTCAGCTAGCTTCACATTTATTTATGTATCTATGTTAACAGGTTAAAAAAAATAAACCTTTCGTGCAATTCAAAACTTTTATCAGTATCGTAAAAGTTTTAAAATAAATACATTCATTGAAACCTTTCTTCTTTCAGTAACGATTTTCTTAGCTACGTATGGTAATATATCCGACACCTGGTTACGTGATTTGTCGTGGCTTAAATACAGGTTTATATATATATATATATATATATATGACTATTTCATTTAAACACATAAATTAATATACGAAAGTATAATTTTATGCGTAAAATAAGTATTTACTTCAGCAGTGCTCAATACCTAGGTAGAGCTGGGTAGTAAGTTATAAAAATATATATGGAAATTAAGCTACACAGAATATTCCGCGACAAATATTAGTGTGGATGAAACTCGGAATATTCCGTGTACCTTAATCGCCATATATATATATATATATATATATATATATATATATATATATATATATATATATATATATATATATATATATATATATATATATATATATATATATTCTAGACTCAGATATATCTATAAAACTGAACGGCTCAAAAAAGGGCTTGCCAGTATATACGGCAAATCGCCTACTCCGTTGGGGTACGATCTTGCTAAATTATGACTTTCAAATGAAACATCTGGGTTCGAAAAAATAGGTCATGCGGATGGCCTGTCAAGACTTATATCGAAAATGGAGGAAACCCTATAAGTCTCAGTAATTGCATATTTTCCGTATGCAATGATGTTTTATTATTTAGTGAAAGAGTTGTTATCCCGAAAACCTTGCAGAAAAAGATCGTACGTGATTTTCATACAGGACACCCGGGTATAAATAAGATGAAGGCACTTATGCGGAGTTACGTTTACTGGCGTAACATGGATGTGGATATTGCACTAACAGTAAACAAGTGTAAAGGTTGTGCGTTAGCCGCAAAGGCACCACCGATAGTCCATAAACCTTGGAAAACAACTGATCATCCATGGTTACGCATTCATATAGACTTTGCTGGACCGACTGAAGGACAATACTACCTAATCGTAGTAGATATTTTTTCCAGATGGCCTGAAGTAAAGCGTTTCAAGAACCCGACGGCAAATAACACAATACGTTTTTTGCATGAAATATTTGCACGTTTTGGTGTGCCAGACATTATAGCCACAGATAACGGAACACAATTTACATCAAGTGATTTCAAGGACTTTTGTGACACTTTTCAGGTAAAACATATAACTACACCACCGTTCCACCCAAGATCAAATGGATTAGCGGAAAGGTTCGTAGACACGATAAAGTGTGCACTTAGAACATCAATAGGGACCTCGACGGATAAAGCATTACAACAATTCCTGCAAATATACAGGATAACTAAGAACCCAAATACACCGTCGAAATTATCGCCAGCAGAATTAATGTTTGCTAGAAAAATAAAATCACCATTTGATAAATTAATACCAAAGCAAACGATCGTCCATCAGACTACGCACACATCACCTACAAGGTTTAAACCTGGTGATCGTGTATATTTTAAATGTATGAAACATAATATTTCATATTGGGAGTTTGGTACGGTAGATAAACGTATCGGCGACTTGGTCTACATGATATAAGGTCCAAATGGGATACATAAAAGACATCAAAATCGATTGAGAAAACATCATATAAAAGACAACGAACATGACAAACCTGATGAAAAGGAAGATTCAGTTGATATACTATACGAAGCGTTTACTATTGAACCACCACAAACCATGCCCGAACCGAGAAGATCGGGAAGGAAAATAAAGTTTACAGAACAAATTATAATGAACCCCCAAGAAAAAAAGATATTGAAATCTACACGAATGCAAATCTTGGGAAGGGGGTGTTGTGGAGACGCCCACTAATTAACATAGGTGGGTGAGTGAGATATATAAAGGTATCAATCACCAATACTGGGGGAGTTCTGCAACGACCGCAAAATAGGTAAGACGCCTATGTTGCCTCCAGTAAGACATGCAACACGCCACCTGCCGGAATATCTCCAACTGAAGTATATCTGAAGACATGTAAATATGTATATAACTTTTCTGCCTGATATATATTATTGTTATACCTTTACTTTCTGTGTTCTTGTTAATTATTTGTGCAGACACAACAATATATATATATATATATATATATATATATATATATATATATATATATATTAATCGCCAACTTTCTGGCCGAAAACCATCACATCGATTTTCCCAAATCTCAGTACCCTGTATATCAAATTTCGAGTCTGTAGACTTAAAATTGACAGAGTTACTGCGTAGGGAAATGTACACACGCACACACACACACACACACACACACACACACACACACACACACACATAGACATGTTCACTTTTATAGATATACTAGCATTTCAGCCAGGCGTTGACCGGGTGTTTGGAGGTGTGTGTTGAGCAAAAAAAAAAAAAGCGGTTAATTTTTTTAACTTTGACCCCTATTATTGCCCCTTAACATTTATAGTTTTTTGCTCAAATCAAGTTATTAAGTTAGATCCATGTCCAAGGAACCTATATCTAAAATTTCAAGTGTTTAGACCCAAAATTCTCGGAGGAGTTTTGTAGCGTTCTCAAAAATCAAATCTTTGAACTTTGACCCCTTAACAGCGAAATTTCTAGCCGGAACCGATCACAAAGATTTTTCCAAATCTCACTACCCTGTATACCAAATTTTGAGTCTGTAGAATGAAATTGACAGAGTTATTGCGTAGGGAATTGTACACCCACAGACACACAGACACGTTCACTTTTATAGATATGTAGACTAGCAGTTCCGCCCGGCTTTGCTCGGGCCCTATGTACTGTTCATAAGGTTATGTGCATATGTATATATCAAAAAGTGTTAATATGTAAAGTAATGCCTCTCTGTATAATAGTCTTCCTTAACTATCATAGAGAAAAGACAAACAGATATATTGACTTTTATAGATATACTAGCATTTCAGCCCGGCGTTGCCCAGGTGTTTGGATGTGTATGTTAAGCAAGAAAAAAAAGTGGTAGTAGGAAGGCAGGCTCGAACGCGTACCGTGAAGGAGTAAAAGAACGGGGAAAAAACCTGAATATGGTGAAGAAAAAGGTGATTACACGTGAATGGATAGTCTGGTGGAAGATAAATAATCCAGTAACGGTAAAATCTAAATATATAACTTCAAAAAAGTTAATTGAATTTCCAATTTTATTTTATTTTATTTTTTATATATATATATATATATATATATATATATATATATATATATATATATATATATATATATATATATATATATATAAAATAAAATAAAATAAATTGGAAATTGCCACGCATGCCACAAAGTTATCTAGGAAATTTTTCCCTTGGAACGATGAACAGGTCCAAAGCCTGGACCTCAAACATCTATATGACTTCTCGACCGGTCTCAACGGGTCGTTAAAAGACTTTCACTATCCATTACCTAGTCCAGAGGGAGTGTTCAAAAAATTAAATGGCGGCAAGTTTTTCTCTAAGATCGACCTGAGCGACACTTACTTACAAATTCCTGTAAACGGCAAAATCGCTAACCTCCTTTGTATTAATACTCATCGGGGTTTGTACAGATAAGAAAGGCTCGCGTTTGTGATCAAGGTAGCACCCACGATATTCCAGCAAGTCATGGATACCATGCTTAGCGACTTGGACAATGCCATCGTATATCTAGACGACATCATTATAGCAAGCAAAAGCGGGGCGGAACACGCAAACCATATCAGACAAGTATTCAGTTGAATACAAAATTATGTGTTTAAGATAAAAAAAGACAAGTGTGAATTCTTTTTAGAAAAAATCAAGTACCTAGGACATATCATTGATAAAGATGGCAGACGCCCAGACCCAGACAGGGTGATCGCTATTAGAGAAATGCTGGCACCGGAAAACATAGCACAATTACAAAGCTTTTTAGGCTTGGCAAATTATTACCAAGGGTTTATTCACAACATGCACAAATTTTATGCACCACTTAATCAATTGCTAAAGAAACTTGGGAGTGGACTGTGGATTGTCAGACATCATTCCAAGAAATAAAAGAAATCCTTACTTCAAAACTGTTCCTAGCTCGTTTTAACCCGAAGTTAAATATAATAGTTGCTAGCGACGCTAGCCAATATGGCGTTGGCGCGTGCATGTTACATAAGACGCC
This sequence comes from Euprymna scolopes, assembly GCF_053919585.1. Lineage (NCBI taxonomy): Eukaryota > Metazoa > Mollusca > Cephalopoda > Sepiida > Sepiolidae > Euprymna > Euprymna scolopes. Next base: position 80,979,331 of record NC_136519.1, read on the forward strand.
AGGTAGCTCAAAACAGCCAATAGCTTTTGAATCCCGGATTCTGCTTCCAGCAGAGAAAAATTATTTTCAGATCGAGAAAGAAGGACTAGGCATTATTTTTGCAGTTTCGAAATTCCACCGGTTCTTGTACGAAGACATTTTTATCTAAAAACCGACCATAAGCCTTCTATATCCATTTTTTGATAAAAAAAGGGACTTCCCACATCCACGGCAAACCGACTATTAAGATGGGGAACTATTTTTCGAAATTATAATTTTACAATAGAATTTCTCTCCCCAAAACAACTGGCACAGGCAGGCGGTCTGTCGAGACTAATTCCTGCCCAAATTGAACCTCTGGAAGACTCAGTAATCGCGGCACTGCGTATTAATAGTGAATTGAAAACCATGATTAATAATATTATCTGCGAACTGCCGATCACACTTCAGGAAATTAAGGCAGAATCCGTGAATGAAAATTTCATCCAAAATACTAAGCAGAAGTTAACACTGGGTGATACCGTGTCAGACATTTTTTCTGTTTGCGACGAAATGATGTATACGGTGAAAGGGTTTTCATCCCCAAAACCCTTCAAAAAAGGTTTTCTCAAGGATTTTCACATGGGGTATCCAGGAATAAACCGAATGAAAAGCCTGATGAGAAGTTTTGTTTACTGGCTAGCGATGGACCAAGACATTACCAACATATTGAATACGTGAAAAGGTTGTGCTTTGGCTGCCAAGGCACCACCTATAACACATAAACCTTGGCCTAAAGCTGAAGAACCGTGGTCGAGGATCCACATTGACTACGCGGGACCAGTACAGAATCTTTACTACCTGGTAGTAGTAGATAGCTACTCGGAATAGCCAGAGGTCCTGAGATGCAAAAAATAAAAAACAAAACAAAAAAACAAACGACCACGGCAACGACGAGGAATTTTTTTATTAGAGTTGTTTGCGCGTTTTGGGGTTGTGGATTGTCTGGTCAGCGACAATGCTGCCCAGTTCACCTCGGCAGAGTTCAAAGAATTCTGCGAGATGCACCAAGTTAAGCATTTTGCGACCCCCCCAGTACCACCCCAGAAGTAACGGCCAGGCCGAACGCTTTGTCGACATGCTAAAAAGGGCGTTAAAAATGTGTGCGGTAATTTCTGAAGGTCTATAGAATAACGAAAAGTCCGAACAAACCAGATGCCGGATCCACAGGTGAAATTATTTTTGAGCGGAGAATAAAAACAGTATTTGATAAACTGCTGTACAAACATAATACAATACAGAACCTCTATAATGCCAACAAAACGGTTTAATCGCGGAGATAAAGTATATTAACATTATGAGAATAATGTTTCCTTTTGGGAATAGGGCACGATCTTACGAAGAGTCGGCCATCTTACATACATCATTCAGGGTCCAAAATTCGAACATAAGAGGCAGCTGAACCAAATAAGGAAACGCATCTCCGAGGATCAAAAAGAACCACTGCAGGAAGGCAGAGAGGCAATTGATACAGTATACGACTGATTTGACGTGGAACCTCCAACGGAATGTCAGAACCAAGACGCTACGGCAGAAAAAGGAAGTACACAGACCCCTTGCTGGTTTGCACCCTCCCCACCAAAAGATACTGATTTCACACCTGGAAAAATCAGCTTGGAAGTGGGTGTTGTTGGGGAACCACCCTTCAAATGGACTAATCCATCGTCCATATAAACTTAACTCATAGCGATCCCAGACAGGGATCTAATTCCATAGCGACCCTCGCATGCTCGGTGAATTACCAACACTTTTCGTTTGTGACCTTTCCGTGGTTTTCATGTAATACATGTTTTAAACTGTTATCCGTTGTGCTGTTCTTCTTGGTTGGTTGGTTGTTTTTGTTTTACGGCATATCAACTCTTTTCAGGTTATTTAATACCGGATCCAGTGATTTTGAAGAACATTTTTTTTTTAATAGAGTATATTTGTTTTTTGTTTTTTTTAGTCGATTTCTATTTAACCCCTATTTGGGACCCTAACAGGTACTACCACTCCGGGTCCGAGTGGACCTGGGGGCAATGTCAATTAAAGGGTTGCTCCACGCTCCCCAAAGCCCGAAAATTGGGGCCCCATCATCGGATATAGTTTAAGGTCATATCCAGGACCTGTTCTTCTTGTGGCCATTTGCGAGCCATAACACCTATTTAATTATATGTTTTTGTTCGATTTTTCTAAGCATAAATAATGCAAATATAAAAAAAAATATTGCATTAGAATAAAAATATGAATGTTTCATATATATCAAAACGTTTTCGGATTTTCGTCGAATCCTCATTAGTTGGCAAAAGCAAATTAACAAAATAAATGTTGGAGAAAAGACAGTTTCAAAAAATTAGTGAAACAGTGCGGACCGTTTTGCTTTTTTTTTTTTTGCGTCTACCTGACTACACATGCGCATTTCCCAGCGAACATTGACGTGAACCTTTCTAATTTTCTTATGTATCTTCGTCTTTCAAGTGAGAAATTGCCGCTGCATCTGCTTGGTATATTAATTTAGACCAATATTTAGGGTAAGTCATCTTGCAAAGATCAGGTACTTAGATATTTATACGCAATTTTATCTTCTCGAATCACGTGTTATGTACATCTACCTATTTACTATGCCTCCCCACGGGACAGAGTTAGACACCAGGGTCGTTTTTAAACATGGAGAAAAGGTACAAAAGTAAAAATTGTCTCAGTCGTGAAGGATTTCTCCTCCACCGAAAGAGAACAAGAAATAGAAGTGCAGCATCTGAAGAACAGATGGTATTTATTTGCTCCCCCACCGAGCAAATTAGGCACAAGGCCAATTTTTAATGTGAGGAGTGAAGGGAGGGGGAAGGGAAAAAGGGGACCAGCTCCCGATAGGTGGGAAATGGGAGCTGGTTAAAGGTCAGGCATGTGGGGTTGCCCCCACATCTGGTCTTTGCTAGTCATAGCTTGCAGCATCTGAAGAACAGATGGTATTTATTTGCTCCCCCACTGAGCAAATTAGGCACAAGGCCGTTTTTAATGTGAGGTAAAAACCAGCTCACCTAAAAGTAGGCAAAAAGGGGGCACTCTGGTTACCAAAAATAATAATTGTCCCAGTATAGAGGGTTTCCCCTCCATTGACTGGTACAAATTATCTTAAGTGCAGCATCTGAAGAACAGATGCTACACTTTGATCTTGGCCAAAAGGCCAAGTGTAATCGTGTTATGTACATCTATAATCTATAATATAAATCTCACTTGTCTGTTTATGTATGTATGTATGTATGTATGTATGTTCGTTTGTTTGTATGTATGCTCAAAACTTTCGACACAGGCGACAGATTTTCACGAGATCGGTATCAAAGCTCGACCCTTTGGACAACAAATATCGAAAAATTGGCTAAAAATATTAATTCCTTCTACCTTCAACTGGACATTTTTGAGCGTAACAGAAAAGACGTCACGTGTTTTGCACCTTCTTCTTCTTCTTCTTCTTCTTCTTCTTCTTCTTCTTCGCGGTACGGGTTCGAGCTTGCCTGCGTACTAGCACTTTTCTTTTGCTCAACACACACCTCCAAACACCCGGGCAACGCCGGGCTAGTATATAATATAAATCTCACCTATCTGTTTAAGCGTATGTATGCATGTATGTATGTCTGCCTACGGAAAAATCACGTTGACACATCGGTTCTCGTCAGATCACCGAAGTTAAGCAATGTTGAGCCTGGCTAGTACCAGATGGTGGCCATTTGGAAATTCTAGACGTTGTATGTTCTTTCCGCTTATCTCAGCATTGTTTCCAGCCCCCCTGCACCCCCACTTGCCACTGGTATTCAACAATGTCGACCCAGGAGAAGCGTGGTTGAAGGTTGCGTATTGGGCGTATTAGTTCATCTGTTCAATATAGTTAGCTCCTGAAACAGTTGAGTACCCTTAATAGGATTTATTTCACCACACCAAAAATAGATATGGAAAGGGTTAACTTTGAAACAACACTTAAAAACATCCCAACACCTAGCAAGCATAATTATATTATTAAATTAATTTTAACACACACACACACACACACACACACACACACACACACACACACACACACACACACACACACACACACACACACACACACACACACACACACACATCTGAACTAATACGCCGAATGCGATGGCGAGCAAAAAAATAAACTCTACGGTTTTTAAACACTAAAAAGTGCAAAAGCAGTACGTCTTATGATAAACTTTGTAAAAATGACCTTTAAACGTAATTAACAATTTAGAATTCCACAACCAACATAATAGCTTTCTCCCCCCCCAAAAAAAATACACAAAATCGTGAGAAACGTAAACAACTCTAATAAAGTCTTCATAAAAGCGGATAAAATTAGAAATTTTTGTAAAATAGATAAACAAGAACATAACAAACTAATCACAGAAAACATTACACGAAAACTACAAAAATAACTAGATACAAACGAATGCAACTACATAGATATAATAAATATTGAAAGTAAACAAATCACCGATAAACTAAACATTAGCGATAAAATTGGTAAATTAAAACCTACAGAAAAAGACCACAAATATGACTTTAATAATAATCCTAGCACTCGCTTGATAAACCCAACTAAACTAGAAATAGGTAGAATTAGTAAAACAATACATTCTAGAGTAAACAAACGAATCAAACAAGACCTGGAATAAAATCAGTGGGCAAATACCGCCGAAGCTATCACTTTGGATTTAAAATATAGAAAACAAAAATAAATGAAAAAATCTGAATTACCCCCCCCTTACATGTCACTCTGTTAAATTAAAGATGTAAATATTTCATATGAACAAATCCAAAGTTCCAAATCTCAGCGAGTATTCATCAGAATTTAATAAATAAAGGTTTGTTGGAAATCTAATGACCTGAATTGTGTAGTGGGTTATGTGACATTTGTGCTTCAAGTCACACATTAAATGGATCGTCCATCATCTCGATCCTATTTTTAGCACTTTTTTACAGCCATAAAATGTTTCAATCATTGTCATTTGTTTTCCTAGTTTTGCATATGAATTACAAAATATCTGATATTTCAGAGCATTGGTTTTTATAGATAAAGTAAATTTCACAAGGTATAAAGATTATTTGATACTGGAGATATTCATAATCATACGTTATTTCGAAAAGAGAGGGCATATAACATGAGAAATTTGGAATCAAGTCTCCTTTCAGATCATTAGAAACCATAGAAGCAAGTTTTAGTCTCCCCTCCTTCAAAGCCAGAGGCTTTGGGGAAATATCAGATATTTTATTTATAAGTTTTGCTGCTTTGGGATGAGTTCTGTTTAGTTTTTTTTTTTTTTTTTTGCTTGGTTGTCTCACATATGGCTTTGCCAGACCACTGATATATGTGTGTGTATCAAAGGGAAGTAATTCCTACATGAAACATGACATTCAATTTCAGTTTTTGTTTATTGTTTAACATTGTAAAATGAATGACATCGTGGATTTCTATCCCTCGTTATCCGAAGAACTTTTTAACATTGTCCTGGAGTTTTCCTATGTGTATACCGATATATCCTTGGAAGAAATCCACATTATTAAAAGATGTAGAAAATCAATTCTAGTAAATAACAATAACCAATTAATAAAAACGAAGATGACAAATTCTTTTGACTTGACAATTTGTGCTTTAGAGTCTGTAGGATATATCATTCTATATACCCTCACAAGCATATTTGATACTACAGATATCGGCCTATATAGAGATTATGGATTAGCTATAATAAAATGTTTTAATAAAGTCATGGGGGAAAATTTTAAGAATATCATACACAAAGAAATGAAACAATTAGACCTAAAATAGACGTACTAGCTAACATAAAAAAATAACAAATTTCCTGGACGTCAAGATAAATTTAGATATAAATACATATGAATCCTACTTAAAAGATAACGCTAATCAAATATATGTAAACCCTAAGTCCATCAATTATAAAACAGATTCCTAACTCGATTGTAAGTAGACTCAGCAATAACTGACGTAATGAAAACGTATTTAACAGGTCAATCATCATCTAAATAGAAGGAAAAGAAATAAAAGCTGGTATACGCCGCCAAACAATCAAATATTAAAATCAAAATTTGGCAGGAAATTTCTAGACCTCATCGAAAAGCACTTCCCCGTAACCAATCCCCTACACAAAATCTTTAATAAAAATAATTTAAAGTTATCATACAGCTGCTGCGAAAATCTAGAGATGATAATTAAAGGACATAATAACAAAGTATAAAATTAGAGCAATGAAAACAAAATAACAAAATAAATAAAATAGGAAACAACATGACAAAAATAAAACACAAAGGACAAAAATGTAACTAGTAGAAATAATAATAACAACAACAACAATAAACCAAACCCAAACAACAACTCAAATCTATCTATCTTTTTTTTTTCACAGTGGTCACCACTTATCAAGGCCCGGAAGTCACTCGGGGATAAGGGTTATTGCAAGTACATTACGTTAGTGTGGAGATTTGATGGAGTGTTTACTTAAGGGGACGGTTCATTAGGAATTTGTTAACGTTGGACTTGAAGACATCCAAGTTGTAGTCAGGTGGGAAGCAGGCAGACGGAACAGAGTTCCACAGGCGTGCAGTTCTAAGAAAGAAGCTTTGTTCATGGAATCCACGTTTTGATTTAGGCACAGATAAAGAGTGGGGAAAATTTTTCACAGTGGATTCAGCTAGACGGGTGTTTTTCGTGAAAGATTTGCGAGGGGGGACCAGAGATTGGAGTTCAGACGAGCACCTGCCATGGAAATAACGATAAAACAAGGATAGGCTTGCAACGTCTCTTCTGTGGGAGAGAGGTTGCAGGGTAGAGAAAAGGCATCCCCCACTAAGTCACGAAGTCGATTTTGTACTCTGCCAAGGCAGGATAGGCTGTTTTTAGCAGCTCCTGTCCAGCTGTAGCAGTAGTATTTCATCCTTGGACGTACTTGGCTTTTATATAGATAGAGAATTGCATCAGTAGTGAGATATCTTCTGGAGCGGTAGAAGTATCTATCTATCTATCTATCTATCTATCTAAATATCAATAAAAGTTAACGTGTCTGTGTGTCTGTGTACATTTCCCTACGCAATAACTCTGTCAAATTTTAGTCTACAGACTCGAAATTTGATATACAGGTTACTGAGTTTTGGGAAAATCTGTGTGATCGGTTTTCGGTTCGAAATTTGGCTGTTAAGAGGTCAAAATTTAACGATTTGACCTTTGAGAACTCTACCAAACTCCTCCGACAATTTTGGGTCAAAACACTGGAAATTTTAGATATAGGTTCCTTGGACATGGATTTAACTTAATAACTTGATTATGAGCCCAAGAGAATAAATGTTAACGGGGTCATAATAGGGGTGAAATTTTAAAAATAATTGATCGTTTTTTGTTTTTTTTTGCTCAGCATACACCTCCAAACATCCGCGCATGCCGGGCACCCATGCTAGTATATCTATAAAAGTGAACGTCTCTGTGTGTCTGCGTGTCTGTTGTCTGTATGTCTGTGTACATTTCCCTACGCAATAACTCTGTCAATTTATAGTCTACAGACTCGAAATTTGATATACAGGGTACGGAGATTTGAAAAAATCTTTGTAATCGGTTTTCGGTCAGAAACTTAGTTGTTAAGGGGTCAAAGTTCAACAATTTGATCTTTGATAACTCTACCGAACTCCTCCAACAATTTGGGGTCTAAACACTTGGAATTTTAGATATAGGTTCCTTGGACATGGATCTAACGTAATAACTTGGTTTGACCCTTAAACAATAAATGTTAAGGGGTCACAATAGGGGTCAAATTAAAAAATTGACCGCTTTTTTTTTGCTCAACATACACCTCCAAACCCCCGGGCAACGCTGGGCCGAAATTCTAGTATATCTATAAAAGTTAACGTGTCTGTGTGTGTGTGTGTCTGTGTACATTTCCCTACGCAATAACTCTGTCAAATTTCAGTCTACTGACTCGAAATTTGATATACATAGTACTGAGATTTGGGAAAATCTTTGTGATCGGTTTTTGGCCAGAGATTTGGCGACTAAAGGGTCAAAGTTCAACGATTTGACCTTTGAGAACTCTATCAAACTCCTCCGACAATTTTGGATATAAACACTTGAAATTTTAGATATAGGTTCCTTGAACATGGATCGTACTTAATAACATGATTTGAGCCCAAAACAATAAATTTTAAGGGATCATAATAGGGGTCAAAATAAAAAAAATTGACCTCTGCGGCCTCTACCAAATTACTCAGACAATTTCTGGTCTAAACATTTGAAATTTCACATAAAGGGCATTCAGAGATAGGGCAAGCTTTTTAATCGGTTTGGGTCCAAAATCTTTAGTTACCAATATATAAATGTATGTATGTATGTTTGCATGTCTGCCTAAAATTTTCGACAGAGGCGACAGATTTTACCAAGATCAGTATCGTTTTGAAGCTCGACCTTTCAGACGACAAATATCGAAAAATTGGCAAGAAACATTAATATCTTTACCTTCAACTGGGCACTTTTCTACAGGGGATCGCTTTTTTCACCGATATTTTCGAAAGTCATCCTCTTTTTTCGATTGTCTAGCCTTAATTAAAACCTACGTCACTTCTGGTTTGGCGATGGCCGTAACAGCAAAGACGTCACGTTTTTCCCCGTTCTTTTCATTCTTTGCAGTACGGGTTCGAGCCTGCCTTTTATTTTTTATTTATTTATTTTTGCTGAATACACTCCCCCAAACCCCCGGGCTACGCCGAGCTGAAATGCTAGTAGGAAATAAAAATAAAAATATTGATAATGAACAGGATAAATGCAACTGTAGATCTCACACACTCTGCCTACTTCAAAATAAATGTCTAACCAAAAGCATAATTTACTAAGCCATAGGAAACCCCGAATAACAAGAAATATTACGTATGTATCACCTCAGATTTCAAAAGCAGGTATATGCCTATAAATGTACGTTCAAAGACCAAAAACACAGAATGACGACAGCGTTGAGGCTTGACCTTTACTCCTGATCTTAAATGGAACACGTACATCAAATCTGTTGCCAAGGCCGCTGGAAAAATGGTGGGATCTTTCTATCGATCCGGTAAATATCTCACTGCTGATGCTATTCTCTATCTATATAAGAGCCAGGTACGTCCAAGGATGGAATATTGTTGCCACATCTGGGCAGGAGCTGCTAGAAAGGACTTGTCCTGCCTTGATAGAGTTCAAAATAGACTTCGTAGCCTCGTAGGAGATGTCCTTTTCTCTTCCTTGCAACCTCTATCTCACAGAAGAGATGTTGTGAGTTTGTCTCTGATGTATCGTTATTTTCATGGAAGCTTCAATCTATGGTTCTCCTTCGCCAAACTTTCACAAGAAACACTCGTCTAGCTGCACACACTATCAATAATTCCCCCACTCTTTATCTGTGCCTAAACCTAAACGTAGATTCCATGAACAAAGCTTCTTTCTTAGAACTGCACGCCTGTGGAATTGTCTTCCGTTTTCCTGCTTTCCGGCTGACTACAATATGGTTGTCTTCAAGTCTAACGTAAATAAGTTCTTGATGAGCCGTTCTATATAAGTTACCAAATTTACCAAATTTTCATTACTAATGATTACTATATTGTCCAATGTCTACTGTACACTCTTTAACCCTAATCCTTGAGTGACCTCTTGGCCTTGATAAGTAAAAAAAAAGCATGAGCAAACCAATACTGGGAACTCAAAGAAAGTGGACGTTCGCGGATAGTCGAATGGAAAATAGTAAGACAAGCAAGTACATGTAGGGACGTAGACGATCCATGTAGATTATGCCTAAATGAACAATTTTCTATCCTATTCTTTAAAGAACTCCAACGTTTATTAAACTGTAGGTGAGAAATAGCGAAAAACTATGTGCACAGGATAAACTTTACTCTAGGATAGCGATATAAAATGAATTTTGAAATTGACAATAACAATAGAAAATAAATAAATAAATAAATAAAATAAAGAATAAAATTCCTTGATCTCCTAGATAAGAGAGACAAATGCCTAATAATTCATTATCGCTGCAAGATGAACAACAGCAAAATAACTTTGAATATAGAATAGGAAATAATATCAGCACTCAACTATAGAACATATAGTTCTGGTTCGAACCCTAATACAGTCAAACTACACCGATGAGAAGCGAAACACGTGTACGTAGAGCAATGTTTTAATAAGTAAAATAACAAATAAATTATATATATATATATATATGTATATATATGTATATATATATGTATTAAAAAGAAAGTCTGCACTTGCAATTTTTCAAAAACTGCAAATTTAAGCTAAATTTAATGTAACTGTTTAAATAAACTATACCTCATTTGATTCGCCTTTTATTCCTCTATAATTTTACCTGTTCATATTTGACTTTTAATTGAAATATTCTAGTGTTCACGTCAATTTAAAAAAATAGCTTCAAATGTAGGAGACAAAAAGAAAGTTCGCGGCAACAAATTCGCTTAAAACCAGCTTAAATTATCGTCCCTAAATCAGTTTAAAATATCCACCAACAGGTAACAAAGCATCTCTAATCGGAATTATTGTTGTTACAGGTTATGCAACGTAACATTTAGTCCATATGCCCGACTTTCTCTTAGTGATCGTCAGGAGCTCATTAATCTCCACCTTTCTGGTTTATCCACTCGATTCATCGGCCACAGATTGAAATGTGATGAGAAAACGGTACGAAAGACTTGCAAAAGCACCAAAACACTGGCAGTGTTCGTGATGCCGCTAAATCTGGTCGTACTAGAGTTACTTCTAACAGGGAAAACAATGTTATCAAAATCTGCAGCCTAAGAAACAAATTTGAAACGGCTCCCCAAATGCAACACGGGTGCAATCTTTTTAAAAAGGTCTCTCTTTCTATTGTTCAATAGGCTAGGTAGTGCTGGTAGGCAGTACGTTCGTAGGAGGAAAGACGAAGAATTTAATCCTTAGTGCTCAGTTTCAACGCTGCAAGGTGGTGGAGGTTCAGTGTCGGTGTGGGGCATTATTAGTACCAATGGCCCAGGGCCTAAAGTTCACTTGCAAGATCGAATTATTTCGACCAAGTACATTAATATGTTGACAGAACATTTTCTACCTTACTTTGGTCGGAATTTGGATGATAATCCCATCTTCATGCAGGATAATGTTCCCATTCACACAGCTGGCAATGACAAGAGATTCTTTGATGAGCATGATATTCCGTGTTTAGAATGGCCTGCACAATCTTCATACTGCAATCCTCTCGAAAACATATGGCATTATATCAAGCAACGGCTATGCAATGATAAAATTTACAAATTTGGAAGAACTTTGGACAAAATTAAAGAAAAGTGAGATGCCCTTTCCCCGGAGTATTGCTGCAGTCTAATTCAAGAAATTCCCAAAAGATTGCAGGCTGTCAAATGACAGAAGGGCTATGCTACTAAATATTAACTAGTTCATTGTGTCCCTTTTGTAGTTGTGTTGCATTAATGTCCTAAAGTTACATTTAAATAACAATTTTCCATTGTGCGAACTTTCTTTTTGCCTCCTCAATTCGAAGTTATTTTTGAAAATTAACGTGAACACTATAATATTTCAAATAAAAGTCAAATATGAACAAGTAAAATTATAGAAGAATAAAAGGCCAATCAAATGAGGTATAGTTTGTTTAAACAGTTACATTAAATTTAGCTTAAATTAACAGTTTTTTGAAAAAATTGCAAATGCGGACTTTTTTATGCCGCCTGTATATATATATAAAATATATTTTTAGTCATCGACATACAGACCTGTTTCGTTGTTTCACAACTCATCAGTGCCGCTAGACTAACACCTCTCCCAAGCCGAGGATCGAACCTAGAACCGTCGTGATGACAGTCGGCAGTTCTACCCCTTGACTACGGAATCGGTGGCCGAAATTAACCTGTCCGAACGATTATTTAAATAAACATCCGTCCGCTACTCGTAGAGGGCTCAAACGTTTGTTTGTAAACAAATCGCGAGCTTCGCATTATTTCAGCTAAATTAAGTAGCGAGTAAGATAATTTACGAGAGTGCTCTACCAAAGAGGGGAGCTTTATAAAATATATTTTTAGTCATCGACATACAGACCTGTTTCGTTGTTTCACAACTCATCAGTGCCGCTAGACTAACACCTCTCCCAAGCCGAGGATCGAACCTAGAACCGTCGTGATGACAGTCGGCAGTTCTACCCCTTGACTACGGAATCGGTGGCCGAAATTAACCTGTCCGAACGATTATTTAAATAAACATCCGTCCGCTACTCGTAGAGGGCTCAAACGTTTGTTTGTAAACAAATCGCGAGCTTCAGACACTATATATATATATATATATATATATATATATATATATATATATATATATATATATATATATATATATATATAGTGTCTGGAGGTATTTAATAATTATTATAGCAAATAATTATGTCAGCCCTTTTAAGAACCACATTTCTTATCGTTGAGCACTTTCAGTTGAAATAAAAAGTCGGTCAATTTAGCTCGTATGAACAGATCATCGTATAATAATTAAATCACTCTAACCGACATCAAGAAGCATTTAAAAAAATAAATGTTTAAATTTCATCAATATTTCTCGCGGTTAACGGTGGCCGAATGGATTAGGTCCTTGCTAATGAAGCCAGAGATGGCTTCTGTTGCCGGGTTCGAATCTAACGGCTGGTGTTAATAGTGACACCCTGTACTGGTGATTTCCGAAAAGATGAAACACTAGTGTCTGTAGGTATTTAATAATTACTATATATATATATATATATATATATATATATATATATATATATATATATAGAGAGAGAGAGAGAGAGAGAGAGAGAGAGAGGCACACACACGTATACATTTAAATATCCATCTATGTACGTACATATTTATATACGCATATATATGTATATGAAAGCATGATATTAAATAATAAAATATGTACTGTGCATATATTAAAATATAACACACACACATATATATACACGTATATGTGTTATTTAATGTATATATATATATACATTATATTATAGACATTATATATCTTTTATTTATAGACAGTATATGCATTTACAGACAATTACTAACTATATATATACATGTACATATAAACACATATTCGTATATATATATGCATTTACATATGTATGTATATACATACATATATGCATTATATAATATAATATATATAATAAACAAACATACACATATATATATAATAGATACACTATTAATATTATGTATTATATATCTATGTATAATCCAAGAATATATATTTTATTCAGTTTTATAATCTGAAGAGGTATGAACCCCACAACCCCATATAATTGTACAGTTCTCCACTTGATTTCTAATATATCTCTTGCAAATGGACTACACTTTTATTTTCTTTTGTAAAACTAATAAAGGAAAATAAGTCTGCAATTCCCGATGCAAACCTTTCACAAAAAAAACAAAAAAAACACCTGCAATCCAGCGTTATTGAAAGAGAACAAAATCATGATTAGCTAAACAAGAACGACGATCGCCAATGCCAGCAAAAGTCTTGGCACTTAATCAACCAACAATTATGCAATACAATCGTTTACTGTAGGCTTTTCTTTTCTTTTTTCTTTTTTCATTGTGCAAAATATAATGTGTTTGTATCAATGAAAATAAGAAAAAAAATAAATAAAGCTAGCCGGATATACAGACGATGTTTTTATTTATCGTCTGGTTCACGAGGTTAGTTTAAATATCAGATGTAATTTAAAAAAAAAAAACCTGTGCTCTAGAACAAATGCACTCAGGTCTGCAAAAATGCTTGAGTAATCTCGTTGATATCCCCCAGCAAGAGCGCCTCAGGCGAATATCAGTAAACTAACCACCAAGGCCCCATAACGCAACAGATAAAAGTGCTATGTTAATCAGTTGTAAGCTAGAGCCTATTTGAGGTAAAAGGTTGAAACTTTCTAGTACCGTCAATACTCTGGACACAATTACAAATTAATTAACACTTCTACTCGATCTTGGCTGACAGAACGATAACTATCTACCCCCATGGATTAAATAAAAGGGATCGGTTCGAAATTCCGTACAAATTACTAAATTCGACATAAATATTCCCGAAGTTAAATAAGACGCGCTTAAAAAAGTCGGCGGTTATATCGGCTAAAACGTTGTGAGAATAATATTCAAGATGGAAACAGAAGTCTAATTAAACTAAATATTAAATGAACTAACCCGTACTCGATGGGAGAACATAAAGCCTGGGAGAATGGACCTCTTAAGACTTAAAAAAAAAAAAAGCATACTGCAGCCCGATAGAAGCACGGTTACTGTCGAACTGATTGTCGAAGACAGTTGCATAGTACATTTTAAATTTCCTTACCTGAACGGCGGCGTGTACAAGAAAAACACAGAGAGGTACGCCTGGATTCCGCAACCCACCCAAAGAATCGCGAAGAGAGCATATTGGATTTTCTGGTAACGTCCAAAGCCTCCAATTTGGGTAATGATGTTCTCCGGATCCATGTTTTTTTTTATGTATTTTTTTTTTTTTTTTTTTTTTTTTTTTTTTTTTGTGGTGTCTTTTCTTGGTTTCTTTGTTTTAACGCTTTATGGTGTTAGGTTTACGGACTTCTGTGTGTGTCGTCAGCAGAATGAAAACTCATGGCGAGACACGAGAGATCAGGTGGGTTTGGTCTTAATTGCCAGAGTGTGCACTCCCCATTCCACCCCACCGGCCCACCACCACCACACACGCGCGTGCACACACATACATACACACCTACGCTCGCGCCACGTAACGTCACTTACGATAAAAAGTAAGTTCAGACACAAATTTATCGGAGTAAACTTTGGATTTTCTATTGCCTCGCGGATCAGTCAAAACCAATTATTACTATCTTAACAAAGAACACAATCGTTGTTTTCACTTACATAAAATACTTCTTTGTATATATTTAACAAAAATATATATATATATTACGAAGAGGCCACGGCATTTCAAAGCATAGAGGCCACTCGAAAATAAGGGATAATGTGTATGCGATAGTTAATGGGACAATATCGTTGTAACCATTTATGATGGAAATTTAATATAATTAGATTATTTACGAGGACGGTTCGATAATAATTTGTTTACGTTGGACTTTAAAACGACAATATTGTAGTTAATTGGAAAGCAGCCCAGCGGAACAGAGTTCCACAGGCGTGCAGTTCTATTCGAACTACTGTTCTCATCTTAGACGTGATTCTCACAACGTTTCGGCCGATGTAACCTCCGACCTTTTTTCAGATGCATCCTGTTGAAGTCTATACGACTGGAAAAATATGCCGAGGTAAGCAGAGAGCACACACAGCACCTGGAATTATTGAATGGTCAATGTTGCTTAAGTTCGGTGATCAAACGAGGATTGGCGTGTCAACGTGATTAAGCCTTTTGTTAATCCTAAGCATATTCTGAAATAGTAACTCCTTACATTTACGCGGCAACATGTCTTGTTTAAGTGAATAATATATATATATATATATATATATATATATATATATATATATATATATATACACTTATATATACACATATATATACGTGTATATATAAGTGTATATATATACACTTTTATATATACACACATATATATATATATAAGTGTATATATACACTTATATACACACACACACACACACACACACACACATATATATATATATATATATATATATATATATATATATATATATATATATATATATATATATATATACACTCTTTACACATTTTATGCTTTGGATTATATTTAAAGTTGAACAAGATTAAATATGTATAAATGTGCGTATACACTCAGTAAAAAGTAGTTTCTCGCTTTCACACGCGTTACACGTTGACTAATTTTTAAAAGTGAATAAATTTCAGTATCTACATGCATGTACGCGTAAAACTCGGATTTAAACACACTATTTTTTTTATTTTTATACAAGGGTTGGGACCCTAATAGGTACTACCACTCCGGGTCAGAATGGACCTGGGATCAATGGCGATTAAAGAGTGGCTCCACACTCCCCAAAGCCCGCAAGCTGGGGCCTCACCATCGGATATAGTTTAAGCTCATATCCAGGACTTTTAAGTTAGGAAGCAAGTAGAGAGGTGGGAGTGTAGAAAAAAGGAGGGGGGAGGAGGCTATTGTTTTTGTTTTGGGCTTTGCGTGACTTAGTTGTGCAAATAATTAAAAATAAAAACAGAAAGATGTTAATGTAGGTGCATTTGTCCCAGGGAGTTATCTTCCGATAGCCTGATCTGGTTGCACCAGTTTATACAAGCACTTATCACGGTCCGAAGACCACTCGAGGATAAGGGTTCATGAATGCAATGTCGTAGTGTAGCAATTGTTAATAGTGTAAATTAAGTATAATTTGATTATTTAAGGGGACGGTTCAACAAGAACTTGTTTACATGAAACTTGAAGCCTACCTTACTGAAAAAAAAGAGCAATGGAACTGTGTTCAACGGGCGGGTAGTTCTAGGGAAGAAACTGTGTCCATGGAATCTGTGTTTAGATTTAGGCACGGATAGAGAGTGGAGAAAATTGTTGATATTAGTTGTAGTTCGATTGCTTTGTATGTAAATGTGGCAAGGGGGGAACCACAGGTTTGGAGTTCCGACGAGCACTTGCCATGAAAACAACGATAGAGGAGAGAGAATCTCGCGACGAGTCTTCTATGGGAAAGAGGCTATAGGGAAGAAAAACAAATGCATCACCTAATAGGCTTCGACGCCGATTTTGAACTCTATCAAGGCAGGATAGAAGTACCAAGCAGCTCCTGCCCAGATGTGGCAACAGTACACCATTTGGCTCTTATGCAAATAGAGGATTGCATTAGCAGTGAGATACCTACTGGAGCGGTAGAGTGATCCAACCATTTCTCCCAGCAATCTTGGCAACAGATTTGATGTATGTGTTTCATTTCATGTCAGGAGTGTAGGTCAGTCCTAGAAGATTGTCAAGACACGGAGCTTCTCCAAGACGCGAGCTATTCATTTCAGTTGGCGCCTGATTAGGGTCAAAACGATTATGATGAAAAAAAAAGCTTGGTTTTGGATGGATAAAAATTAATGTCACCTTTTTCCCCATTGCAAGATATGCTCAAGATCAGAAGAGAGAGAATCAGAAATATCTTGATCAACACAGTTTGGCTTATTTTTAAAAAGTGTACACAATAAACTATGCACGTATACATGTGTTAATACTCACTGATGTAAACACTTGCTCTCTTTTTTAAACACTACCACGTGACTTCTATATATATAAAAGCAAAACGTCTGTGTGCATGTATGTTTGTTTGTTTGTAACGCTAAAACTTTTGAAAGACGGAACCAAACTTGACAAATTTGGTATCATATCGAAGCCCCATCACCCGGATGACAAATATCGAAATTTCACGTCAAACGGACCACTAGAAGTTGGTCAACTGATCAGTTATCTTCGAGGGGGGCCCCAAAAAACCTGTCATTATCTATATATATAAAAGACAAATGTTTGTTTGTAACGCTAAAACTTGAGATGAAAGATTCCTCTCCCCTAAGAATAAAACATATGTTCAATATCTGCTTTTGTTTTTTCATTGTTTATACGGTCCCGAGCAACGCCGGGTAGCCCTGCTAGTATTTAAATAAAATACAATACATACATGTGTGTGTACATACTCGCTTATACAATTACTTTATGCTTTTCATATATCTACAGTTTCTCTGGTTTTTAAAAGTGAATAGATTTCATTTTTATTTTCAACTAGCGGGGGTACCTAGCGTTGCCCGGGTGTATTGAGGTGGTGTAGTAAGAAACCCCGACAAAAAGTAGTAGGGTAGTAGCGGGGGGGGGTCAAGATAACAGTAAGCAGCACCGCGTGGAGAGGGGTGTTAAAAAAGTGGTAGTAGGCAGGCAGGCTCGAACCTGTAACGCGAAGGTGAAAAAGAAGGTTAAAAGAAAAAACTTAACGTCTTAGCGGATGCGTCCATGGCAAAACCGGAAATCACAAGCGTTGGAATTAAGGCTAGTAAATCCAACCGCGACGATGAATTGCGAAAATGTCGACGAAAAAAAGCAACCCCTCCTTGTAGCAAACTGCCTAGTTTAAGGTGAAGTAATTAATGTTTTGGGCTAATTTTTCGATATTTGTCGTCTGAGACGTCGAGCTTCGAAACGATACCAGTTTCGTCAGGATCTGTCGCGTATGTCGAAAGTTTTATGCAGACACACAAACACACACATTTTGCCTTTTATATATTAGTTTATCTTATTAGTTTGTTCAAACTGTGGATGAGGGATCCTACCGGATGCCAATTATTCAACAGCTATCCTATATATTCCAACCGAGAGACCATTTTAAGATTATGACCTTCCCTTTAAGTGCAGTTGTTTGAATCTCTCTTACACTTGGTTCGCCGGGTATATTTGCCAGGTAGCTTTAAAAAATTCTTTTTCACAAGAATAGTTGCTCCTATGTCAACATGCATGTGCGTATACAATTTCTCATGGAAACACTATATTTCATACGCATAGAATTTGTTTATTTTTTAAATGTGGATAAAATACAATACATAGGATACTAGCAGGGAGACACGATGTTGCCCAGGATTGAATGATGATCAACGAATGTTTCATCCTTCCATATTATATCGTCATCAAAATCGTTGAAATCACCCATTTTTCAATCAAATCGATTGATTGCTTGCTCTAGTTGGAGACCAACCGCCGCTGCACCAGGAGGAAACTTCACATGTCTTCCGCAGTAACTTTGTCCACAATACATTGTAGTCTACATTGCACTGTAGAGAATCTCTTGTTGATTTTTTAAAATTATTTTCGCATATAATGGCTTGAATTGAAGTTTAAAGTACAAGTCAAGTATCATGCTCCAATAGACAAAAACATCTATAATATAAATCTCACTTGTCTGTTTTAAGATGTGTATGTATGTATGTATGCATGTATGTATGTTGGGGTGGAGAGGGCTCCCGTAAGACGTGGTGAAGGCAACCTTTCTAGGAGAAGCAAATCTCTGATTTAAAAAACCATAAAGCGGAAGACCATTACCCGCATTAAGCTGGTCTGCAGTTTAATTTGTTGCTGGCTATCTTGCTCTTGCTTGTTGCTGGATCTCAACATTTTGAGCCGAGAGAGAGACTTAGCTGTCGTACAAAGCTAAGACTCTGTAACATCATATTTGTATAGATACTCCCTCAGGCATTTGGGCTCATGGATTTTAAATGTCTGAGGGAGTGGCACTCGTCTGATAAGATGTTGCAATCATCATATCATCATGTATGTGTAAAACTTTAGACAGAGGCGACGGATTTTCACGATATTGGTATCATTTCTCGGACGACAAATATCGAAAAATTGGCTAGAAACATTAATTGCTTCACCCATAACTGGACAGTTTTCCACAAGTAGGGGTCGATATTCTGCGAGTCATTTTTGCAAGCCATCGTATTAGTTAGATTGGCTTAGCCTAATTTTAACGTTCCGCATTTCCGGCCGCGTCAGATTTTCTTTCGCTTTTTTTTCTTCGTTCGCGTCACAGGTTCGAGCCTGCCTGCCTGCCTACTACCATTTTTTTTTTTTTTTTTTTTTGCTTAACACACACCTACAAACACCCGGGCAACGCCGGGCACTCAGGCTAGTCTAAAATATAAATCTCATCCGTCTGTTTTAATGTATGTATGTATGTATGTATGTATGTATGTATGTTTGTATGTATGTATGTATGTATGTATGTTTGTATGTATGTTTGTATGTATGTATGTATGTATGTTTGTATGTATGTTTGTATGTATGTATGTATGTATGTATGTATGTATGTATGTATGTTTGTATGTATGTTTGTATGTATGTTTGTATGTATGTATGTATGTATGTATGTATGTATGTTTGTATGTATGTTTGTATGTATGTTTGTATGTATGTATGTATGTATGTATGTATGTATGTATGTATGTCTGCCTAAAGCTTTCGACAGAGACGACGGATTTTCGCGGGATTGGGATCGTTTTGAAGCCGACGCTTCGGACGACAAATATCGAAAAAGTGGCTAAAAACATTAATTCTTTCACCCTCAACTGGGCATTTTTCTACAAGGAGGGGTCGTTTTTTTCGCCGATGTTTTCGAACGTTACCCTCTCTTTTCGATTGACTAGCCTTAATTTAAACCTTCGCCACTTCTGGTTTGGCGATGAATGCAACGGCAAAAAACGCCACTTTTTTTGCGTTCTTTTCCTCATTCGCACCTGCCTGCCTACCATTTTTTTTTTTTTTTTTGCTGAGCACACACCTCCAAATACCCAGGTAACGCCGGGCACCCAGGCTAGTATTCTATAAATTGAAATATTAATTTCTAATGTACCGCTGTCATATCAAAGAACCTACTGTTGATTTTACATGACAAACCTTTCTACTTATGCGGTGAAAACGCCTTGAATTAAAGTTTAAAATGCAAAAGTCAAGCATTATGCTTCAAGTGTGCATTAAACAGAAACATTTATTTCGAACGTGCACCTGTCATATAAAAAAGCCTACTGTTGATTTTATATGCCGGGATTTTTTTGTTTGTGCGGTAATAAAACTTCTCAAACATCGCCTGTTCCGTCTTTCATAATTTTTCCGTAATCGATTACTGATATTATCGAAGACATTCCGATGCAAAACCTATCTACGAACACTGCCAGGTACATCAAGTACATTTTGTGAAATTTCAAAAAAATATGCCCAGCTGTTTAGGAGTCCATAAGGAACGAACTCACACTCACAACGTTTCTTTTATATAAAAGATAATTTACGAAGTCGGTTCACTGATAATTTGTTTATGCTGGACTTGAAGACGACAATATTGTAGTCAGTTGGAAAGCAGACCAGCGGAAGAGAGTTCCACGGGCGTGCAGTTCTATTTGAACTATTGTTCTCATCTTAGATGTGATTCTCACAACGTTTCGGCCGATGTAACCTCCGACCTTTTTTTTCAGGTGTATCCTGTTGAACTCGGAGATCTGAACTAGATTTCGGTACTTTTAAGGAATAGGTACCCCCCCCCCCAAAAAAAAAATTTTTTTCAATACTTACGTCATCAAAAAAAAAAAAGAGTAGTAAGTTGATCTTGAGTTTACTTTCGGCAGCCTTGGAATTTTATTCTTTAGTCCTCATAATCCAGGAGCGATGATGAAAACATTTTTCTAGCGACTTACACCAACAAAATGCATATACGGTTTCTATACTGCCAGCGGCATTCGCCCTAGGCGGGTTAAACCGACTTGCCCTAAAATAGAAAAAGTCAAGGGAATTCACAAGTAGTCCCAAGTCGCCTGCACAAAGTTTCTGTTAGATAGATAGATAGATTTTTTTTTTTTTTACATAGGCATCACCACATTATCAAGGCCAAGAGGCCACTCAAGGATAAGGGTTAAAGAGTGTGCAGTAGAAATTGGACATTATAGTAATCATTAGTAATGAAAATTTGATAAATTTGATAACTTATATGGAACGGCTCATCAAGAACTTATTTACGTTAGACTTGAAGACAACCATATTGTAGTCAGCCGGAAAGCAGGAAAACGGAAGACAATTCCACAGGCGTGCAGTTCTAAGAAAAAAGCTTTGTTCATGGAATCTACGTTTAGGTTTAGGCACAGATAAAGGTGGGGGGAATTATTGATAGTGTTTACAGCTAGACGAGTGTTTCTTGTGAAAGTTTGGCGAGGGGGGACCATAGATTGAAGCTCATTCGAACACTTTCCATGAAAATAACGATACATCAGAGACAAACTCGCAACATCTCTTCTGTGAGATAAAGGTTGCAAGGAAGAGAAAAGGACATCTCCTACGAGGCTACGAAGTCTATTTTGAACTCTAGATAGATAGATAGATAGATAGATAGAGAGAGAGAGAGAGAGAGAGAGAGAGAGAGAGAGAGAGAGAGAGAGAGAGTGTGATTAGTCCTGGGAGGATTAATCTGAATTGAAAATCGAAAAATATCGTAACATCTTATGATATTGGAAAAAAATGGCTCCGATGTTAGAAACGGTTTGCTTTTGTTTTCGTTTAAAATTTAATGTCATTGTTGGGACGAATAAGTAAATATGTTGAATGAATATTTTTGAGAGGAGGATTTATAATTATTTTTTGTATTATTTGGACTATTATTCTCATCTTGGTTATTGTTTTTCACAACGTTTCGGCCGATGTAACCTCCGACAATATTCAGGTGCATTTACACTAAATTTTATTGGTGAATGGCGAAAAAAGTTGTTTTTTTTTTTGTTTATTTTTTTGCTTACCCAACGAACATAGTTGTTAGAAATCCAAAACGCAAATTGCGCCATGCTATTTTTTTTTTTTTTTTATCATTATTACCAATAAAATCCAGTGTGAATTCACTTGAAGATGGTCGGAGGTTGCATCGGCGGAAAAATTGTGAAAAACAACCAAGATGAGAATAATGGTCCACATAATAAAAAAAAAAATAATTAAATGATAAATATTTATTGATTTTAAACTCCAAGTAAAACGAAAATCGATATATATGATACCCTCAACCCCACCCAAGTGTAACCTACATTTGCGAAAATATTTGCACATCTTACATAACTTTTTACGGTAATTCAAAATTTTAAAGTGAGCAGCAACTCTATGGCTTAATATTTTTTATAAATTTTTTAATCGTACTCGGTAATTGTATCGGAATCGCGAATTTAACACCGAATCGGTAATTGCATTAGGCTCGAAAGAAATATTGGAATTGCCTGAACACTAACACATACATGCGTGTGTATATATATATATTCATCCAGAGGAAGTCTCGAAATAAAGACGAAACGTTGATGAACACATAATACGGTTTGTTCCTTCTTATTTCTCTCTCTTTCTCTCTCTCTATATATAAAGCTGAACGTCTGTGTGTGTGCCTGGTTACGATTAGGCTCCTATATGGTTGACTATTATAGAAAACTGATCACATAATGATAGAAGATATATCGAGACACAAGACTGGATATGTTTGATCTGGCATAATGATGATTCATTAAAATTGTGGGGTCTGCGTACACGCCTGGTCCACAAAGTATGGAAATAAAAAAATTTTTAAATTAAAAAAAAAAACTTTTCATATCTATCTGCGTAAGCATACTTTGATAATTATGCTTTAGTTTTAAGAAATATGGCATAATAAAATTATGGGCTGTTCGTTCGCGCCTGACCTCCATAGAATGGAAATATGTCACAAAGTTTAACAAGTTTTTTTTTTTAATATAGATCCACATAATATTGTGATAAGTGTTTCAGTGTGAACAGGTATGGTATAATAAATTGCTCAGCAATAATCTTATCACAAACGACTTAAGAGAGGTCTTTACGTTTACTCATTCTTAGAACCTTCACGCGTGATGGCTTACTGTTGACTAACATGTTCCAGTACTTTCCAACGATGTAGAGTATGGTCTACAACAATGGATAAACTTCTAAAATGTATTATAGTGTCAACAAATTAAAATGCATATAACAATTTCCAGCATTATTTATAAAAAAATAATAATAAAATATAATTTAAAACAATGTGTCCAATACTTTTTTTCCGGCTATTCTCGTTTTTATTATATAATTCTTGTTATGCATTAAAAGGTTCCAATTTCTAACGTTATTTGTTATTGTTAAATTAGTAACTATTTCTTGTTAAATTTTTGTGTCATTCACTGCATAAAAAATGTGTTAAATAAAGAATATTGGGATGTGTCCAACACTTATTTTCCCCACTGTATATATATATTTGTAGTCATCGACATACAGTCCAGTTTCGTGGTATTACAACTTATTAGTGCCGCTAGACTAGCACCTCTTCCAAGCCAAGGATCGAACTTAGAACCGCCGATATATATATATATATATATATATATATATATATATATATATATATATATATATATATATATATATGTATTTATATATGTGTATATATGTGTATATATATGTATATCTATAAATATGTATGTATCTATATGTACGGATATGTATGTATATATATGTATATATATATGTATGTATATATATATATAGATATATAGATATATATAGATGTGTGTGTGTATATATATATATATATAGATATATAGATATATATTGAGAGAGAGAGAGAGAGATATGTATATATATACAAATATAGACATTCGTGAACAATATTTATTTTAAAAAAATTTAAATTGTTTACATTTGTTAAAATTAAAACATAAAAGTTGTTATTGTTTAAAATTATAAAAAGTTCTATTGATATTGTTTAAAATTACAAATTAAAAAAGGTTCATACTTAAGATTATAAAAAGTTCTCTTTATATTGCTTAAAAATTAAAAAAGAATTCTGTATATATTATTTAAAATGAATAAAACGTGTTTATTATTTTTTAAAACGGTTTTGTTTATATTGTTTGTTTGTTAGTTTTAAAAAAGTTCTGCCTATTTAAAGCTGTTAACTTCCGATATATATATATATATATATATATATATATATATATATATATATATATATATATATATATATATATGACTGTCCAAAAAGTAACTGAAGGGTTTTGAACTTAAATAGAGTCTTTATTTTAGATGATATATGTCTGTAATTTTAACACAATCCGAATAATCCCTCTGGTTCGCGACTTTGCTCCTTTATTTCGTTCAGCAACCTGGCAGACCTCGAAACAGTCAACCCCAAACCTTGTAAGAATATTAGGAAAACATCGGTTTGTTTTTTGTTTGTTTGTTTGTTTGTTTTTGTTTTACGGCAGATCAACCCTTTTCAGATGATTTAATGCCGAATCCAGTGATTTTAAAGAACAATTTTGTAGTAGAGTATATATTTTTTTTTTAAGTCGGTTTCTATTTAACCCATACCTGGGACCCTAACAGGTACTATCACTCTGGGTCAGAGTATATCTGGGAGCAATAGCAATTAAAGGGTGGCTCCACACTCCCCAAAGTCCGTAAGCTGGGGCCTCACCATCGGATATAGTTTAAGATCATATCCAGGCACTCGGGAAGTAGGGGTGGAATGAAAAGAGAGAAAAGAAAAAAAAAAAAAAAGATGTGGGAGAGGGGAAGGGCTGTTGTTTTTGTTTTGGGCTTTGCAGAACATGCTTTAGTTGTGCAAAAATTAGAAAGGAAAAAACAAATGTGTTAATGTAGGTGCATTTGTGTAAGGGAGTTATCTTCCGACAGCCTGATCTGGCTGCACCAGGAAAACATCACGAAATATAATTTGCCAGGTAATGGTCGAACAACGTTATTATGAATATGCATGCGTAACGTAATAGCTATTTTAATTTTTAGCCTGTTAACAAACATGCTTACATGGTGCGTATGAGTCATTTTTTTTTTTAACTTTTAAAATCATTACTATATATTGGGTCCAATATAATAATAAATACGATTTCTGCATAAATCAAACTATAATATTTAAGCGTATTTTACGACCAGGCAATGCCGGGCGGCTTGCTAGTATATATATATATAAAGCTGAATTTGTGTGTGTGTGTGTGTGTGTGTGTGTGTGTGTGTGTGTGTGTGTGTGTGTGTGTGTGTGTGTGGTCACGGATGAGCTCCTATATGGTTGACTATTATAGAAAACTGATTACATATAATGATATAAGATGTATTGAGACACATGAATGGGTATGTTTTATCTGGCAGAACGGTGGTTCATTTAAATTTTGGGGTCTGCGTTCGCGCCTGGTTCACAAAGTATGGAAATAAAAAATATTTAAATTAAAAAAAAAAACGTTTACAAGTATTTTTGATATAGATGTACATAAGAATACTTTGATAAGTATGTTTTAACTTAAATAGGGATGGTATAATAAAATTGTGGGGTCTGCGTTCGCGCCTGGTCCACAAAGTATGGAAATAAAAAATATTTAAATTAAAAAAAAAAACGTTTACAAGTATTTTTGATATAGATGTACATAAGAATACTTTGATAAGTATGTTTTAACTTAAATAGGGATGGTATAATAAAATTGTGGGATCTGCGTTCGCGCCTAGCCTCCATAAAATGGAAATAGGCACAAACTTTAATAAAGACTTTTCATATCTATCTGCGTAAGTATACTATGATAATTATGTTTCAGTTTGAAGAAATATGGTATAATAAAATTATGGGCTGTTCGTTCGCACCAGACCTCCATAGAATGGAAATATGTCACAAAGTTTAACAAGGTTTTTTTTTAATATAGATCCACATAATATTGTGATAAGTGTTTCAGTGTGAACAGGTATGGTATAATAAATTATGGGGTTTGTCTATTTTATTTTTACTTTCATCATATTTTGCTTTGGTTTTAATACCCCCAAATTCAACCGAACTCCTTTTCATAACCTATCATACTTTCATAAATCAGAGTCAATTTTCTGTAGGCTGTTTTTGAACCTAGTGAACGACGGGTACTTTTGCTAGTATTTATATAAACGGCTATATGACTGCCTGTCTGTCGATTAGTCTGTCTCTATATTTTTAAAGTTTATCTCCTTCGAAACTAAAAGTCGTAGAGCGGCGCTAGATTTTAGGGTTTTTATTCGATTAAAACTGTTTTTAAGGGTTAGGGTTAGGGTTTTTATTCGATTAAAACTGTTTTTAAGGGTAAGGGTTAGGGTTTTTATTCGATTAAAACTGTTTTTAAGGGTTAGGGTTAGGGTTTTTATTTGATTAAAACTGTTTTTAAGGGTTAGGGTTTTTATTCGATTAAAACTGTTTTTAAGGGTTAGGGTTAGGGTTTTTATTTGATTAAAACTGTTTTTAAGGGTTAGGGTCTTTATTCGATTAAAACTGTTTTAAAGGGTTAGGATTAGGGTTTTTATTCGATTAAAACTGTTTTTAAGGGTAAGGGTTAGGGTTTTTATTCGAATAAAACTGTTTTTAAGGGTAAGGGTTAGGGTTTTTATTCGATTAAAACTGTTTTTAAGGGTTAGGGTTAGTGTTTTATTCGATTAAAACTGTTTTTAAGGGTTAGGGTTTTATTCGATTAAAACTGTTTTTAAGGGTTAGGGTTTTTATTCGATTAAAACTGTTTTTAAGGATTAGGGTTAGGGTTTTTATTCGATTAAAACTGTTTTTAAGGGTTAGGGTTAGGGGTTTTATTTGATTAAAACTGTTTTTAAGGGTTAGGGTTTTTATTCGATTAAAACTGTTTTTAAGGGTTAGGGTTAGGGTTTTTATTTTATTAAAACTGTTTTTAAGGGTTAGGGTTTTTATTCGATTAAAACTGTTTTTAAGGGTTAGGGTTTTTATTCGATTAAAACTGTTTTTAAGGGTTAGGGTTTTATTCGATTAAAACTGTTTTTAAGGGTTAGGGTTAGGGGTTTTATTCGATTAAAACTGTTTTTAAGGGTTATGGTTAGGGTTTTTATTCGATTAAAACTGTTTTTAAGGGTTAGGGTTTTTATTCGATTAAAACTGTTTTTAAGGGTAAGGGTTATGGTTTTTATTCGATTAAAACTGTTTTTAAGGGTTAGGGTTAGGGTTTTTATTCGATTAAAACTGTTTTTAAGGGTTAGGGTTAGGGTTTTTATTCGATTAAAACTGTTTTTAAGGGTTAGGGTTAGGGTTTTTATTCGATTAAAACTGTTTTTAAGCGTTAGGGTTAGGGTTTTTATTCGATTAAAACTGTTTTTAAGGGTAAGGGTTAGGGTTTTTATTCGATTAAAACTGTTTTTAAGGGTTAGGGTTAGGGTTTTTATTCGATTAAAACTGTTTTTAAGGGTTAGGGTTAGGGTTTTTATTCGATTAAAACTGTTTTTAAGGGTTAGGGTTAGGGGTTTTATTCGATTAAAACTGTTTTTAAGCGTTAGGGTTAGGGTTTTTATTCGATTAAAACTGTTTTTAAGGGTTATGGTTAGGGTTTTTATTCGATTAAAACTGTTTTTAAGGGTTAGGGTTAGGGTTTTTATTCGATTAAAACTGTTTTTAAGGGTTAGGGTTAGGGTTTTTATTCGATTAAAACTGTTTTTAAGGGTTAGGGTTAGGGGTTTTATTCGATTAAAACTGTTTTTAAGGGTTAGGGTTAGGGTTTTTATTCGATTAAAACTGTTTTTAAGGGTTAGGGTTAGTGTTTTTATTCGATTAAAACTGTTTTTAAGGGTTAGGGTTAGGGTTTTTATTCGATTAAAATTGTTTTTAAGGGATAGGGTTAGGGTTTTTATTCGATTAAAACTGTTTTTAAGGGTTAGGGTTAGGGTTTTTATTCGATTAAAACTGTTTTTAAGGGGTCAAAAATGAGTAAAAATTATATTTAGAATAACACTTGATTAAAAGAAAAACTACCGAAAAATCTTTATATTGTACGTACTTGTCAAGGAATAAAGTTATCATATTCCAAAGATCACGTTAACTGATCAAGTATTTTGTTTGTAATGGAGAAAATCAAAATAGAAAGGTATAAGGTGGCCGGAAACGGACATCTTGTTTTATATTTTGCCAACATTCAAGGGCGACAATACAACTCGATTACAAGGATTTAGCTTGTATTCAAAATAATTAAAACGTTTTAATCGCTAAAAGTCCCAAAGTTTGATTTTGTAAATAAAAAAAAATAAAAAAACGTTATCGATTTACGCGATTTTTGGAATATAACGTTTTCGTTCCGTGACAAGTACGTGCATCTTTAAGATTTTTCTGTATTTTTTGTGTTTCAATAAAGTTTAATTCAAAATAAACACTATATTCTTTATTATTTAAAACATATAAGATTTGATCATTACTCGTCCGACCTGGCAGTAATATCCCGGATTATTGAACTCATTCTGATATTGGACTGCCCAGGTTGTATGATATCCTTTTTCTATGACTCTTAAGTACCATTTAAATAACTTTTAAATAACATTTTCAATATATGTGCTGATAAGCAAAATATGTTTATTCATAGCTGAACTGTTGCGGGGAACCACCCTCCAAAAGGACTAATCCATCGTCCATATAAACTTTACGCATGACGGTTCCAGGCGGGGGATCTAATTTCAGAGCGACTCTCGCATGCGCAATGAAGTATCTACACTGTTCGTTTGTAACCTTTCCGTTTTTCATGTAATGCGTATTTAAACTGTTCTCCGTTGTGGCTACTTGCGAGCCATAACACTGGCGACATTGGATTCTAGACACATACACATTTCTAAAACAGTGTTACCAAAAACACTGGCGACATGGGATTCGAGGTACATATTCACGTCTAAAACAGTGTTCCTATAACAGTGACGACATTGGATTCAAGAAACAGTCACACCTAAAATAATGTTCTGAAAACATTAACGACGTTGAACTCAAATGTTTATCGCGCTTAAAGTGTAGCATAACACTTGCGACTGAAGGACTCGCGGAAATTTAAAAAAAAATACGACTTACAACCGTTAATTCACAAAAAAAAACGGACAACTACGGAACGAAAAGGATTTGGGGAAAAAGGTCGTCGCTACTTAAAAGGTAAATTTTTACTTTGTAAAAAAAAAAAAAAAAAAAAAAAAAAAAAAATTCATCGCTGTTTTCTCTACTAAAACATAAATCGTTGCTTTATTTTTATTTTTTTTAACAATTAAGCTGTTTCCCTAAATTAATATAAATTTTTTTTTTTTTTTTTTTTTTTTTTTTTTTTTTTGCTTTGTTTCATTGTTCTGATAGGAAAAATCAAAACGTTTTGAAGTCCAACCAAGCAAACGATTTTCTAACCAGACAACGAACGTTTTAAAATTGCTAAATCCAACCAGACAAAATGGACGAACTAAAATTAGCGTTATAACATTTGACTAAGTTGCAAATTGAAGCAGCTGATATCAACAACGAACAGACGACCATCAAAAGGAATTACAAAAACAAGCAGTCGAAGCTCAAAAACAGTCGGTTGAGTTTCATATCCAATTGACAGTACGCCAACAACGTACAGAGGAACTATTTGAAGAACGTCAATTACGAACAGAAGAATTACTTGCAGAAATCGCAAAGAATAACGCGTACTCTGAAAGCGATTCAGCTTTTTCTCAAAATACAATATGGTCCGCAATAGATAATTTTAAATATGAAAACTTGAAACGGCTGAACATGACGAATTCGTTGATTACATCTTGCCACGGAAAACTGCAGATTTATCAGTCAATGAGACGGAAAATCTGTTAATAGAACTTTTCTCCCCGAAAACGTCTTCATAAGTGATGGAGATGTTTGAATGTGACCATAGACGATAATGACGACTTTGCCACATACGCAGGCAGCACTAGTGAACAAGCAATTATGACTAAAAGTTGTCTAAATAACAGACAATTTTAAATGCCCTGGTTTTGCAAAAGGTTTAACCTCAGGAAAAGATGCGGACATCAGGCGCAGAGTTCTTACGAAGTAAGAAAACGAACCAAACTTAACACTACACAAATTGACTGCGGCTTGTCAAAGTTGAAATAATAAAAAAAAGATGCCAGAAATATCGAAGCATGCCTCACAAATATGGAAACAAAAATAACAAAGAAAAAACCGTCAAGACGGTACACAGAAAATTACCCCCCCCCTAAAAAGTCGGAAAAAATCAAAAGCACCAAGCCCTTGCTGCAGATGAGGTGGAAAACACTGGCTAAAAGATTGCCCATTTTTAAAAAAGATGCCTGATATGTAATACAATCGGACATAAAAAGCTCTAACTGCAGGAAAAATCAGAACAAAAGCCGAGTACGCCAAACAATAATTAAAGACGCCGTAAATGAAAACCTACTCAAATACGTAACGGTCAACATTCTCGTCAAGGATATAAAATTTCAGTTAGACAGTGGGTCGGATCTTTCAATTATAAATTTCAAAACAAGGAACAAATGACAAAACCGACTGTTAAGAACCAACACAAGGGCGACGGCCGTCAATGGTACAAAAATAATTGAGGGTGAATTAATCACCAACGTCACGTTGCTGGTAAAAACAAAACTAAAACTGTATGTCTTAAAAAATAGAACATCTTTGGTTCCGATAGCATGGGCGAATTTCATTTTGTGGGATCTTCCTATATCCACATTTTGCAAAAAAAAAAAAAAAACCCATCCAGCTGAAACTGAGAAACTTATAACCAGTTTTAAAAAATAATTCCCAAATGTATTTTCTCCTGGCCTTGGGAGATGCACAAAAATGGCCGCTGATTTTAAGCTAAAACCGGGCACACAATCGGAGTTTTAAAAAAAAAAACAAAAAACGTAATGTCCCGTTCGCATCTCTGAACAAGATAAATTATGAACTGGATAGATTAGAAAACAACGGTATACTATGGCTAAAATTGAATATAGTGAGTGGGCTGCGCCAGCAGTTTACGTGAAGTGAAAAAAAAAGTTCCAAAGAAATCCGTTAGCGCTGACTTCTCGACCGGACTCAACGGGTCATTAGCAGACTTTCCCTATCCGTTACGCAGCCCAGAGGAAGTGTTCACGAAATTAAATGGCGGCAAGTTTTTCTAAGATCGACTTGAGCGACGCTTATTTACAAAACAAAAGCGGAAACCTCCTCCTCATCGGGGTTTGTACAGATACGAAAGGCTCGCGTTTGGAGTCAAGGTAGCACCCGCGATATTCCAGTAAGTCATGGATACCATGCTGAGCGACCGGGACAATGCAATCGCATATCTAGACAACATCATTATAGCCAGCAAAAGTAGGGAGGAACACGCAAACCATATCAGACAAGTATTCAGTCGAATACAAAATTATGCGTTTAAGATTTAAAAAAAAAAGACAAGGTTCTGTTTTTAATGTTTGTTTTAAAATGCTATCCATATTAAAAACTGTTAACTTCCGAAATACCGATATTATTGTTCATATTATGTTTTCATGGTAACATAAAGGGGATTATGGGGAATTTGCTTCCTTTTCTGTGATATAGATCGAGAGCAGTTTGCTACCTTATCTCCAATCTTGACTTTTTTATAAAATGACTTTAATTGAAAGTAAAAAGCGAAAATCTCATGCTTCAATTGTGCTCTAAATAGAAACATTTATTTTTATATCGAATGCGCCCCTGTATAATCAAAGGACTTGCTGTTGATTTTTTTTTTTTTTTTTTTTTTTTACACTAGTCTTTTCTGCGTGTGCTATGATAAAAATTCTCAAGTGCACTTGTTTTGTTAGACTGTATCAAGGTGTTAACTTTGTTAAAATTCGTATTGTTCATGCTATAATCGGATTCGTTTCTTATTACTAATTACGATATATATATATAATACCTAATAATATATGTATAATGCGGGAGCGGTGCAGGTGTCTATGCGCGCATGTGCATATATTTGCACGCCAGGGCGGAGATACATGTGTACATGTGAACGTTTCTTTAAGTATGTGTGATCAGGCGCGCGGTCGTTAGCTAACCCTCTCCAAATAATTAACAAATAAAAACCAAATAAATAAACCGAATCATAGCCCCCCCCCCCCGCCTCCGAACCTAAGCGAACACCCAACAGGTCAAGACATACTTATCAAGAAATCATCTCACCAACGAGACGCCAAAAACTTTAACATGAAGACTCGAATTTTAAAGTAACCCCCTCCTCCTACCCTCCATGTATCCCTATGCCCTCAGCCACACCAGAAATGAACTTCCCAGACCCTCCCCCACAAAGTTCTTAAACTCCAAAACTAAAACATTACCCACATACCAAGCACCCCCTCCCACCTTCCCCCTTATTCCCTTCCTCTTTTTTCCGCTCTTCTCGCGCCCCTTCCCTGACATCATTCACTCTTTCATCCCATCATAACGAACATTTCTGTAAAAGTCTGAGGGAGCAAGACGGCAAAAAAAAAAAAAAAAAAAAAAAAAAAAAAAAAACTGCCGAGTAGCTGAAACAATGTAACGTAACAGAAAGATACGGTAATAAAAAAAATAAAACGCATATTTGCTCTACAACAGTATAGAGCAGTGGTTATCAACCTTTTTCACTCCATTCCCCCCTTCATGAATTCTCAACATTCGTGTGGCTCCCCTTCATTTTTCTCCCAAATCCCACCCTGCCAAAAAAGGCGCAGAAAAAAAAGAATAAATAAAATGTTGATGAAGAGAACACCCTTGCTTTATTACAAAGTTTACAGTCATAATTATCTTATATTGATAGATTTCTGTGATATGCTTAACTTACATCACTAGACTACAAAAGACTAGCAGACAATAGCAAATTTGATTTGGATGGGGGAAAGTTCAATTAACCTCTGCATACTTTATCACACATCAGTGGGAAGGCTGATATTGTTTCTTTTCAGTCAGTTGACGAATCCGAGGTTGTGTCACTGACAATGCACATCTCATGTCGGGGTCCACATCCAATCGGTTGCGGCTCTTATTCTTGATTTGTAGAAGGGTGGAGAAACCAGACTCACATAAATAGGTAGTTGAAAAAGGCAAGAGTAGTCGAAGTGCAATCTCACTGACTTTTGGATATGACTGATGCATCGAACACCAGAATACATTCAGAGATTTTTCTTCATAGAGATCTTTGGCAGCAGAATCATGTTTGAGATCAAGGAACTCGTCCTGAACATCACTGGGAATGGTAGTAATATCAAGAGTGCCAGAGAATGGATTCCTTACCAACTTCCCTTCTTCCTCCTCGAATTCTGGGAAGTACATATTAAGTTCACTTTCCAAGGATCTCAGATGCTGGGTGATTTCAGTTTTAAGTAATGGGTCAAGCAGACTATCTTCTTCATTCTCGTCAAGGACAGCTGAAAGGTTTTCAAACATGGCAACATTCCCGGCACCGACTTTCCTTTGCCAATTCTGGAGCTTGGCAAGAAATCCACGAAGACAGTCCATCAGGTGAAACACATTTCTTTCCTTGCCCTGTAGTTTCAGATTCAACCTATTTAGCTGCTCAAATATATCTGCTAAATATGCAAGACGTGGCTCCCACAAAACCTCATTGAAGTGACTCGACAGATCATCTTTCCCTTGCATTTCCAGGAACAATTTTAGCTCCCCCCGAAGTTCAAACACTCGATTCACAACATTGCCCTTGGAAAGCCAGCGCACTTTGGAGTAAAAGAGGAGAGCTTCATGCTCCGAATCCATGTCTCTACAGAGGTTCTGGAAAAGGCGAGAGTTCAGAGCTCCAGCTTTTACAAAGTTGACGCATTTGACCACTGCCTCCAGGATCTTGCAAAGTTCATCAGGGAGGGTTTTCGACGCCAGTGCAAAACGATGGATCATACAATGAACCCCCTTGGCATTCGGAGCTACTTCCTTGACACGCTTCTGGAACCCTGATTTTGATCCCAGCATCGCTGGAGCCCCGTCTGTACAGACTCCACAACAATTTTCCCATGGGATCCTGTTAGCTTTGAAGAAAGAAGATAGCTTTTCCATCACATCTTCAGCTGTTGTGGTGGTCTCAAGCTGTGTACATAACAGATATTCTTCCTTGATATCACAAGAAAATATACCTAACAAACACGAGTAGCTGTGCACACGAACTCACATCCGTTGACTCATCCAGTTGTATTGCAAACATACCAGCTGGAGACGATTTGATCTCCTGTATCACTTTTTCCTTTATGTCATCTGACATTTCATTAATTCTCCGCTTCACTGTGTCGTTTGACAAGGAAATTTGTTGAATTTTACGTTCATTTGCATCTCCAAGAACACGCTTGACCATCTTTAAAGTACATGGCTTAATTAAGGTTTCACCAATTGTGTGGGGCTTCTTTTGCTTCGCTATTTCAAGGGCAACCTCGTATGATGCCTCAACTACACTTGAGGTCTGTTGTTGGAAAGCACCAGTTGCATCCAGTTTCTGTTTTCCGAAACTACTTTCATGGCGCCTGAAGAAATCGGGGTCTTTTTCAGCATACTGTGGATGGATGGTCTGCAAATGATGCTTCAACTTACTAGGCCTCATAGAATCGTTCCCCAACACTTTGAAGCACAGTACACACTGAGGTTTCTCGATGCCATCAGCGAGAATTGATGTAAATCCGTAGCTAATGTACTCTTCACTGTACTTCCGCTTCTTAGTAACACTAGTAGCCATCGCAAATCTAGGGAAAATAAAGAAGACAGACCATCAGAACAAACATTAAGTGATAAGACAAAAGAATGATAATGAAGGACAGATAAATAGGACAAGTGATAAAATGACAAACACACAAATATCCACATACATAATACATCCATGGACTCACACATTAAGCACACACACAGTCATACACAAACATACACAGAGAGAGTAAAGATGATAAACATTCACACTCAACCTAGCAAGCTGAAATGTACTTTCTACAGCAAGAACACACCTCCTTTGACAAGCACTGCCCCAATTGAAATTATGAGAAGAATAGCGAGTCACATCAATATTAGCACTAAAAAAAAAAAAGCAGGAATACCTGAGTAGGGAATGAGCATGAATACAATGATACCAAAAAATAAGAAAATAATAAAGGAAGTGCACAAATATTTCACACACGAAAACAGCGACCGCATTTATAATTGTCGAACAAAATAAGTAAAACAGTATACAGTATGGTTCAGAATCAATTATACCCACATGTTTACGTGCTGATATCCAAGGCCACACTGAGATAATTCGATCACCTCTCTCCCACATACATACACACATACATACATACACACGTACACACACATTCGTAACAATATTATGTAGGTAACAAAATTTTATTGTCAACTTAATCAATTAAAAAAGAAAATTCCACCATGGCCCCCCTAAATTATTGCCATGGCCCCCTTGGGGGCCATGGCCCCCAGGTTGAGAGTCTATGGTATAGAGCACTTTTTTCCAGTTTTTATTAATTACCATTTACACTGTATATAATACATATATATATTATATATATTTGTTTATAATTAATGGTTCCCATATCGTATTAAATTCTATACTAGGTCTACTTAGTAACTGGTTATTTCCCAGCATATGTGATACTTCTTTCAGTTGTCTTTTCACCGTTCTTCTGTCTATAATTTTTACTTCATCCTATAATGGTAACTGCTTACCCTTTTCCTTCCAGATATGGTCACTTATACCTAATAAATAAGAACATTAATATAAATATAGGCAGACGTTAATATATATTAGTAAGAGACTTAAACCTATCTCTATTTCTAGTTGTAAATATCATTAATCGTCGAATTCCCGAGTTTCACAGAAATATTCCCGACTTCGATAAGATACAACTAAAAAAAGGTCGGTGGTTACATCGACCGAAACGTTGTGAAATTGATACTCATATTAACAGTTATCCAATGAATTCAAATACGAATAACCAATCCTTATCTAAAAAAAATTCAGAAAAATCAATATCAAGGAGGTTCAGAACGACTGGAAACAATACCGTCATGGACGGAGTGTACATGCAGCACCTGATATTCCCAAATTCTTACCCATTTTAGTACAGATCAGGCTCAACGTTGCTGAACTCCGGTGACCTCACAGAAACCGGTGTGCCAACGTGAATATTCTTTGTTGTTCAAAATACGTGCGCCTGTACTTGTAATTGAATCCTTATTCATTTTTTTTTTTTTTTTTTTTTTTTTTTTGCTATTTCTAACGGACAGTTTGCTTAAAGTTTTAGCTCTCGCGGTTTGGAAGTCCTTCTCCCTTATCAATGTATTTGTCGATAAGATTACAAACGTCGCGTTTGCTGGTCAAGTTTCCCACAATCATCTTGACATGACGTAAAGCATTGTTTGCTTATATTTCATGCTTACTGCGGAAGCAATGTCGAGCTTCTCTAAGTTGCGTCCGGTCGCATCTCGAACGCGTTCGTCTTTGCATGTATGAGCAATTAGTTTACCTCCTTTGCTAAGATCAAATTACGATTTACTTCAAAAAGCAAATAACGACTGCGGTGCAGGATAGGTAAGGCACCAGTAAGATTTAACCAGCTCTGAACAACAAAAAAAAACTTTTTAAAAAAATTTCATGACACTCAACACTGCTATATTAAAGTGAAATTTGGAATCTCAAAATCGGCCAAGAAAAGGTGTTTGATTCAAAGTGCCTTAGAAAGATTACAGGTATCTAATAGTTGGTTGGTTTTTATTTTACGGCATATCAAACCTTTTCAGGTTATTTAATGCCAAATCCTGTGATTTTGAAAAAATTTTAATAGAATATATTTGTTTTGTCAAGTCAGTTACTATTTAACCCATAGCTGGGACCCTAACAGGCACTACCACTCCGGGTCAGAGTGGACCTAGGAGCAATGGCAATTAAAGGATGGATCCAGACTCCCCAAAGCCCGCAAGCTGGGGCCTCACCATCGGATATAGTTTAAGGTCATATCCAGGACCAGATATCTAATAGTTCGATCTAATGACTAACCAATAGGCGAGAGATCGAAGATAGTATAGTCAATAATCTACAGACGACGTTTAGTTTGGCTCGGAAATGATACCTGTATTCAGTCTCGAAAGGCAAAGTATACCTCCTAAGGACAGCTGCGCGTGTAATTATCTGGCAAGGGTTGCGCATTCTCCAACCACACCTCTCCTGAATTGGCACTGCTTGAGTTCAATGGCAAGAAGTCCAGGATGACTGGAAACAATGCCGAGTTAAGCGGAGAGCACATACAGCACCTGGAAGTCTAAAACAGTCACCCATCTAGTACTGGCCAGACTCATCCTTGCTTAACTTCGGTGATCTGACGGGAACCGGTGTGTCAACGTGATTATGGCGTATTGGTTTGGAAATACCATAAGATTGAGCAAGAATTCAAAGATCGCACTGACAAGAATGTAGTATCGTCAATTATCTGCAAACGACGTTTATGTTGGCTCGTCAATACCGTGAGACGAAGAATTCAAAGATCGCCCTGACCAGCACGTAGTATTGTTAATCTGCAAACGACGTTTAGGTTTACTTGGAAATACCGGGAGATTGACCAAGAATTCAAAGATCGTACCAACTAGCACGTAGTATCATCAGTAATCGGCAAACGACGTTTATGTTGGTTCGGAAATACTATGAAATTGACGAAGAAGTCAAAGATCCTATTGACCAGTACGTTGTTTTGTTAATCTGCAAACGACGTTTAGGCTTATTAGAAATACCGTAAGATTGGTTTCATAAGGAATTGTCAACTAAGTGTTCTAGTCAATGAATGCCTCATGAAAAAGAAAAGGAAAACCAAAATGAACTGGAATAAAACAATCGAAAGAGATTTTATTGCAACGGCAAGAAGCTGGATGAACGCCGTGGATCTAACTTCAGATCGAAAATGATGGTATACTGTGACTGCCTTATGTATCGCAAGACGCAGGAGTTCCTAATAAGATACGTCCATTCAGACTGCACGTTTAGCAGTGCAAACGATCTGCCTTTTCGTACGTCAGTTCGTTTTGAGCGCGTAGTGCAATGGTGAAAAATGTCGCTGGTTAATTTTAATGAATTCAAAACCAAGCTTCTAACTTTTTGCCACCAACGCTCTGATTCACTTATTCCCAATTAAAATGAATGACTCTCGTCTAGAGGAAGCACCCTGTTTTGACAAGCCTCTGATATTGGCCTTCATTCTTGACCTGAAATAAAAAAAATTCGCATCAAATCTGTTGCCAATTTTGCTAGAAACATGATTTGATCATTGTACCATCCCAGAAAGTATATAATATGCCCGACGCAATCCTCGACAGGTTTAAAAGCGAAATATGTCATAAGATGGAGTACTGCTCAGAGTACTCTTCCCTGCCTTGATCTAGTAAACGATGTCATTTTCTCCTTACTCCCCCCCCTTCCTCACAGAATATAAAGCGAGTATTTCTTTGTTCTATCGTTATTTTCATCTTAGGTGTTCGACTGCACTTCAATGTATGGCCCCCTGGAAACATATTCAACTAACACTCGTCTACCTGCAACCACTGTCAACAATTTCCCCTATTCTCTATTTGTGTCTAAAACAAAACTGAACGTCCATGAGCAAATGTTCTTTCCTATACCTTCCCGCATGCGAAGGACAATAGCGCGAGGCTACTTCACAGCTTTCTATTACGTAGCAATTTCCAAGCCCGATATAAACAAGTTCGTATTAAGCCGTCGCCTTAACCTTTTACCGCCAGAATTTTTAATGCAATAAATAATTTTATTTAACCATGAATTTTTGTTCTTCTTGACTAAAGGAAAAGTATAAAAGAAGAAATCACCAAAATGTTGACCCATGCATAAACTTGTATTTGAAGACCAATCTAGATGACCAGCATAAGAGTAAGAAATATTTCCTATACAGGTGTTTGGGAAGAACAATTTGATGGTAAGGGGTTAAATAATCAAATTTTACCCAATTTTCTACCACTATCTATTACGATGGTTTTTATCTCATGGGCCACCCGACATTCGCTGATCCTTATCCTCATGTAGTATTTAGGCCTTGATAAGCGGTGACTCCCTAGAAAAGTTAGATTCTTTCGACCGATGCCAGGGTGTAGTGGAAGATAGGACTTGGGATAAACATTAAAAGTTGCAAAATAAGGACTTGTTGTGACCCCAATTTGTCAAGAGTCTAGTATATATAAATATTGCAATCTTGTTTGCTAGAACCCCCCCCCAACAAAAAATAGCCCCCCCCCAACAAAAAATAACCCCCCCCCAACAAAAAAAAATAAAATGTAACGATCGAGAGAATCGTCTCAAATGTAACACCCAATAAAACTCTTGCTTTAACACTTGACTGAACTCTTATAAAAAATCTAACTCTCGGTCGAGCTTTCAAAAAAAAAAAAAAAATAACAGTCGACAAAAAACACTCTAAGTATATAGAGTATTCAGACACGTGGAAAACGTTGTAATCGGGTTTTATCTCAAAAGAAAGGCTACTAATTGAAAAAATGGGTACTTGGGGGGGGTGATCGGATTTTTATTTGTTTGTCAACTGTTTCAAGATTGCGCATGACATAACAGGTTACTCATGTAAAGAATGGGTAGGTTTGAAAACACTTTTAAATATAGTGGCAAACTGGCCTAATGGTTATCGTACTTGACTCACTGTCTTTAGGTTTTGGTTTCGATCTCAGCTCGAATATTTTTGTTTATTGGTTACAAGAATAAACTCTTTAGAAAAAAAACAATTTCATTTTTTTAAAGGAATTTTTTTTACAAAGGAGTAACCACTTATCAAGGCCCAGAGGCCACTCCAGAATAAGGGTTAAGGAGTGTACAGTGGTTAATAGGACAGGATTATTTGCATTCTTCGGACTGTGCTGTTCCAATCTTGGTTATTATTCGAACATTTCGGTCGATATAATTTCTGACCTTCTTGATGAATCCGCAAAACTCAGGAATATTTTTGTCAAACTCGGTAATCTTTCTGTCGAACTCGGAAAACTGCACGGAATTTCCAACAGAACCCTTTATTTAATCCACGGCGGTTGCATGTTCTCGTTCAGTCAGACATGACTGGGTAGAAATCCTCAGTGTAATTTTCGTGTCCCCCACACTGAGGATTGAACCTTCAGCCTCCAGAAGAGTGTAACTAACTTCTAAATTTTACCGAGTACTTTATCCACTACGCCACGAGTCCTTGGCTGGCCGAACGAGAGTATGCTCCCCATCGTGGATTAAATTAAGAGATTCGTTTGAAATTCCATGCAGATTCCCGAGTTCGGCAGAAATATTCCCGGGTTCAACAGAAACATTCGAGAGTTCAACAAGATGTACCTTAAGAAGGTCAGAGGTTTCATCGACAGAAACATTGTGAAAACATGCAAGATGAGAACGGTAATCTGAATAATCCAAATAATACAGATTATGAATCCTTATCTAAAAAAATTTAAGAAAACTATCACTCGAAAGTTAAAATATGTAACACCCGATGGAACTATATAAAAAAAAAATGTAACACTCGACAGAATTCTAAAACTGCATAACATTCAATAAAACTTCCAGAACACATTCCGTGATATATTTATATAAGAAAATGAGTGGTCTCAGCAATGACAAAGAGTGCAAATTATGCAATACAGAAGTAGTGTGAGCAACCCGACATCCAACTGTAACGTTCTGCTAGATGGCTATTATACGACCCAACGCAATGGAGTGTGTAAATATCGCTACTGGAACATCTGTCAAAAGTTGAAAATCGAATGCAGCAACAAATCCTGGGAATATGTTTACCAGAAAAAACAGTCGAAAATAAGTTATACACCATCCACTATGCCTATGCAATTTCTGCAGCTACGTACCTTGAAAACGGAACCATAAAACCTGACAGTGATATGGGACAAGGAGAAAGAAGCAACCTTAGTAAAAGTTAGTGTGCCCTATGATGCTGGGTTTAACAAAGCTGAAAGAGAAAAGATAACAAAATACCATGTATGACATGAAAAGAAATTGGAATCTTAGGAAGATCTCTATCATTCCAATAATTGTAAGAGCAACTGGACTCATGAAAAAGAATTTTAAAAACTACCTTAAGTAATTCAATTTACCAAATTTCCAATACTAAGGATTACTGCAATATTATCCCATTCAGTACTGTACGCTTTATAACCTATATCCTCGAGTTGCCTCCGGGCCTTGATAAGTGGTAACACCTAAATAAAAATTAAAGGTGTAAAATGGGCAGGTTCTTGGGCACCCATAGCACCTGCCTCTGCACGTCTCTTCGTATGTGTTTAGGTTTATATAGTTCTATGTACAGGATTAATTTTGAAACTAGTTCACTGCTCATGTTGAATGCTTGAGACACAGCTGTGTGCGTAAGAGGTCAAAATGTTTGTTAAAATTCAAATACCTTTGATATTTGTGGAATTTTTGTAATGCAAGTTTAGTTATAGGATCATAGTTCCAGGCGACATGTATGTTGTCCGAATTTAGGAAAACTCGTCCCCGGAAAACTCTTATCCGAAAACCCCGTACCCGGAAAACTCGTCCCTTTTTGCTAGGTAGGAAAACTGGTCCCTTATTGAATAAATATGGATTGACTACACATTTTATGACTGTTCTTGAAGGAGATATTGTTTTTAAAAGAGACTATACCCTCCATAATAGTTAAAAAAAATTTTTTTTACTTGTTTTAAAAAAAGTAAAATCGATTTTCTAAGTGTCTGTTTTCTACCTGACTGGCTAAGTTGTTAGTGGTTTCACTCATTTTAAAGCGCTTATTCTGTTCAAAAGGAAGACTACATACTGCATAATATTTTTAAATATTTATACTTATTTACTGTTTTTAAAGGGGCAAAATCGATTTTTTCTACCTAGCTTATTCAATAAGGGACCAGTCTTCTTACCTAGCAAAAAGGGACGAGTTTTCCGGGTACATGTTTTCCGGGTACGATTTTTCCGGAGACGAGTTTTCCGGGCACCATGTTGTCCACCTGTTCGTCTGTTTCAGCGACAATCAATACATTGTGGCATTTATCTCATTTCGAAACATCAGAAATGTTAACAACTTATTAAAAAATGGGAATATAAATGGTGCGTTTTAAATTCTCAACAAATAAAACGGACGCCATGACTGGAAATCAACATTGAAACCTTCAAATTTCCAGCCTGATGCTCTACCAACTCATTTATTGTAACTTCCTTATAAATAGAGCTTAAAATATTACCTTAGAAAAATAATCATAGCTTTAACGTGGCGTCAGTGATTTATGATTTTCGTCATGTTTCAAAACATGAATTCAAAAATAAGCGATAATCTATCTATATATCCATAAAAGTGAGACTGTGTGAGGGCAACTCTAAACCTATATACTCGACGAATTTTTTATCTAAAAAACTTGAAATTTGGTATATAGAGTATTCAGACACGTGGAAAACGTTGTAATCGGGTTTTATCTCAAAAGAAAGGCTACTAATTGAAAAAATGGGTACTTGGGGGGGTGATCGGATTTTTATTTGTTTGTCAACTGTTTCAAGATTTCGCATAACATAACAGGTTACTCATGTAAAGAATGGGTAGGTTTGAAAACACTTTTAAATATAGTGGCAAACTGGCCTAATGGTTATCGTACTTGACTCGCTGTCTTTAGGTTTTGGTTTCGATCTCAGCTCGAATATTTTTGTTTATTACTTACAAGAATAAACTCTTTAGAAAAAAAACATAATTTCATTTTTTTAAAGGAATTTTTTTTACAAAGGAGTAACCACTTATCAAGGCCCAGAGGCCACTCCAGAATAAGGGTTAAGGAGTGTACAGTGGTTAATAGGACAGTGACGTAGTAATAGTTAGTAGTGGAAATTTGGTAAATTGGATTACTTAAGGGGAACGGCTCATCAAGAACTTGTTTACATTGGACTTGAAGACGGCCATATTGTAGTCAGCTGAAAATCAGATAAACGGAAGAGAGTTCCACAGATGTGCAGTTCTTAGAAAGAAAGCTTTGTTCATGGAATCTATGTTTAGGTTTAGGCACAGATAAAAAGTGGGGGGAATTATTGATAGTGTTTTCAGCTAGACGAGTGTTTCTCGTGAATGTTTGGTGAGGGGGGACCATAGATTAGAGCTCGGACGAGCACTTGCCATGAAAATAACGATAAAGCAGAGACAGGCTCGCAACATCTCTTCTGTGAGAAAGGGGCCACAGGGGAGACAAAAGGGCATCCTCCACTAGATTACGAAGTCCATTTTGAAATCTGTCAATGCAGGATAAGGTCTTTCCAGCTGTAATTTAACGTTACATTTATTACCGGGCAACGCCAGCACCTGCCTGTGTGTGTGTGTATATATATATATATATATATATATATATAATATAATATATATATATAATAAATTGTTATTAATAGCGTTTGTAATTATTTTAATAGTCCCAAACAATGTGTTTTGCTTTAACTATGTATTGAATGTAGCTCTTTAACAATTATATATTGTTCTACCAATTAAGCAAAAATATGCGGTGGGGTGGGGGGCATAATATTGTTAATAACAATAACAAGAGATCACGATGGCATAACAAAAAAAAAGAAACGCTTAAACGTCCATAAAATAACAATTTTAAAACAGCAGGTAAAATCACTCCTGTTCGTATATCTCTATTGTTATACCGTTGAGTATTTTTAATGACAGGTAGACAACTTTTCAGGGCAGGTGCTCAAGTGAAAAAAAAAAAGAAAAAAAAGGCAATTGAACTATTTAGAAAAACGTAATATTTGCATGTACATGCCTCGGGTTTTTTCTGTTTTTTTTTGGGGGGGGGGTTTTGGTTTTTTTTATGGCAGGTAAGAATTTGTCAGACTTTGCTAGCATGGGGGCGCCCGGCTTTACCCGGGCATAAAATGCGCTTAAATATGATATTTTAATTTGTCCAGATTTCGTACATATTATTATATAGACGTGCTTTCAAAAGTAAAAAGAAATAGTATTTGGGTGCCAACAGCTTGAATCGAAACCGAAACTGTATCATTCAGAGTTGGTGACGTTACCACTCTATTAACGTTACACGCATAAAAATTAAAAATTTGAAATTAAAAATAAATTAAGATAAATGTACA
Organism: Euprymna scolopes; assembly: GCF_053919585.1. Taxonomy (NCBI): domain Eukaryota; kingdom Metazoa; phylum Mollusca; class Cephalopoda; order Sepiida; family Sepiolidae; genus Euprymna; species Euprymna scolopes. The sequence continues at coordinate 81,023,801 of NC_136519.1, forward strand.
AAATATGTAACGATCTTTTCCATTTTTGACCCCTTAAAAACAATTTTAACCAGCTTAAAGCCCATAAAAGAACGATCTTTTAAAATTCCAATCAATCGTTTCGGAAGAGATATAGTTTAAAAATATGGAGACAGACAGACATACAACTCTTTATATATAAGCTATAGAATATAATGAAAATAAGAAAACAGTATAAAAATATATACTAATGCATATAAATTTATTCGTTTATTCAATAAGCATGATACATCAATTACAATGTAGGATAAGTTCAACATTTTATACCACGGTATTTCGAATCCTAATGCTTTTCATCAGAAGAAGAGTAAAGATTCAAGGTAAAATATTCGGAATTTGACGTCTAGCATTAGCTACATTAGGAGAGGAAAATGGTAAGATATTGAAACTATTGGGGGAAGGAAATGAGAGAACTACAGTTCTCTATGCGATAGAGAAATGCTATATTATGATAAGCGTATGATGACGAGAAGGAAGCAGACAAACAATATAAATTTAAATGATTGGTTTCTCAATCATTTATTTATAAAAATTAAACTTAACGAGGAAGTAAAAATAAACAAAGTGTTCAAAGTTCGTAAGGATGAAGCGCACGAGAGTGGATTTAAGGTCGGGAAGGGATCCGATGGAGCCGATAATTATCTCATACTGTAAATTTGTTGTGACTCTGGGCGACTCACTTTTGTCGCGACGGCTAGTCTTTTTATAGTGGTGGTGCGGACGTAGTTGAAGACAAACAGAAAATTGATAATAAGCTTACATTTTGCTTTTTAAATTGTGCTTTTTTTTATTGTCTTAATGCGATGTAGGGAATCGTCTGTTTGGTGTATGTATGCATGTGTTATATCGATTTAAAGCTGAAAAAGTTGTGAATGTAACCTAGTCGGTGTTGAATTGTTGCAATGTTTCGTGTAATACTTATTTGCGTTAATATGCTGCCTGAGTTGTGTTTACTGTGATGCTTGTGTTTTACATTTTGGTTTTTTCTTTTGCTGTGCAGCCTTATCTGGCGGTTTTCTTGGTTGATGTGATGTGCCAGCTATTCTATTGATGTGTGTATATGAAAAAAGCTGTGCCATGTGAATCTAGTGAGCTCATGTGCGTTGCGTCGACGAACAGATTTTTCTCAGCGTCGCCATTATTGACGCTGTCGCAGCTGCTTTTCTGGTTTATCGCGTAAATATGCAGGGATATGCGAATATAGCAGAAGGAATATAGCTTTTATTAGAAAATGAAAGTAGGTGTATATCACGTGTGCTATGGTGGGTTCAATATATTTGTGACTATGCGAATCTATACTATCGGGACGAATATAGACGTGATTGAAAGTAGATGTTTATTTAATCATATGTATTTATGGCTTATAACTATTGAAGGGGTTTTCTTGAAACAGAGGATTCATGCTAGGTCTGTATATATTAGAAAGGGTATCGGAATTACAACTTAAATATTTAAATGATGTATAAATTATAAAATAATAGAAATAAGTAATATAATAAAAGAATAAAAGATAAAGTGTGTGATTGAGGTTGAAGGCGGCTACATTGAATAGATATCAGATCTACTATATAATCAAGTTATCTGAATTTTTTTTTTTTTCAATAGTTTTAAAGTGAAGCTGTAGTATGATTTTCTTTAGGGCGACAACTTTATCGTTCCACCCGTACAAAACTTTTTTTTTTTTTACAAGGTGGTCACCACTTATCAAGGCCCGGAAGCCACTCAGGGATAATCGTCATTGCAAGTACTGTACGTTAGTGTGGAGATTTAATAAAGTGTCTACTTAAGGGGGCGGTTCATCAGGAATTTGTTTACGTTGGACTGTTTATGCTTAGTCAGCTCTTGCTAGCTGTTAACCTTAATATTCTTCAATTTTTTCTTTGTTTTATTTTTCCACGTGTATTCTTATATTTTTATAATAGGATTTGACTTTACTTTGGTTTTATTTTTTGTCTTTTCTGTAGGAAATATTTGAAGATTTGGAAGTAGAATTTCGAGAACGGACACTGAAGAAGTTACGTTTGATTCGAATAAAAAATAACAAGAATGACTCTTAAAAACTTTGTTCTCATATGGTTTTCTGTTGTTGCCTGGATCTGCGTGGTGGACGCCAACTAACATGTCCAAAAATTAATATTTTTTTATTTGAATCACATGTGACATTTTTTTTATTTGAATCACATGTGACATTTTTTTTTTATTTGAATCACATGTGACATTTTTTTTTTATTTGAATCACATGTGACATTTTTTATTTGAATCACATGTGACATTTTTTTATTTGAATCACATGTGACATTTTTTTATTTGAATCACGTGACATTTTTTTATTTGAATCACGTGACATTTTTTTATTTGAATCACGTGACATTTTTTTTATTTGAATCACGTGACATTTTTTTTATTTGAATCACATGTGACATTTTTTTTATTTGAATCACATGTGACATTTTTTTTATTTGAATCACATGTGACATTTTTTTTTATTTGAATCACATGTGACATTTTTTTTTATTTGAATCACATGTGACATTTTTTTTATTTGAATCACATGTGACATTTTTTTATTTGAATCACATGTGACATTTTTTTTATTTGAATCACATGTGACATTTTTTTTATTTGAATCACATGTGACATTTTTTTTATTTGAATCACATGTGACATTTTTTTTATTTGAATCACATGTGACATTTTTTTTATTTGAATCACATGTGACATTTTTTTTATTTGAATCACATATACAATTATTTTTATCTGAATCATGCCCATGTGTTTGGAGGTGTTGAGCAAAAAAAAAAAAAAAAAAATGGTAGTAGGCAGGCAGACTCGAACCCGTACTGCGAAGCAGGAAAAGAACGTGAAAAAAAAAAAACGTGACGTCTTTGGCCATCGCCAAACCGGAAGTGGAGAATATTTAAATTAAGGCTAGTCAATCAAAACGGGGTGACGTTCGAATATATCCGAAAAAACGACCCCTCCTTGTAGAAAAGTGCCCAGTTGAGGGTGAAGGAATTAAAGTTTTTAGCGAATTTGTCCATATTTGTCGTCCGAAGAACCGAGCTTCAAAACGATAGCGATTTCGTGAAAATCTGTCGCCTCTGTCAAAAGTTTTAGGCAGATATACATACCTATATACATACATACATTTAAACAGACGGGTGAAATTTATATTATGGACGGTGCATCTTGTTACCTCAAGTAATAGCATGGTGCTGGATACTCCAATACTCCACCAGACAAAATAAATTCTTGTCCTGAAATCCAATAAGACCAAAACACCACAAGACAGATATACTGTAACATATTTAAATGGTCAATTGGGAAGAGGAAAATTATGTTCTCAATTTTTTTTTTCTAACTCCGTGCTTGAAATATAAATGAGAATTTTAATGGAATATTCGAATATCTATGTATTTCATATAGATATTAAGTGTTAGTCCTATGAAAGGGACCCCCTTGATTTCTGAGAACTTCAACGGAAGTAAAATGAAATTAATAGGATTGAAAAATATGAAGAAGACAAAAAAGAAAGTGTAAATCTTGAATTGAGAAAAGAAAAATTATGTTCTCAACTTTTTACTTATTCAGTGTTTAAGAGATCAAGGAGAACTTTAATTGAATATTCATGTATCTCGTATAGAAAGTGCTAGCCACAGGAAAGGGGCCGCTTGATTTTTGAAAACTTCGACTAACTCGAAAGAAAGACCTTAAACACGTGAAGATAATATCTAGTAGACATTCAAGTTATCCTCGTTCTCTCCGGTTGTGTATATGTGTGTAAGCCCCATTAAAAGTCAAAACCTACACAACAAACCCCACCAAAGTTGGCAAATTATTGATTGCCATTTCCTTGGATAATTATTATCTACACTTTAAATATAATTATTAATTTTTGGGAGGTTAATTGACCCTAGTTTTGTCAGGAGATAGGGGCGATTTTTAAACCATTTTCAATGTTATCTGTTATATAAAGAAGAGTTGAATGAGTATATTTTTCAATACATTAAAACTAGAGAGGGATTAGGAACGGGGGGAAAAGGGTGTGGAAAATAAGGAAAGAAGAAAAGGGAGAAAGGCAGATTGAGAGAGCGGCAGATATATACAGGATGAAACGAAAAAGTTGTCACACTAAAGCAAAAAAAAAAAAAAAAGCAGTACAGCTTTATTTTAAAACTTTTGAAAAAATCAATTCAGGTAACTTGATTATGTAGTAGAGCCGACATCTATTAAATGTAGCTGCCTTCAGCCTTAATCACCGCTTCGATATGGGCCCAGAACTGAGAACATGTCTTTTCCATAAACACCGGCAAGAGCTCGGCGAATACTCGGTGGATGGCGGCGATCAAATTGGCTTTGGTGATGTTCTAAACGTATGACTGAACAAAGTAGTCGAGCAGGTTCAGGTCGGGGGAGGAGGAGGATGTCAATGAGCGAATGGTACAAATAATAGCACTCCTTCTGAAGCCAAGCCTGGGTCTCTTTGGGCTTGTAGGCCGGCGTCAAACCTTTCTGCCAGCGGCCACCTTATTGCACCAGGGGATCACCACACTCCTTAGCATATCCACGTACACTTTTATGTTGACTTTCAAGCCGACTTTGAAGATGTGAGGTGACATGATGTGGCACTTACTTGAAACTACATCAAAGACCATAACTGTGGCCGGACATTTTGTTTTCATCACACTGGGCACGTCCCTGTTATTCGTGCCAATCCAGTGATGCATTTTGAAGGTGCTGGCAATGATCTTGTGGTCATAACTTGGATCGGTAGCAAGCATGAATTGTACAGCGGCGCATCTCCGATCTTTCTCGTTGAACATTGTGTCACTTTCAGGCGCGAAAGAAGGCTCCTATCGCTCTTGAGATTTGTACACAACTGGCCAACTAGTAGATGGTGTACATCAAAAAAGGAAAACCGGTTTTCATCATACATTTTGAAGGCGCTAGCAATGGTCCTATTGTTATTCTCATTAAACAGAAATGGAACCATGTCGTCCTTTCTAGGACGACAATTTTATCGTTCCACTCTGTAGTTTTAATTCTAAAGTGTTACACATTTTAACTTCTTTTTATCTGTTTTTTCTTTTTTCTTTTTTAGCCCCGAACAACGTCGGGTTACTCTGCTCATCTATTGTATAAAGGTCAAACTTGTCTCCTAAAAGTAAAAAAAATATACATAACAAACCTCTACAAATTTTGTATTGTTTAAATCAGCGTAGACCCGGAAAAATAATATCTAAAATTTAGAAAAACAGATTCATTCTTTGAGATCACGTGACTATTTATATCATTTAATGTTATCAAAACGAAGACGCTTCTTTTAATGTTATCATGTAAATACAAATAACTCTGATTTTTTCCCCCCGAGTTATTTCCCTTACGCCGACTCGTGTGTGTGTGTGTGTGTGTGTGTGTGTGTGTGTGTGTGTGTGTGTGTGTGTGTGTGTGTGTGTGTGTGTGTGTGTGTGTCCCCCCCCAGAGATAGGAATGGGCTGGGTAAGAATAAAGAGTGGGTGGGGGGCAGAAAACGTGGGAAAATGTCATGTTACACTTTTTTCCCCCGGGCAATGACTGGTAGGTCTGCTAGTTCGTTATAAACGGCTAATTAAATTCTATAGACAATACGCGAGACAATGCTTGAAACTGGCTGTTCACAGAATGTCGTCATCAAGTCTGGCCGAGCATACGATGCTTTGAAAGAGTAATGAGTTAAAATGTCAATCTTGTAATCTAATGGGTTATTGGCGCGTTAAGACATTGACTTTATCGTTTTTTCTTTCATCCTTTTTCTTTTTATTTTCTTTTTTTCCTTCCATTTTCTTTTCAACCCAGAACAGCTATACATAAACAAAATTGACAGAAACATTAGCTTATAACTATGGCCGCATGAACAGCAAACTATTGACATTACAATGGCAAGGTTAGACGTTTTAAATGTTGAAAAAAATTCAACTCTCCAGAAAGGTTTGGCTGTTTTTTCTTACGGCGTATCAACCATTTTCAAATTATTTATTCCCTCTGTTTCAGTTGTTCCTTCTCTTTTCGCGACAGCAGTGAATTAGTAGCAAGAGTAATCGCTGGAGTGAGATGGTTGCTATGGAAACCAGTAATTAAAAATTCGCTCATCTCCTTACATATTTTTACGATTTTGAACACCAGAAAATTTATAACCTTTGTTTTACTGAAGGAAAATTGAAATTTTTTTTGTACAATACAGCTGAGAACGTGGTCTATAAACTGTAATAATTGCTTGAAGTTTGGACAAAAAAATGAGTGAGCGGTGAAGCTTTAAAACAGTTCTAAATGACTAAAACTGATACTTAACCATTTATTCAAACACGGTAGGGTTTGAATGATAACTATGGCTGCATGAACAGCTATCTATTAACCTCCGCCCTGTTTGAACGGCAAGGTTAGACGTTTAAAATGTTTAAAAAAAATTCACCTCCCCAGAAAGGTTTGGTTGTTTTGTTTGACGGCGTATCAACCATTTTCAAATTATTTAATGCCGAATCCGGGCATTTTGGTAAAAGTTTTTATGCTTCAAGTTTTTTAATGTTCAAATTATTTTTTTGGAAGTTAATGAGGGGACAAGGTATCTGTCCATGAGACTACAGTTATGGTATTTAATTTGATTTGTTTTACGGCATATCAACCACATAGTTTACTCATTTTGGCCCAAAAAATTATGCTTCAAATCTTCTATATCTTCATATGGTTGGGTTGGTTGTTTGTTAAAGGAAGATTTGTGTTTGGCTGTGATTGAATTTTAGAAAGAGAAAAGAAAAGGAAACAATAACACGTATAATTTGTGTATTTTTGGGTCGGGAAACCAGTATATTCAGAGAGTCTGATCTAGAAACAACGGCAAAGTTAGACGTTTCAAATGTTAAATTATTTAATGCCGAATCCGGGCGTTTTGGTAAAAGTTGTTATGCTTCAAGTTTTTAATATGTTCGAATTATTTTTTAGGGAGTTAATGAGGGAAAAGGCACATCAATGATATCGAACGTCATCTCGTTTCGTGCTCCACGTCTCTCACGTGATCGTTCTTTCTCATTTTTTATATTTTTTCTTTACCGCTGGCGTCATTTCGCAGGCATTTGCATTCGCGCATCCGCAACATGTTACATCTAGATGATATGAAGAAACTTCCGAATCGAAACGACCATTCAGAAATTAAATGAGGGTGATATTTCTATAAATAAATTCATATATTTTTTACATACAAATTGGTTGCCAGATTAGGAAGGCCGGTTGATAAGATATTAACAAAATGTCAGAAGACGAGTGTGTTCATATTTGTAACGAAATTTTAGAATTCACGCGAAGGATACGTTAGGATATTGCAAAATTTGAAGAACCAATTTCTGACCGGAAAATTACAGCCCAACACATTAAAGGCGCCTTATGGTTTGGCGAATATGCAATGTCCCATTTTCGAAAATGATCCACTTTCGAACAAATTTGCCTTCTGAACCTTCCTTAAACCTTTTCGGTTTTATACTTCAAATTTAGAAGATAACGCAGGCAAATTATTGTTGTCAAAATCTAAATTGGATGGAAGGGTCTTCGGATTTATTTCAGAGTTAGATATAAAATCGAAGAATTTTGAATCTCCTAAGAGGAAACATTTTCAAATGCCGATGATATTGAGACTAGTTATATTTAGTTTGGCTGTTTTGTTTTACCGAATATCAACCATCCAGTCTACTCATTTTGGTAAAAAAAAAAAAAAAAAAAATCATGCTATATCTGCATAAGGTTGGATTGGCTTTTTTTTTTTTTTTTTTTTTTTTAAGGAGAATTTGTGTTTGGCTGTGCAGAACATGATTGAGTTTTAGAAAGAGAAAAGAAACAATAACACGTATAATTTGTATATTTGTGTATAACACGAATAGTTTGTGCATTTTTGGGTCAGGAAACCGGTATATTCAGACAGTCTGATCTAGAAACACCAGGCCTAAAAATGGAATATTCCAGATAAGGGCAGATGTGAGATAACCATCAGCATCTCCGACCGAAATATTAATGTTACAGACACCCTTACGTTAACAGCACAACTTCAAAGATAATACGTAATATTTAAATAATTTGTCGTGGAATGCAAAAGGTGATGGAATGCAACAACTAGACGGTGAAATTGCAACTTCATCTCGTATTATCTTAGAAGGATTTATTTTATACTAGCGGCTGCGCCGCATCAACACACACAATACAGAGCGAAACACACAATCGAGTACACTCAACATCAAGTACACTCAATATCGTCTTACCATCAACGCTTACACTGTGAACTGTGTATGGAAAATTCCCATATGCACAAAACAAAATCAATGAAAAAAAAAACAACAAAATACCCTAAGGGTAATGAGTAAACGTTGGATAAAATGATGGTTAAAATTATTACAAACTTGCAAGGATTCGAACCTGGAATTTTCTTATCTGCATTAAGACGCGTTATCCATTGCGTCACAAGCCCTGTCCGTATACCCAAAGGTGTTACCGCGACTGTATACAGACAGTGCTAAATTCCGTTGACATGGGAAGATAACTTTTTCGACAAGTTTATGAAACGGCCCCCAAAAACCTTATTTCGGGCTTTTTGTGTTACTAGGCGTTGTTCGTTACGAACCAATAAGGACAATCCAGGGAATCACACCTTTCAGGGAAGAAAAAAAGATTTCAATTCGGTGCATCTGTTTGAAAGTTTTATTGGTATATAGGCACACACAGATAATAAATAAACATTTAGAATTTTATTAATAGTATAGATAATACTCGCAAAACAAGGCACGAAGCCACTTAATGTAAGGAGCTAACAAGAACGAAAGCTGATTATTGCAAACACAGGAGATGCCTATTGACCTTGGTTTTGAAAAGATCAAGGCTGTAAGTGGAAAGAAAACAGTGAGCATGAGAGTTTCAAATCCTTCCAGTCTACTGGAATAGAAAGCTGTATTACAATGAGTTATTAAAACAATGAATTGATAGAAACCTAGATCAACGATTCAAACAAGCTTGAACAAAGGAAGCAGGAAATAGATCAGAAAATTTGGAAGAACACATGCCATAACATTATTTGTAGAAAACACTGAGACTAGCAACATCACGTCTATGAGATAGAAGTTGAATTAGAACTTTATATAAATAAATGAGCCTTGTACTGTCGCACGATAGAGATGTTGGTTTCACGTTTACGATACATATACATACAACATAATAACGTTCTCGTTAGGTCACAAAATTTAAGCAGCATAGAGCCTGTTCAATATCAGATTAGTGACCATTTGAGAATATCAGGCGCTGTATATAGGAGTAAATTGACACTCCCTGGCAATAATTACAAAACCTAACGTCGTGCGCTCTCCTGACTGAGATAGATATACGACTGTTGACTGCTCCTGAATTTGATGTTTTCTAGGAATTTCCTCCTTCAGAGAAAGCCGGGTTAATCTGCATAGGATGAATGACGCGACGGTTCCTTTCGTTTCGATACATTCATCGTATGTAAAGATAATTTTATCACTTTTCGTCGTCACTAGTATTTTTATTACTTTTGGAAGATGAACGTTTTTCTGATTTACTTTCGCCTAGTGAGGACTCAGTTGGCTATTGGGGGTCATCTCTCCACTGTTTATTGGTCTTCAGTGGATAAACAATCAAGTGTTAACTGTTCTGCAGTTGCTCTGATAGATTATTAACAATACGTCGCTTCCAAGCTACAATTTCCATGGTTAAACTAGACACACTAGTGTCAAAACTACTACTCAAGAATCGACACTGCTGCCAAAACTCGTTGCTCCAAAATTCGCCACTCCAAAACATGACGCACTGCTGACATTTGCTACTTCTTCATTAGTTTTGACTATATGGGACCCTACAGGCTGCAAAAAAAAAACATGTTTGTACCAATTTTTAAAGCGTTTAATCACTAGGGCTGTGACAACAAAATATTCTGTTCGTTTTTTTTTTTGACTCTCAAGTATATATCCGACACAGTAATACACAGTTAATCAAACCAAGAACCACATCCGTCTATATAAAAACATATAAGATATTAACGGATATATACTCAAGAGTCAAAACAATGAAAAGAATATGCTGTTGGCTCAGTCCAATTAATCACAGAGAGTAACTTATTTTTTCCTTTGGTAGCATTTCAGATCATATCTTTCCGTAAGTCTCTTCGGGTTAGTGAAACCCCTATATGTAACATATACATATTTTGGTGCCCGTGAACCAGTTTGCATAAGCGATGCAAAAACCGAACCTGGGGTCTATATAACATTTGCACAGCCCTATTAATCACAGAGGAGTAACTTATTTTTTCCTTCGGTAGCATTTCAGATCACATCTTTCCGTAAGTCTCTTCCATTCTGCACCGATTATATTCCTCTAGATTTCTACCTGTCTTTCTGTATATCTTAAAAAATGACATAGCTATCAATGTTTTACCGTTCATATGCTGGTGCTGATGTCCTTTACTTCAGTTTGCTATCTAATCCATATGTTTATTTTTCTTTCACGTAAACTAATGTCGATTTAATGCATTCCGTTTTGTGCAACTCTTAGCATTTTTATCGCTGCATTATTAAGTGGCCATGTTACAATATGTCATATTTTTTGCTTAATTTTCATAGTAAACTTTCGAACTTTCATGGTGTTGTCTAGGTTAGAAAACGTTGTTCATCCAAGCCCAAATCACAATTTGATTTCGGGAATGATAGCCTTCTATTTTGTAATGTTTTAGTTGCCATACGTTTTTAATATTATTTCGATATTTCTAGATAGAACGTGTATGCATATGATGTGCTCGTGTTTAAAGTTTGCGACGTGTCGAGGAGTATATCACCCAGGAAATGGATATTCTTGTTCATTGTTAGAGAATGGATCATACAAGAGTGTGAAAAAAAACTCTAGCCTGGAGGTTACCATATAAAAATATATAGACACAACGAAAAGAAAAAAAATATTGTACACTAGACATAAAAAATGAAAAGATAAAGAAAATTAGAAAACAAAAAACAAAAAAAAACAACGTAGGGTTCATTAAAAAATCCACGTTGAAAAAACAATATAGGCGCAACGAAAAAAAAAGAAGAAAAATAGACACATTAAAATTATGTATAGATAGATTTATATGCTAAATTAAGAAGAAATAAGAAAAAAAACAGATAGCTCGATCGACATACAGATAACGAATTGTTGATTTTGAATATGAAAATTGAAAACACAGAAAGAAAAAATATTAACGTTATTGTGTAGAAAAATAAACAGAAGAAATTGAAATAAAAAGTTATATCGATCGACATACTGATAATAAATTGTTGATTTTAAATATACAGCCAACGTGTAAAACGGAAAGAAGAAAAAGAAGAAATAGAACATATCAATTTAGTTACAGAGGGTGGGAGAAATGATATTTAACATTACCAGAGAGAAAATACGTCAATCAAAAATAAATATTTGTTATGAGTTAGAAGTTACAAAATTATATAGATTTAAAATGTTGCAAGTTTAGACTGTAAAAAAAGAAACAAGGGACAGTTTCTTGGTAATGTGAACATTTTTTTCACACTAATTGTACGGTTTTTTCTTAGGAATTTTTTTTCTGGTGTGGAAAAATGTTATTCATTGTATGTAAACTGTTTTATGAAATGTTAAAATTATGTTTTTTTTTAGATTAAGACAAAAAAAACACAAGTGTTGTCTTTGGGTGATGGGATTCCGTGATTTCGAGTAGGATCAACATGGAAAAAAATCCATGTGTGGAATCCCGATATTTTTTTTTTAAAGTTGCGGTTACCGACCTGGAAAAAAAATTTTTTTTTCCAATATAGCAGAGCGAAATGTATTTCTGTCCGGCATCGGGGAGCAAATGGAATTCCCCTGACGTGGCGTAAGTGGCAGAAGAGAAAATGGCAGAAGAGGCCATAATAAAAATCACTCGGATTAGTAAAAGGTGATATTTTTTCCTTTTTCAGAATTGATGATGTGGACAATTTTAGTTTCCATCGATTGTTATTTTGTGTTGAATTTTTGGTTGTTAAGGAATGTCTGGAAGTTTATAAGTGAGTCGTTTTTTTTTGTTTTTCTTTGTTTTGTTTTTTGGAAACGACTATGTATTTTAATTGTAAATGTCTATGGATTTTTTGTAAACGACTGTGATTTTTTAATTTTGATATTCTGTGAGGTGGTAAAGATTATGTAGCCCACTTCAGAATTGATGACGTGGACAAAATTGGGTTTCCATGAAACGGTGTTTTGTTATTTGGAGTTTTATTATTGGTGAGATGAGACTGTGAATGCTTATAAGAATTTTTTATTTTATTTTATTTTTTATATAATTGATGGTTTTCTCGTATCGGTATTGTGCTGGATTTTCTTGTTCTTGACATGTATTTTTTTTCGCAGAATGGATGAGGAGTGAATTTTTGCCTCGTGGGGTTTA